>NC_092544.1:4048571-4360000 GCF_037038585.1 Patagioenas fasciata | reverse complement strand
CTGCACTCAGCTTTGCTGGGTCCTCCCCCAGTTACCTCAGCAGCTTTATCAGCTGCTTCCTTGGCAGGTCAGGGCCAATAAAGCCTAACGAAGGACCAGCTCCACACTTTGAAATAAACTGTTTACTAACTCAATATCTACTGACAGCAACTACCCTGGTTGCATCACTTCAACACCCACCTGAGGAATGCACCCTCCCTACCCAGCAACAGGTAGAGACTTCCACAGCGCAAATGACTGCGCCTAAGCAAGTTTTCTGCAGTTTTTTCTGAGTTTTCTGCAGCGCTCTCTCAGCCTCATTGCAAGAACTTCACCTAAACCTAGAGCATAACCAGTATACCCTTCCAATGCACTATTCTGGAAAACCTGAAACAACCCACAGACCCAAAAAAGAGGGTTGGGGGGTGACATTTAAGGATGCCTAGACTTCTAAATTACTTAATATCACTTGGAAATCAGACATATTTTGAAGCTGTATTTTAATAAATGCCTACTGGTGATATTTAGTGCTATAACTAGACCATATGTATTACTACTGTATCTCTGATGCTCAAATGGATATTCCAAATATCCTCCAGTATGGTTTCAGAGGAAAAGACATTCCTCACATTCCTGCACATACCACCCATACCCAACTACTCCACTGAGAACTGCTTTCAATTCATGTGTCTCACTTCCTATCTTATCCTCAACTTACCTTCTTTTCTAAGCATTCTGCAAATTTCAACTGCTTCAACAGCTTCTTCTGCTTGTTGCTGAAGCGATTGTCCTGTTCTGCACTTGTTCCCTAAAGCACAGGAAATAAAGGAAGGTTTTGTTAGTCTGACATCTCCACGTATTAGTTACTCCCATGTCTGCACTGGCCAGTGCACAGCAACACCAACCACACCACTCCACACAAACTCCTCAGAAGGAACAAGCTCTTTTTCCTCTGTCCAAGAACAAAAACATCGTATTGGTTTACAGTGACACGTATGAAAACCTTGGGTACATTTCTGTAAAGCAAATCAGCCAACAGGGAGCCAGCAAGAGCACAAAGAAAACTATTTTATTGATCATGCCCTGTTAAAAGTTCACCAACTCGTTCCACTTTCATGAACAGAAACTATAGGTTAATTCATTTGGAATTGAAAGGCTTGAACACCCAGTTCTGGACAATTTATTTGCACAGCAGTAAACAGAACCACACATGAACAAGAGCAGGTGCAGAACTGCATCCCAACACCAACGGCCTGATAATGATTCGAAAGAAACCCAGAGTCCACACGTGAAGGGAAGTTTATTCAGGAAACCTACTTGGCTGATGGAAAACACAGGAATTTAATACCATTTCCTACACACAGAAGAAGGTGCTGAGAACCAGCAATAACACAAGCTGCTAAGAAATAACAAAAGCTCAAATTCAAAGGTAGCCCAACCACTTATGATCAGAAAACACCTCGCATTCGCAACATTAACAGCCTACAAAGCCATCAGATATTGTCAGGGAACTGAAACTATTAACATTCCCCTTTGCTGTTCTGGAATACAGGCTGATTGTGGCACCGGCACTTACCAGGATTAAGTCTGTTTAAAACCCTTTAGAACATTTGCAGTTCACCATGTGGTTTACACAATAGCAACAAAAGCAATACTTGTCAGATTACTCAAGTACTTAATGTTCTATACTTTGTTTTCTTTAATTCTGTCTTTCACAACACAGAAGCAAAATGGAAAGGAATAAAAATTTTCTTTGCCTGTTTATAACACACATCAAGCAGCGATTTTATTCTTTTTTAAACAGCCACCTTTCACAGGCCACTATAATGAATACTAAACTTCTAATACAGTGTTTTCAGTCCAAGTAATTCAGCTATCAGTTAGAACTGCTTGATTTGTAAACTTTTTAACTACTGCTTTAGAGAGGACAAGCGTAGCGTCAACGTCATTTTTCTTCTCAGGAGTGCACATTAACACAAAACTGAATAAGGTGAGGGATATGCGTGCCCTCATGCATCCTAGTTGCAGGAATGCAAAATAATTGGGCTGAAGAGGCGAATGAATCTTGAAAAAGTTAACTGCATGTAAACTTAAGTACTCTCAGACACAAAGGTTTTCAAAACAGTCAAAAAAAAAAAGAATAAAATAGGTTCATTCCAACTAACGCGAGAAAAGGCTGAAAATAAATGCACCCCAGGTATGTTACGGTTCATTAGTCTCTGCAGAAAATACAGCAGAGCCGCAATAAAAACTCAATAATTTAAAAAAAAATAAAAATACCTATCTAAAAACCTAGGGTAGTTTATTCTGAATGCGCTTAATAAGCTTCGTGTGCAATTTACAAGTTTCTTTCAAAAAAAAAAAAAATGCAGTTTTATTTGGTTTCAATGTGGACTCCAAAGCGCATTTCCTTGCACAACTCGGCAGCCTTTCCTTCCGCATCTCCTCGCGTTCCAGGGCCGGCAGCACAGGGACGTCCCTTCCGCCGCCGGGAGCAGCGGCCCGGCCGCCCCGAGGCCCCGCGCAGGAACCGGCGCTCGCAGGCCGCACCGGGCGCGGGGCCGGGTCGGGCGAGCGCAGCCCTCGGGGGCGGCGACGCAGCCGCGGACACGCGTGTCACAGAGCACGGCTCCCTCCGGTGAGCCTGGACCTGGAGCAGAAAACCCCGTCCCGGCCGCTCCGCTCCCTCTCCCCACCCCCGGCGCCGCGGCCTGGCGGGCGGCCCGGGCCGCACCGGCCTCCTTCCCGCCGCCATTTTCTTCGCGGCGTCTCCTCACAGGAGCCTGCGCAGGGCGGGGGCGGGGAGAGGTGGGGGGGGGGGGGGCGCGGCGCCAGCGGCTCCCCTCGCGGCGGAGAGGCCTGAAGCGGCCCGGCTCGACCACGCGTTCCCCGCCGAGGCTGTCCCGCTGCCTCCTCCGCCCGCCCGGCCCGCCGGGGTCGGCACTTACGCGGAAGAACCCCGCGTCCATCTTGGCTCCTCCGCCTCCTCTTGGTCGCGGCGCGCTGCCGTCCCGGCGTGCACCGCGCGCCCGCAAGCCCCCTCGCACGCTCGCCGCGCTGGGGGAGGGAAGGGGCGGAGCCGGACGTTCCGCAAAGCCTCTCCCGGCGCTCGTTGATTGGTGGAGGCGCCCGCGGAGGGTCCGTGAGCGCGCGGGAGCCGGCCAATCAGAACGCGCAGCGTTCTGCCGGAGTGAGGGGGTGGTGGCGGTAAATCCTCCTCTCGCGAGACGTTGACGTTTGGCGCAGAGGCCGGATGCGCGCGGGCCGCGGGTCAGGTGACCCCAGCGGCGCGTGCGCGACTGTTAACGGCCGTCAGCGGTCCCTCAGTGGCGGCAGCGGCACCTGCGGAACCTTCGGCCCCCTCAGTCCTTTCAGTCCCCTGCGCGGCCACGGCGGCTCCTCCACAGAATCCCAGGATGTCAGGGGTTGAAGGGACCTGGAAAGCTCATCCAGTGCAATCCCCCCATGGAGCAGGAACACCCAGCTGAGGTTCCACAGGAAGGTGTCCAGGCGGGTTTGAATGTCTGCAGAGAAGGAGACTCCACAACCTCCCTGGGCAGCCTGGGCCAGGTTCTGCCACCCTCACTCCGAACAAGTTTCTTCTCATCTTTCAGTGGAACCTCCTGTGTTCCAGTTTGCACCCATTGCCCCTTGTCCTGTCACTGGTTGTCACCCAGAAGAGCCTGGCTCCATCCTCCTGACACTGTCCCTTTCCATATTGATCCCCATGAATGAGTCCCCCCTCAGTCTCCTCCAGCTCCAGAGCCCCAGCTCCCTCAGCCTTTCCTCACACGGGAGATGCTCCACTCCCTTCAGCATCTTGGTGGCTGCGCTGGACTCTCTCCAGCAGTTCCCTGTCCTTCTGGAACTGAGGGGCCACAACTGGACACAATATTCCAGGTGTGGTCTCCCCAGGGCAGAGCAGAGGGGCAGGAGAACCTCTCTGACCTACTGACCACCCCCTTCTAATCTACTCCAGGTACCATTGGCCTTCCTGGCCACAAGGGCCCAGTGTTGGCTCATGGTCACCCTGCTGTCCCCAGGACCCCCAGGTCCCTTTTCTCCAACAGGTCGTTCCCCAACTTATACTGGAACCTGCAAAGTAACAGCCCTGGGGTTTTATCCAAAAGAAGCTCGTATATCCTTTAAAAAGGAAACACTAGGTTCCTTTAAACAAAGTTATACTTACAGCACAATGGCTGCTTCCTGCTTTATCAGCAATCATTGGTATCTGTCACATGTGAGAGACACGTGGGTTTGCAGATGTTGTTTTGGGAAATAAATTCATCATGGGACTTGAGAAAAGACCCAGAGAACATTATTGGATTTTAACCACTTAGACTCACAATGATTGTACCCTTCATTTTGCAGTGTTCAACTCGGCTACTGAACGTTCCTGGCACCAGGAAGGGAAGGGGGGTGCAGGTAGACCCTGAAAATTAGCAAAGCGGGCAACTAAACTTGGAATTACTTTATGGTTTTATCTGTTGAGAAATAGCAGCTGCAAGCTGGGAGGAGGACACTAGGTGGGGCTGCGTGCTCCCTCCTGGAATAACCTGGTGACGGATCCCCAAGGGGTGAAAGCGGCTGTGGAGATTTGGAAACAGTTCACTCCTGTGCCGACATCACTGAAGTGCCTGTGAGAATGAAGAATCCAACCTGTTGAAGCCATAAATTCTAGAAGCCCTTTAGGAGCAAGAAAGAAAATAGTAATTCTTGCAAGACACTGCGGATAACTATTGAGTATGGCCTTAAAAACCATTTTAGTGGTATTTTTCATTATATGACCAAATGTTCTCGTTGTCACTGCTGAATACAGCCCCGGTGGTGTTTTGTGAAGAAACTTTAACCAAAGAACAGAGTAAGGAATCAGAAAGATTGCTCGTATCACATTGCTGAGCAAGGAGGCGCTCAGAGGCTCCGTGTCGCTGAGGGTTCAGGTTTGTGTTAATGTACAACTTTGAATTCATTTGCAGAGCTTCATGGGTAATCTCTAATGAGTTTGTGTTAATCAGTTTATACATTACACTTATATTGCCTGTTCTCTCCAAAGTCTGGGATTTCTTTCACAGACCAATTTGCAATATCAGCTTTCGCTTGTGTATTTTTTTAACCAGCAGGTTCACTGATGGCAAATCTGCACGCAAAGGGGAACTTTTTTCCAAAAACGGGAGGTTTGAAAGTGGAAGCTGGGTGCGAGGACAGGGCAGGTCAAATCAGCTGCTATTGCTGGACAAGGACAACTGGAAAACTGTTAAATCCACAGCAAATGACACAAGCGTTACAGTCATAATGCAGTGGAAATACCGTGATTTTTGTTTCTCAATAAGGTGATTTTGCTTGGTCAGCACAAGCTCTGGATTTTGCTGACAGGAGGCAGAATGGATTGTGGGGCCTCCCAGGCTGTGCCAACATACGGCAGATTTTACTGGTAAAACAGCACGCTTTGAATTTTTCAGATTGAGCAATGCCAGTGTGGCCAAGGCTGAAATTCTCCTGCCAGTAACTGTAATTCTACTGATCTAGAATTGCTTATAGAAGTATTGCTTGTTCTGCTTCAGTGAAGCAAAGTCAACCTCATTATTCTGAAATTCTGTAAACATAATTTGCTAGAAGTAGGTCAGGCTGGGTATGTTAAAAATAAAGTAAGATGGAGCTTATATTTTCTAACCATCTTGATTTTGATACAGTGGGACATGCTCAAAAAACATCCTCAGCTGTCCAGAGATAGGAACAGGAAATTGGCACCTGCAGTCCCTTCTGAATGATGATACCAATCATTCCTGCCACAAAAAATAACTTTGAGAACTAGGACAAGTAAAATATTCACAAGATTTAGAAACTTCACAAACAGCTGTCTTAATATTTAGTTTGGAATTCAAACTGTGCTCCGGTTTCATAAAAAAAAAAAAATATTGCAAAGTAATTGGATTTTGTTTCTGCACAAAAATACCAGTCAGGAAAAATATTCGAGAGATGCATTCACATCTCGGAAAACATACATCAACTTATTGCCCCAGTATTTTATGCTCAGGACTGGTCAGCTTTGCTTTGGCAGCGCTGATTTAAGGTGGTGACTGTTGGTGACGTGTCACCATATTGGCAAGTGAACCGCTATGGGACAAGATGCTTTAAAGCTGCAGGCTCTCTGTGATAATTCAGTTAGACACGAGTAACTTCTCTCTCTCCAGGTCCCCAAGAGGAGTTGAAATCCCCACTAACAGCTTTACTAAGCTCTACAAACAGGCTGGAGCCCTCTAACGGCCACAGCAACCTGGAGCAAACCCACAGTAACAACTGCGTGCAAGGCACACAAAATAAATCCAGATTATAACAGTACCGAATCACATCACGACCATTCAAGCAGGTGATTCCCTAAAATTTAAGATGTTTGTGTCAAAGAGTGTAGCTGGTACTCAGAGCCTCACCTACTTTATTTAAAACAGCCTTTAACTCCTCAATTTCTTGCTAATTCCATCTGTTCCATCAGCCGGTGTTTCGGGGCTGCTTTGATCCGCACGCTTGAGACAATCGGCCACTGACCATCTGACAATGCTGCTGTGTGTTGGTGTGCGGTGGGCTGTGAATATCCTCGGGAATGTCTTTGTTGCATTACTGTACACCCACACTTGCAAAACAACATCATTTCTGGTTACTTTCTAGAATAAAAAAACCCCTAAAAATAGTTCAAGACCAGTCTGTATTAGAGAACAAAGCATTTCAGTAGCCGTATAAAGCTTCGCTTGCTTTATGCTGCCTTCCCATGCTTACTCTTGACAGGAGAGTGAAAACCCTTAGACACTGAGTTCATTTGGAAACAGACAGGTTACCCAATTTATAGAAATATTGTAAAAATCCTTGGAAATAAAAAGCAACTTTCTTCTAAAACCATACATATGTGGCATTAGAAACACAAAAGATGAGTAAAGATAAATATGATGTTGATACTTCCTGCACTATTCATCATGTATAAAATTACAAACCTGTTTCACATAAATGGTGACAAACCCAGGTTCACCCTGAGTTGTAGCTTGCGTGTCCAAATTTTTCTTCCCATTTATCATCCGTCATTGCTGAACAGGAAAACCTCAAACTCTCCGAGTAAGCAAAAGCTCCACGAAATAGGAGTGTGCACCTTTTCTTCCAACGAACGGGCTTGGCTGACTCGGTCTCTCCGTACCCAGAGCTCCGTAAGACGCTCACTGCATTTCTGATGATTCCTGTGCCTCCATCAGCTGATTTCAACCATATGAAAAGTATCCAGACCTTTTACTTTTCATCCCAAAGAGGATAAATCACAATCTATAGACAAAACACCAGCTTGTTGCTGTTCCAAACGCAGCGTCGCTTTGCTGAGGAGTCCGGGGTCTGTGTGAATAAGAATTTCATCTCTTTTCTCTCCCAAGGAGGACCAGCGTTCCCAGTTACCTGCTCTGCATATGGATGTCGACCGGGATGAAAGTCACTACGGGGTGCTGAGATGCGCTGGTGCTGTTCTGCCCTAACGTGGGTGGCATCACTGGTTTGGTGGCTTTGGGTTCCAGCTCCCGCTTCACTCTCATGCGTCTATAAGAGTAAAAATGACCATTTTGTTGTGGTGTCTCCCATAGTAAATACTGGGAAGGTTCCTGCAGGAGCAGGTTAAATCAAACAGCTACTGAAAAGTCAATCCAAGCCAAGATTTAATCCCAAAGATACTAAATGGCCAATAAGTGCTTATAGAGTGTCTCAGTCTAACCCAGTGCCCCAAAAGGGGAAATCCAGCTCCTCTCTGGCACCCTCAGATCTTTCCTATGTCAACAGGAATCCCCAAAAAGAGCTTCCCTTGAGCATGCTGCATCAATAACCTCTTCCTACTTCCTATCAATTCAATCACAACCCTGATGGTGAGATTCAGGACACTTCAATCAAGAACATTATAGTTTAGTTTCTCCCAGAAATTCTCAGCAGCAAATACTGAAATGTTCTGGTAGATGAGATCACACATAACGGTGATTTTAGTTAATCTTGCCTTGGTGAAGTCCAGAACTTGGCCACTTACCTGTTATACGTTTTCAATATGAGCAGAACCACTGTAAATATAATAATCACTCCTACTACGATGGCAGCAACTATTGCTCCAGAACCTAATAGGGAAGCAGAAAGGGATAAAAGCCTGATTTACAAAGTTGGCATTGTGCTGTTTGAAGTTTGCTAAGTTCAAGGTCCATTAAAAAAGAGCCACCGCCCTACTACTTTTCTTACTTTGATAGAGACTTTGTTCTTGAGATTTTGCGGTCACATTTACTGAGAACTGAGTGTTATTGATCGGCGGTGCGGCTGTCGTCATCTTGATTCACCTATGGAAGAAAAAAATCAAAATTTGACAGTGGTAATTAGGCGACTACCTATTGAAGACTGACAGCCTATGAAGTGCAGGCTCACTGAACAGGGGTTCTTATCCCACAACAGAAGATAAAATAGGGCAATGTGACTATGACAGAAAGTTGACGTGAGTTCAAACGGGCACCTCACTCATCCCAGTGCCACCCCAGCCCTGGAACAGGACAAGCCTGCAAGCAAACGGCTGAAAACACGCCTGCTCTTGCATCCTGGTAGGGTAAAATTGTAGCTCTAGAAAGAGCAGCCTGTGTGTTTACCGATTTTATAAGCGTTTTCCAAATGTTTTCTAAATGTGACTTGCAACCTTAGCCATTAAAGCCTCCTTCAGCCTGAGGAGGGTGTGAAAACCACTTCAAACTGACCTCTGAAACCATTTCGGCTCCCAGCTTCACAGAGCTAATACCCTCAAACTATCCACCGAAAATTAGATCATTCTTCACCACTCGATACTGGAATTGGGTTTCCCAAATATGAAAGGAGCCTCCCTTCCCCTTCCCCTTCCCCTTCCCCTTCCCCTTCCCCTTCCCCTTCCCCTTCCCCTTCCCCTTCCCCTTCCCCTTCCCCTTCCCCTTCCCCTTCCCCTTCCCCCTTGTTGATGTCTTCCTAAAGGCTTCTGCCAAGGAGCATCCATCAAATAAAACACCTGTAGTGGTGGGGTCAAGTTTTGGGAGACAAGGAGGACGCAGCTCTGATGGCTTTCAACAGGTTTTGGGGTTGTTTCTGTGTTGTTTTGGGGTTGTTTCGGTGTCATTTCGGGGTGGGGAGGCCAGTAGCTGAGTCAACACCCGGTGTGAAGTTGGGAGGCTCCACAAATGGATGGGTGAGGAATGAGAAACATCAGTAACGTCAGGAAGGGAAACCATCAGAGTCTGCCTGGGTGTGAGGGGTCAGAACTGCAAGGTCGATTCATCAAATACTTCAGTCCTCTTAAGATAAAAAGGTTGAGGGGGGTTCTTTAAAAAAACCAACAAAAATAACTCAGTCTCGAGTCTGTAACTGGGTCACTCTCCTCGGACTGAATGATTCCTTTGTTTAGCCAAGGCCAAGTTAATTCAGCAACGTGATCGTCCACTGTAGTCGTGGATCTTTCCACGCTGAAAGAAACACTTTGCGTTTCGAGTTTGCCCAGGATTACCGTACAGCACAGCCCTGGAGAACCCGCGAGAGGCAGCAGCAGCGCCGGCCCCCCCAACTTCCCCCCATCCCTCCCAAACCACGGCGCTGCGGGCTGGACCGCAGAGACCGAAATGGCTGAGGAAAGCCCAACAAGTATTTTGGCTATGGACATGATTCAGAAAAAGCCACATCCAACTTTCACCTTGTTGCTCCCAACCAGGAGAGCACAAATTCCACATTCACACAAGTGTTTTTCTCCTCCTCTGGCTATGCAAAATCCCAAATACAGTAGGCGAAATATCTCACTATTAAGCCATGTAATATTCATACTTACTAACCTCCATCTGGTTCAAACCACCTCGGTAATGGTGAGCTATTTCTGCATGAGTCACCTATAACCAAAGAATTTTTATGGTTGTCAGTGAAACCGCCTGTTTACACGAAGGATTATTTTACCCAGCAGGGTGTAGCGATCTCAGATGCAATTTGAAAAATGCATGTTTGGGGTTTTTCCTGTATTATGTAGCAGGTAAAGAGGTGCAAGGTGTGTGTCTGTGGATGCTGCAGGTGAAGCGGAGCAGTCTCGGCTCCATTCCTGCCCTCTGAATCACACGATCACTCCTGACCAAGCCTGTGCTGCCAAACTCAAGGACCCAGCAAAGCCCACTGACAGCCATGGGAACTGACCAGGTATTACAGGCTGGACCCTCCTCTGCTTAGAAAGAAAAACATATTGGAAACTCAAGAGCGCTCCAGAAAAGCTGTATAACAAGGGAGAAGAAATGGACTTTGACACAGCAATCGCGGGACATTCTTTCTTCATGACACAGGGCGAGCACTTCCCTCTCTGCACACACACCTGCCGGGCTTTGAGAGCCACTAATCCACCCGCAGCTCTTGAGACTGGGGGTGGAGGCACACGCCGCTGCTTATTTTTGCATCCTTGTATTACGGAGCTGGAAATGTTGCTGTAAAGTCAAGCTTTGGGCACGTTTCCATGTAAAACACCTTTGCAGATACAGCCTAAAGGTTGGTTTTGGCAAGTGGCAGCAATGCCCCCGTTTGTACAACCTTCCTGCCTCCTCCTGCCCCCATTTTGAGCTGAATGGCCTCATTTCCAGTGGTTTGGGGATCAGAATTCAGCTGTCGAGTGGCTCCCGCGGCACCTGGCACTGACAGGAGAGGGTGACGGCGAACAGAGGGGTTTGTTTGAGCTTTTTCAGGTGCTGGTTAAGGAAGACACACAAACTCAGCGCTTTGCCACCCAGAAAAAGGTGGGGTTTGCACCACGCTGTGTTGCAGCTTTTAAATGAGACACCAATCAGCCATTGTTCCTCCAGCAGTAATATATACTAATTTTGACCCAGAAGCTCAATTAGAGAATTAATTCATCCTTTCAACTGTATTTTCACCTTACATTGTGGCTGAACACAGGTTGAAAAACTGGTGAGTTTTCCCTCCTTATCCAGGTCTAAAGAAAAGCATCATGAGCCACCAGCACCAGGAACATCACCGGGGGGTTGAGACAAACTGTCATTTCAGAAAGTAATAACAACACAATGTGCTTCAGTGAGACCTGAATGTGCCCAAATTTACCTTGCGAGGCTCTAAAAGGGAGGAAGGGGGTGGAAAAAACCCCCGAGTTCAAACTGGTTCGCAGGAGCTGAGGCATAAACGTGGCCTTGGGCAAACAGCCGCGCTCTGTATGGAGCCTGTGTATCCCAACGTGTCCTGATGTCAGACCAGCACCTTTATATAAGCATTTGTCTCAGGTTCTGGCATGAGCTCTCCAGGTTTAGCTGTTGTTAAAACACATATTAAAAGCCTTTCGTTTCCTTGCCAAGACAAAGTTACACAGAACTGCAGGCAACTCTGCACGAAAAACCAACCCAAACAAACCAGTAATTCTACCTGCGTGGTTTATAACCTGCGAGGGGCTAAAAATCCTCAGCTCACACAGATGCCAAGAACCGAGAAGTGAAGGCAGGTCCCCAGGAAGGAACGCTGGCGTTTGCAAATACAAACCAGATTTTGGTGTTGACTTGCACTGGTCAAGGTCTAAACCGGTGTACGACCTGCAGATTTCTCATTTTCTGCCTTAAAACACTAGGTCGCGCACATTTCTGCTCTAACGCACTAATTCATGGGAACGACAGAAACTCGGCGAATTGCGTTCACATCATAAAAACAGCCTCGATCCTCCAGGGCAGGACTGTCCCTGCAGACACGCCAAACGAGCCAGAGGTACTTCCCCACTGGTTACGGGCCAGATCTACGGCACGGTCGGATTAGAAGAGCTGTTCAGACACTTGTGAAATGTATGTCAGAACAGGAATTGAACTGAACATGGAAACCCCCACCCAAGTCACCAGTGATGTCCCAGCAGCCCAAAACTTGCGCTGCTCAAGCGTCACCCCCAGCCCGGTTACAGAGCTATTCCGCGGTGTCTGTCAGGTTGAGTTCAGATGCCTGTTGTTGAATTCTTTTCACTGACAAATATCATATATGTGACCTAAAGCTTCCCCTTGCCCCTTATCCAGGACTTCCCATACCGGACCCAAGCACACTTCACTACTTTCTTAAGTTTCCAGGCAGACCTGTGGAAGTCGGGATGCATAAAACCCCCTTCCATCCGGAAACGCTAAACAAACCTGAAATTTTAAACTAATACATCATCCACAATAAACCAGTCTGTTTAATGCGCTGGGATTATATAGTAAGGCTTTTTAAAATACATTGATAATAAATCATTCAGTCCAACGGTTGGAGGAGACTGAGTTATTTCATTGTTTAGATCCGAAGTGATACATTTAAGAGGAAATGGAACAACATTTTAAAACAAAACTGCCATTTAAATGCAATGCACAGATATATCGGATGTCAAGAGACCTGGGAGCGATTTTGCAGCTTATTCTTGAAAGGAGCGTTAGAGGTTTTACTTTGTCATCGCCACAGCAATGGGAGAAGAAAATTCACTTGTGCTCAAGCACTTGAAAAGCAGCGACCGTTGCAGAAGGTGCAAAGTGTCACAGGAGCCCCAAACCCCCATGGGCTCCATAAATGCGACATGGTCCGGAGCCTTTGATTGCAATCCTATGGCTCTGCCCACTGATACGGTCCCATGTATTGCTGGGAGCGCTCAGGAGGGGGCACAGGAGGCGAGGGTGTGTAATTAGCAGTTAAATATTACCCAGAAAAAAATGATTCAGAATGAAGAAAAATCCCTCCGGGCACCTCAGTGAAGCTCAAGGCAGGAGTGACTCATGGGGGAGGGCAAATGAGAGTCAAGGTGACAGATTTTAGAAGCCATCAACGTGAGCGCTCGGATGGAAAACAAGAAAATGAACCTGGGCTGAACCCTCGGTGTCACTGCGTGTGTCACTGGCATCGTGTCATCACGCGACCTCCGAATCACACCACCCCACAACTGGTCTCTGCTGCTCAAGGAAGTCCCAACAAACCACTCGCTGGTGACAAATTCAGTGGATCTGGACAAATAAACCACAGAAGAGCAGCTCGCCCTTGAGGCCGGGCTGTTCTCGCAGGGGAACGTCCACCTCCTTTGTGCTCTAGGAAATGCCCCGGTGCTGCAGGGCCCACTGCAGCCGTTTAGCAGCACCCGCTCTGGGCAGACACCAGCACCCCACGGGGTGTTCGGCACCGGTGGATTCACCCCCTGAGCGCGGCAGCTGCTGGTCCGAGCCCACCGATACTCACTGCATCACTCCCGGGCTTCTCCGCCTCCTTTGTGCCCAATTCACTGTTTTATTGCCATCAATAAGAAGAATAATTTAGTGTAACCAATAAAAGTCATGCTTTCGGTAGCAGTAAGCAGACAGGAGCAGGGCTGCACTGGAAACCTTCATGAATTACTGGCAAGCAGGTGTCCTGCCCTGGGGACAGGGGGTTGAGGACTCTTATCTTCTGCCCGCACCCCGCGGGTGGCACCATGTGCTCCCCAGCGCTGCATCTGCTGCAATTCCAGCTGCTCGGCTACCAGCAAAACCCAAAGCTCAATACTGTTGTAAGAACCTCTCCAAGTTTCACATCCTTAAGTTTATTTTCAGTGTTAAAAAGCACAGAGAGAATTCTGTATGCGACGCAGAAACGCCAACTCCTGCGCTTCACAACCAGCGGGACAAAGGAAGGCGGTCACAAGATTCCTTCATGTACTGCACATGCCGGCTTGTTGGATCGATAAGGCACGTTCCCCTCTTCCAAGAACACCGTGTAGACAAACACGTAAGCAGTGTGATACTTGGTGCTTACACCTGATCCTCCATCAGAACCGCTCCAAGCTCCTGGCGAGCCCCCCATATCTGACCCAGCACCCCCAGCCCAGCCGCACAGCCCAACAACAACTCACCCATCACTGCGCTGCCTTTGCCTTCTGCTTAATCGCTAAATCAAACCCTCCTGCCCGAACACTCCATCCAGCACAATGTATCACATCAGGGAAAAATGTTTACAAAATACTATGCTTTATTTTCCTGGGGTGTAAAGGACATTAACTACCATGAGAAACGAGAAACTGCAGTTCAAATCTATAAGCAACTTCAGCTTATTCCCAAATAATGGAAGCAGTAGAGTTTTGTTCTGTGCTGGAGATGCTCGGCAAACTGTAACTCCAAGCTTTCTAGTTCTTGTTGGGTTAAATATTAGGCTGCCAGCCCTTCCTAACGTGCTGCTCAGCAGATATAAAATGAAAAAGAGAAAAAGAAAACCAAACCACCAACAAAACCTTATTTATGTTGATGGGGTTGAACAAGTCAGGATAAGAGATTCAGCCCATCCACAGTGATGAAAAGATGGTACTACCGAGAGAACAACCTTCCAAGCAGACGCACAAACTCCTCTGCCAGGTCAGTTCCAGTCCCTGTACCTTGGAGGTTTCTAATTAATGAAAGAACTGCTAAAGCGGCCGATCAGCAGAAAATCGGCCGATGACGTCTGCTCTGTATTTCTTTTTGGTTTAGAGCTACCGATAAAGAACCTGGCTGCACGCAGAAACATTCAGTGTAATACACACGATCACACCCAAACCCGGAGTAACCCCCTTCAGCGCCCATTTCCAGCCATTTCGCCGGCAGCACAAAGTAACTTGCAGCAGCAAAGCCCCGTTTCCACCGATTCCCAGCACAGCTCCGTCCATCCCGCCCTCCGCCAGCTCACCCGAGGCCGCTCCGCTCCGGGGTTCCGGGCTCCGGGGCTCCGGGACCGGCCCGCGGTGCCGCCGCCGCCCCGCGCTCCCCCGGCCGGGGCCGCCTCAGCCCCCGGGACCGCGGGCGGTGCCACTGCCGGTACCGGGGGGCCCAGCCCGGCCCCGCCGCTGCAGGTGGTTCCCCCGGGGCCGCCCAGCCCGGCCCGGCCCCCAGCACCGCCTCCCCGGGCCGGGGGGGCAGAGCCCCGGCTGGAAGCCGCGGGCACCGGCGGGGCTGGAGGGGACGGGGCTGGAGGGGAAGGGTGCTCACGGTGCACGGGTTTCTACACCGAACCTCCAGTTTAACCCCACAGCACAAAACCACAGAGGTTTTCTCACCGGAGTTTGAGTTTCGAGATGCAATTATTTATCTTTTCTTCTGTACCAACGTTAGTCACTTCCAGCTAAATCCAATCACACTAAACCCCTGTGCAGATACCGCAGCTCCTTAAAAGCACAGATTGAAATCTCAGTTAAGGATTACTCACCGTTCATATTTTCAAAGGGAATAAATTCGGTTTCAATGGTTTCTTTACAATTTGCCTCATCCTGCATAAACAAGAAGGGACATGAGGCTCATTCTGGGAAGAGGAGCAGAATTCCAGATGGGCTGGATCTCTTTCTAGAGTAGCAGGGGCTGCTTTCAACACCGCACACACGGAATTTGGAAGAGGTACAAATAGTTACCTGTAAGTTAATAATTAAAACTAATTGTCCTAACTCCAATAGTACAAGAAAGGAGACCCCAGCCACTGTGACTGTCAGGCAGCCCACGCTGACGTAGAAACAGGAAAAAGTTTGGTGGATTCACCAAATTCGCTTCTTGTTGTCTTGAATGGGTGTGAAAAGCAGCGCAGCGAGGAACGCATCAAGCTGTTCTCCAGACCCCGTCCTTCTCTCCACAGTGAAACCAGAGCAGGTCTAGACACCAGATCTAGACAAGGTAAGATGCGGTGCAAACACCTCCTTGCCAATCTCTGCAATCAACCTTCCCGAGCATTTATGAGCTGGTACAAATACGAGGACGCGCCCTCGCAAAGCTGCCAGACCCAGGGCTGGATTTACCCAGGATCACAGCTCTTGCCCAGCCTTGCTCCTCAGGGAGCTGTTGGGCACCTTGATAAAGCAGAGATTAAATTCAAGGTGAGGTCTGGAAAGGGACTGAAGTTTTAAAGACACCCACACACGTTCAGTCCGCTATTTCCAAGGCAGCTGTCTCTCCATTCCTCCAAGGCTTTGTGGCCTTTGTTGCCACCACCAAGAGGAAGGTGAGGCCATCTGCAGCAACCTGGGCAAATCCCGAAGCTGGAAGTTGATTGTGAATTGTGGAAATGCAGCTTCATGGCTTTAGTTCTTCACCAGAGCATGGGTACAGACAGCAGTGGAGGTTTTACCTTTGCATCGCCTGGACATCGCTGAAATACAAGCAGCTCATTTACTTTATCGCATCCTATTGCTTCAGAGGGCGATAATCAGATCTCTCTCTGAAAACCGGGACTAAAAAGCGAGACGGCAATTTCCATACGAGCAGCCAAATCTGCTCTGAGTTGATAAATGGGGGTTCAAGGCTGCGAAGCCGCGGAGGACAGGTCTACCCGGGGCCAGCCCGGCTGGGGATCAACCCCCAGCTCAGCTAACAGGGCATGTGATCAACACGAGGGGGGAGGCAGGTGATGATTAATTTGAAAAAACAACCCCAAATGTCTCTATCTGTGCTAACGAGCAGCTGTCAAAGGAGAAAACAACTTCCCCGCAGCCGCGGAGGGCTCGGCCAGGCCTCGCCGCTCCCTCCCCGACCCTCTCGGGAGGCGGCGGCCGGCGCTCGGCGATGCTCAGCGACCGGGCAGCGAGCCGGGCCGCCTCGGCTCGGGAAGGGGCTCCCGGCGAAGGGACGGCGGAGCAACAGATGGCCGGCGGTGGAGGGGAAGCGGGGGGCGCTCACCGTGTCACCAAGAGGAAGACGAGGCCATCTGCAGCAACCTGGGTAAATCCCGAAGCTGGAAGATGCTGCACATCCAGGAATTGCTTCCTAACCAGGTTCCAGAGCCTGGATGTCACCAGATACTCCCTGCAAGACCAGCTACTGCTGCCTAACAAGCTCCTGTTGTACCGTTTTGTTGATCAGTGCATGCATGCTTTATATCAACTCTGACCGTTTCTTTCCTGTGGGGCTTTGGAGACTTCTTTCAAAACAAGTCATTATTTCTCTTTATTACAACAGCAGTTTTAGAGAGGTCGGTACTGCAGCCCATTCTCTCCCACAGCCAAGCGGGGGTTAAACTCGTGTTCAAAACTCATGTGAAATCCAAAGGGAACTCTGCTGTGAGAGGCACCGGAAAGCACCATTAATACCTCCCCAGTCCCTCCTTCCACCCAGAAGTTGAAACCCCCAACTTCTTCAGCACTATTTTTCCAATAATTTGCTGACAAAAACCCGTAAATTACTTCCCCTGTTCACTCAACTGCACAAGAGTACAATCCTGTTAGAAAACTTACGTATCAAACTTGAGCTAATATGAAATACAGTTAAAAAACCACATGTGAATGGCACTGCGTTGGTTTTATTTTAAGTGTCTTTACACCATGAAAGATGTCGGGATGCAAGTTGTTACACATCATACACAAAACACGCTGACAACACTGCTCGCTTGATTCGCCTTAGAAAACTGTTTCTGAAGGTTTTCCACTTATTCCTACTTACAGCAACTTCTACAATGGGCTGGAAATGAAACCGTTAACAAAATACAAACAGCACAGAAAATCCAAAGCGGACTGCTGGATTTTTTTAAAACGCACAAGCCTGATGGACAGTACAAGTTTGGTTTTGTTTCTTTAATAACGTGGATCAGTGAGACAGAGAAGTCGGACTTTGAGTGAGTTTAATATCTGAAGAGATACATAAATACCACACCTGTGGAGGCAAGATGGAAATTACCCATTTTCCTTTTGTTTTAATATATATTATTCCTGCCTCCGAAGAAGGACCTGCCTGCAGGATCCCATTGTGCAGCTTGAAGCCATTGGCAGGAAGGGATCAGGAGCTGACACGATACGGAGATGAAACGACCGTGCTCACGCTAATTCACCACCGCTACTTTTTCTTTCCACCATCAATCAAGTGAAAACACCTTGGAAAAATCCAATAAACACGTCACGTAGAACTGAAACACACTAAAATGAATCTGAAAACGGCCGATTTCTGAATGATTTTTGTATATATATATGAACATCAGCAGCCTGGTTTGTTCACAAATAATTTTATAGAAAAAAGAAGAATCTGTCTAGACTAAAAAAGGTTAGTTATAAAATAGCATAGAAGCATGTGTCGTTATACCGAGGCGTATTTCCCCCCTACTAAAACGCTTAAATCACAAAATCAAAGCTCTGTATTTTAAAAGATGCATCCCAGGCTCCAAAGCAGCCGATGCTTTATCAGGCAGACGGGATGTCCCACAGCAAAAATCGGAATGAAGAACAGCAAACAAGGGCTGAAACTGCATAGAAACTAAGCCAGGCAACTGATTGTCTTAAAAAATACAAAATAGACCGGAGAAGTTTAAAAATTAACCCTAGGTGTTTTATCTCCTAACGTAATTGAGTCCTAACATAACAGTCACTGGTTTGTGGTGCAGGCCATCTAGGAATAAACGTTACCATATTTTCAGAAAGGATCAGAGACAACACATAGAACAGCTGAATCCCTATTTCCCCTGCGTATTGTACTCCTAACGCGGTGTCGGTGCGAACCCACCGTGTACCATCGCGACAGCAGCAGCACAAGTGCTGGCGACAGACTCAGCGTCCGTCTCCTCCGTCGGCTGTGGTTCCTCCTCCCCTATTCTTCTCTGTGTTGTCAGCAAAACTACTGGAATTTCACTCCTTACCTGTATTTGTGCCTCATGTCAAATAAAAATCACATACTTGAAAAGAAAGATTAATTGTCACCTCAGGAGATTAGTAGCTGGGAAGGAATTTTAGCCTATAGAGTACGTTTCACTTGCATTTAACACTATATTAACTGGAAGTTGCTGTACCAGATCAGCTTTGCTATACAATGAACCTTCTTGAATCCAATTGCGGCAGTAAGGTATTATTTCAGCACTTGGTACATCACACTGTACAGTAGAAATAAAAGGGTAACACCTTAAACAAAACCAAACCAAACCCACAACCAGACCTCCTATTTGTCACTATTTCAAGTCAGGTGGATTTGCTACACTTGGGGGACTAGTCCCTAAAATTAAAGTGCTTGTCAGAGCATTGGCATCCAAAATCTTGAACATGAGAGACAACTACAAGTAAAATCTGTTGTCGCTATACATAACATATAGCAGCAGTACAGACATCAACACGTGTACTCAATAAGTGTCTGATTTTGATACTACCTTGAGCATCACAGATTTAACAGTGCATCGTACCCCCGACCTCCAGTGTACAATCAAACGCTTTAGGTTCATTCAGGATCGTTGCAGGCGGATCTGGACGCCTCGTCTGCATGATCTTCTGTTTGGGATTTTTTATTTCATCCTCCTCTTCTGTCTCACTTTCACAGACATGGACAACGACACTAGGAGTTGATTCTGTTCCCGCGTGGAGCTCGTACTTCTCCCCTGAAGAGCAGCAAACAAAACTCATGCTACGAACATCCCCAAGGAGAAGTGTCAGGCTGCCTTATCTCACAACTCCTTACTATCTGCAGTAACACAACCAAATACTCATTTATTCCCATCTCATCTTTAATTTGCTCAACTCCCACATTTCACCAGACCCGTTAAATGTTTTACAATACTCCCTGTTGCCTGTTAGACTGTACTTTGATTACAACCAATCTTTCCATTCAAGTAAGAATCAGCACATAAAAGAGACTCAATTTCTTCTCACAGAAAGAAAGAGAAGTGGATAAATTCCCTTGGTAACTATTTTTGAAGTTAAGTAACACAACAAAAGCAGGTAAATATTCCTACCCGGTCCCAACTTGGAGACGGCACAAAGCAAGTCGTAGTTTATCAGGGGAGTTGCGTCTTCGCTCTGTTTCCATCCGACTGGAGGAGAAGCAGGAGGTGAGATCAGGAACTGTTTAACGGGTTGTGGAGGCAGCAGGTAGGACTTGTCACCTATTTCACTGGACACCTGAACACAAAAAGCCAGGAGATACTGAACAAGGTGACAAATATTAATTCTCTCACATATTTATCACAAACTAAACTCACAGGCAAAAGTGAGACAACGAAGAACCAGGAACGCGTGCACAGCACCTTAGTGCTCCACAGTACCTGTGCAAAGTACAGCTTGAGCTTTTTCCCACTCAAGTCCGTTTCATGCAGCTCTATCCGTGCTCTGGCTGCTGCCTCTGGATTGCTGAAGTTTATCCTCACTCTTCTGAAGCTTTTGAACAACTGGAATGTAACTTGATTATCGTAGACTGTGAAAAGTGCTTCAAATCTTTCCTAGAGATGAAGCACAAAGATTCTCCAAACACAAAATGAACATTTTCACTCAATGAAAACACATTTTCTTTTCGCCTTCCCAAATCCAGATTATTTCCTTAATCGCTTTCTAAACCTGCACATTCCAAACTTCTCTCGGTTACTTGCAAACCTCCATTCTGTGTAGTTCACAGAATCCCAGACTGTCAGGGGTTGGAAGGGACCTGGAAAGCTCATCCAGTGCAATCCCCCATGGAGCAGGAACACCCAGCTGAGGTTCCACAGGAAGGTGTCCAGGCGGGTTTGAATGTCTGCAGAGAAGGAGACTCCACAACCTCCCTGGGCAGCCTGGGCCAGGCTCTGACACCCTCACCATGAACAAGTTTCTTCTCATCTTTAAGTGGAACCTCCTGTGTTCCAGTTTGCACCCATTGCCCCTTGTCCTGTCACTGGTTGTCACCCAGAAGAGCCTGGCTCCATCCTCCTGACACTGCCCCTTTCCATATTGATCCCCATGAATGAGTCCCCCCTCAGTCTCCTCTTGTCCAGCTCCAGAGCCCCAGCTCCCTCAGCCTTTCCTCACACGGGAGATGCTCCACTCCCTTCAGCATCTTGGTGGCTGCGCTGGACTCTCTGCAGCAGTTCCCTGTCCTTCTGGAACTGAGGGGCCACAACTGGACACAATATTCCAGGTGTGGTCTCCCCAGGGCAGAGCAGAGGGGCAGGAGAACCTCTCTGACCTACTGACCACCCCCTTCTAACCCACCCCAGGTACCATTGGCTTCCTGGCCACAAGGGCCCAGTGCTGGCTCATGGTCACCCTGCTGTGCCCAGGACCCCCAGGTCCCTTTCCCCTACACTGCTCTTTAATAGGTCATTCCCCAACTTATTCTGCTTTGTATTGCTATTTACATCTGAATTCCAAGAGCAAATTAATGTGCACAAGCCTCTGAAACTCTTAATACATAAACTGCCACCTAGCGACACTTATCAAAAGAGCAGATGTCAACAAAAACACCGGTACTTGCACGTGACACTCAAGCATCTCCAAAACCACCACACAAATCAGTTCATTTTTATATCTGATCTCTGATCTACAAGAAACCTAATTTGCAGATATTTTTTCCCTAGTGTAAATGCACTAGGAAATTTCGTAGTGTAAATTTTCATTCACTCTAAACAGATTAAAATCAACAAATTAGAGTTCTGTAAGCAATCTCTTTTCAATTTTATTTATTATGTTCTGATAATATTCAGCTATTCAGACAGATCTGCATCAGCAAAGAAGAGGAAAAAGAACACTTTTTCATTAAGAATTCTTTCCAATGACCATAGTTAATTTGTTCGATTCCAACAGACAATGATCTCTTAACAAAAATCCTGTTGAAGCCTTCATTCCCGTAAGAATAATTATAGAATGAAGGGCTTTCATGTGAAATAGGACTGAAGAAATTCTTCAGATACTGCCCATGTTAGTTTTAAGAAAACATATTTTTGGGTGCAATTCTCTCCAATCTGTACAATGTCAAGGTCTTCGATAAAGCAGAAAACCTGTTCTATCTTACCTTTTCTTCCTGTACCTCAAACACAGCTTCAGGAACACCACAAGCAAAGAGTGAGGTAGGCAAGTCACTTAAATCCATCATCTCTTCCAAATCGTCTTCATTTTCTCCAAAAATCATCTGTTCTTCCTCCTCTTGGTCGCTGCTGTAAAGGTCTGACTGGCTGTCGCTCCAGGACCTCATGGTATCTCTGAGCATCGTTCACCCCGCACAGCGCTTCTTTACGTTCCAGTTTCTAGGGTCTGCCATTCCGAAAGACAAAACCAGAGCTGTGTCACGATACCGCATCTTCTTGCTTTGACTGTTCTTTAAGGCAAATAAATTTACGAAAAAAGCATAGAAATCAACACAAAACTTGTTCTCTCATCCACAAAACAGAAGCACTGTATCCCATTTCTGTAAATGGAATAAAGAAACTGCTGTTCCAGCCATGAAAAGGAAGATAAAGTCACTCGGCGAAGTAAATGAGATTTCTATTCCCTTCACTCCGTAACGACAGCGATGTGATTATCAGTGCAACAGCCGAACTGCTCTGCCTCAGTTTCCTCTGCTCCAAGTACCTGGCTATAATACAGATAGTCTGATACAAATGGAAACACACAAGTGCCACTTATTTGCGACAATTGTCTAAAACTTACAGCCATTAACTGCAATAAACAATTCAAAATTATAAGCAAATTCACTGTGTAGACAACTGACAACACTCCTTAGGAAGCTATTTAATCACTCATTCCCTCTTAGATTTTAGATTAAATGTCCTTACACAGCAGGACTAAAAGGATGCCGACAACTACAGCCACTTGGATAAGACCTTTTGCTAAGTCCTTTGTTCTCCTGGGAATTAGTATCTGCTTATCATTTAAATACCAGGTGAGTGGTACCTCTAAAACACTTAAAACCAAACTCTCCAACTTCATGCAAAGCCTAAGATCTTCTGAAACTGTGGAAATGCAGCTTCATGGCTTTGGTTCTTCACCAGAGCATGGGTACAGACAGCAGTGGAGATTTTACCTTTGCATCGCCTGGACATCGCTGAAATACAAGCAGCTCATTTACTTTATCACATCCTATTGCTTCAGAGGGCGATAATCAGATCTCTCTCTGAAAACCGGGACTAAAAAGCGAGACGGCAATTTCCATACGAGCAGCCAAATCTGCTCTGAGTTCATAAACTGGGGCTCAAGACTGCGAAGCCGCGGAGGACAGGTCTACCCGGGGCCAGCCCGGCTGGGGATCAACCCCCAGCTCAGCTAACAGGGCATGTATCAACACGAGGGGGGAGGCAGGTGATGATTAATTTAAAAAAACAACCCAAAATGTCTCTATCTGTGCTAACGAGCAGCTGTCAAAGGAGAAAACAACTTCCCCGCAGCCGCGGAGGGCTCGGCCAGGCCTCGCTGCTCCCTCCCCGACCCTCTCGGGAGGCGGCGGCCGGCGCTCGGCGATGCTCAGCGACCGGGCAGCAAGCCGGGCCGCCTCGGCTCGGAAAGGGGCTCCCGGCGAAGGGACGGCGGAGCAACAGATGGCCGGCGGTGGAGGGGAAGCGGGGGGCGCTCACCGTGTCCTCGGCGCGGATCCCCTCGGCGGCGATGAGGAGTCGCCGCGCAGGGGGCGGCGGCGGGAGCGCGCACTCGGCGCCGTGCGGAGCGAGCGGCTGCTGGAGGGGAGCGGCGGGAACGCGCCTGCGCGCGCGCCCCCCGCGCCTCCGCATCGCCTGAGGGAGCTGCGGGGGGGGGGGGTGGTCGGTGACCCGGATGGAGGGGGCGACTCTGCGCATGCGCCAGGGGCGGCCGCGCGCTGAGGGCAGCGGCTGTGAGACCCGCACGCTGAGCGGGGTTCTCGTTCCCGCGCTGAGGGGCAGCGGCCGTATCACCCTCCGGCTGTGAGGGGCTGAGGGGCAGCCGCTCTGTCACCCCCAAGCTGTGAGGGGTTCCTATCCCCGCACTGAGGGACAGCAGCCATGTCACCCTCTCCCTCTGAGGAGCTGAGGGGGGTTCTCGTTGCCGCACTGAGGGGCAGCAGCCATGTCACCCTCTCCCTCTGAGGAGCTGAGGGGGGGTTCTCGTTCCCGCACTGAGGGGCAGCAGCGGTGTCACCCTCACGCTGTGAGGGGTTGAGGGGCAGCGGCCATGGCACCCCTACGCTGTGAGGGGTTCCCATTCCCTCGCTGAGGGGCAGCGACCGTGTCACCCTCAGGCTGTGAGGGGCAGCGGCTGTCACCCCAACACTGTGAGGGGCTGAGGGGTAGCGGCCATGTCACCCCCATGCTCTGAGGGGCTGAGGGGCAGTGGCCATGTAACCCTCCCGCTCTGAGGGGCTGAGGCGGGTTCTTGTCCCGCAGCTGAGGGCAGCAGCCGTGTCACCCTCCAGCGCTGTGGGGCGTTCCCATTCCCGCCACCTGTCCACCTCACGCAGCCGCCCCTTGGGCTCTGTGGTGGGTTTGGTGTATTCAGCCCCCCATGGCACTCAGGGCTCTCCACAGCAAAGAGTGTGGAGCACAGCTGAGGAAACAAAAGGTGTTTTACACGCATCCATCCTTGAGGTGATGGGCCTTGACCACGAGGAAAGGCTTTGCTGGGTTCTCTGAGGGAATGACTGAGCTCAGAGAGATGAGAATTGATTCAAAAGCTGCAAATTTCTCCAGGAGCTGCCTCTGGAAAAGCAGTCGGTAGCTGCAGTGCTGGCAGAGCTGAGCGTGGAGGACAAAGGCCACATCCGTGTTTTTAATTAATAGTCATGGAATGCCATGTGAGACCGTAGCAGCTCGGGGTATCCCAGCAGGACGCTCGGGTGAGCCTGAAGGCTAAAGCCAGGGAACAAGAGATGGGACTGAGCACTGTGCCCGCGCTTTGTGTGAGGGTTTCTGCCGCGAAAGGCCCACGGACACTCCTAAACAGCAGCTAAAGTTAATCGGTTTTACTCCACCGTTGGCCTCGGCTGGCAGACACGCAGTTGCCAGATGGGAACAGTGACAATTTGTGTCCCTCGTCTCATGGAATAAATCATGGCTTAATCCATCAATGCGATGATTTGAGACAGCGGCCAGCTGAACTGCGTGATAAATGAGTGCCAGTGTGCATTGACATCTGAAGGAAGCACAAACCAACATCCTTTTTTGGGTTGTATTCGGTTTTCCGCAAAAAGCACACCAAGCTACTAAATAATTTACCTGACACAAATATTGAGTTCAACAGCTTTGTCCTCACTTGGAAAGCAAGAAGACAGGATTTCAACAAATACCAACATTTCTGTGATGTAAAAGCTTTCTCCTAAAGTTCAGGTACAGAAGAAGGGCAGAAAGTAATGCCAAGTTGGTGTTCTTTACCAGGCTTGTAATCTGTCCACAATGCAGACCTTTCCCTCATAAGAAAACAGCGTATAGCAGAATTCATCTTTAGAAAGGTAAGATCCATCTTACTTGTCCAGATAAGGGATTCTGCAATTTAGATGCAGTGCAAATTTAGGCAGTAAGTGGTTAGTCTCAATTACATTAGCCTTGCCGCAGTTACATACTTTATTAATTCAATAGCATGTTCTTCCTCCCTGGTCAGCAATATATTAGGTTTTAGTACCATAAACTCCCAACATTTATGTCCATTTCAGGAACATTTTAAATGCTCTGTTCTGTAATAACACCTCTTTTGTAGCACGTATCTTCATAATGATCCTGACGCCTGGCTTGCTTGCCACCTCTATATTAGCACTTAACGCAGTTGTCTCTGATATAACACACTAACCCTTAAATGATGTATGTTAACAAGTATTAGCACATTCATCAGAAACTCTGGGACTTAGGCATGCTGCTTCTACAAGCATTCAAAATAAGCATTAGCCAGTGCTTCAATACTCATCTCCAGGGACTTCTGTGAAGTGCAGCTTTAACACCAAAGTGGATACAGCTGCTCTTTTTTTCCCTTTTCCCCTCCCCATTTGTGGTTTGGTACCCCAAGAGATACATTTAATTAAGCTTATCCTGAGGGTTATCTTCTGCTTATCCCCCTGGACTAAAACACATGTGGTGAGCATTAATTAGGTTGGCAAGCATTCAATTAAGCTACATTCCCAGTATTCTAAATTTATGACTGTATTTCTTAATGGCATTGTTAGGAAACGTCCTTAAGCTGTCTTCTCCTGCAATCAAAGACATGATATCCTGTATCGGAAGGATGGCATCTCCTACAGCGTAGTATTCCCAACTAGTTCGAGAGGTCTTTGCTGTCTCAGAGAAGCACGCAGTTGTCTCGGTTTCAGTGTGGAGTTGGCAGCCATGCAAAAATCATGAGTCAGGCCACCAATAATATAATGCTTTTGGTTTTGTGATTTGGCTCACCTTGTATCCGTGTCCCCCCCCTGCTCCTTTAGGCTCTACTTGGATCAGATTTTCAGGCTCTTCTCTGAAATAATTAATGCCAAGGTAGATTTTTTTTTTAAGCCCTGTAAAACTAAGGTTTTAGATTAAACTGCATGATTCCTGAAGCTGACACCTAATACCTGGAGACTCATGTAAAACTGCAAGCATTATTAATGCTGCAGCCCTAAACAGTTGTAGCAATCTGCATTTCATTTACAAGAGTCCTGTTAGAAAAGACAATCCTTTGAATGCCCGTAGTACTTAATGTAGGAAACTAAATTCTATCTTGTCTTCTCTCAAGATACTTATGGCCAAGTAAAGCTACACCAAGAGCATGGAGCAGGCCAGAATTCTATAGGTTTTAACACAATCTTTTATTAAGTTTCATTTCCAATGGTCTCACCTAAAGGACAAATAGAATTAAACAGACATGCAACATTGCTTATAAAAAATTAAGCAGTTATCCTTATAGTCCAATACTGTAAAGCCTTATTTATCGACACATTTTAATGTGAACAAGAGACCATTGTAAGCAGATCATTTTATACATTCAGCCAACACAGGAGCTGTATTCCACAGCATTAAGTTACATGTATGATATACACTGAGAACAAATTAAGTGCTCTGGTGCATCAAAAAGCCACACAGGGTGGAGGCAAGAGATGTCAGTTCACATTTGATAAAGAAGTTAAGAGATGGAGAGTCAAGGAGCTATTCTACCAGTTTAGCAAAGGAGACAGCAGTCAGTTGATCTTTGTGGACACTTTCAGCTCTTGATGCTGAAAAACACCGCACGTGTGGAACTGTAAGCGCACTCTGCTGTTTGCAGTGCCCTGCCTCTCGGGATCAGCCCCGGATAAACAGAACTTTTGATATACATGTGTTAAAGTGTGCTGTACACCCACAGATTCTTTTTCATGCTGCAAGAAGGACCAGAATGTGGCATGAGGCTCCTCTCCTTTAAACCTTCATGTGCTGTTTAGCTGCAAATGTTTGCTGCAATCCCGGGCATGGCTATTGTCACCTCTAGTTTAACAAATATTCTCTAAAAAGTATAGACTTGAGGGTACAAATTGCTTCATCTTTCAGCTTTTAAGCTCTGAACTAGAAGGGAGGTAAGGAGTTTATTTTAATCCTGAGCTATCCCCTCCAGCTGTTAGAGCACAAAGTCCTTCAGTCAAGTTTCAACAGATGTTAGGCTTTTAGGGGCCCTGTTCATGTCCTCTCAGCAACAGAGATGAGAGCTGTAAGACTGCAGAAAATAAAATATTTCAGAAGCTTGGGAAAAAGAGCAAGGAAAGGGGAAGTGCATAAAATACAAAACACCACCACATTTTAAAATTCAAGTATTGAACAGAGGCAGCAAGCAGGAGCGAGGTGCAGCATGGCTGTCCTACTGCTGTGTGTACAGCGGCTAACACAGATCAGCAAAAATCCAACCCATACATCGTCAGTGCACTGAGCAGAGGCCCAGAGCCCAAGAAACACCTCAGGCACTACTGGCGTGGCACAATGGAGAAATCTAAATATTGTGATTTATGTGCTGTAGAAACGGACATCACCTCCCTTGGAGTCCTTTGACAAGAAGTTTCCAAAATCAAGTCTTGCTGCAGGTAAAGGGCACTGTCATTATTAAGTAGAATTACTTAAACACACAGACTGCGTAAATAAAGCGTGGTTATATAAAGCTTTAGAAGAAGATTGTTGCCTTTAGAATCTTTGAAAGAAAAGGGCCAAAACAGCACAAAAATAGTAAAGCTCAGGTTCTGGCTGGAGGAAATGTCACTCAGAGCAGAAGATGCCCACGTGCTGACAACTGAGGGCTCTCTGGCAGAGGGGAAGGTCAGGCCAGGAGTCAGCCAGTGCTCAGCCTGCTGGGCTGGGGACAATCTGGGCAGTTTACTGCACAAAAAATTACTGAATCAGGCTAGAGAGCAGCCCACAAAAAAGAAGGACAAGCAGGGGCTCAGCATCAGAGTAGCTCTGTCTTCCCCCAGCAAAATGCTCTGTCTCTCACAATGCCAAGTCCCAAGGAGAAAAACCTAACGAGCTATTTACTGGCTCCAAAGTTTGCACACCAGTCAACTGCAGTTATTAAATAGTACTGAAAAATTAAGACCTGAGAAAACTGCATTCTGTTACACATAATAGTACAAGTCAATAGCAAAACATCTAGGTGCCTCTGATTATTTTGTACCACAGCAACATCTGCAATAATGAAACATAGATAATATTGCCATGTAAGAAATAGAGTTTGGAGCTATGCATGGTTTAGCACAGCTTGTTTTAAAATGGTATGTTTCTGTGGTTTCAGAACTAATAGGTCAAAACAGCTACTGCCTCATTGATTAAAAGGGAAGTGATAAGAAAACCCAGCATTCTTGTACCCTTCCCATTCAGCCTCCCCTGTACTACTTGGGTTTGTATTGTTAATGAACAAAAGCTGCACATAAATTCACAAACAATTGATTACCAGGGATACAAAGGCAAAGGTAGTAAATCAGTGTCACTGCAACTCTAACAAGATTAATGTTCTGGCAGTATTAGCCCATTAACATTGTTATCTTACTTAAGCACAAAAAGTATTGAGGGTAAAAGAAAAGCTGTTATTTCTTGAGGTTTCATAAGCTGTAGTGTCCAGGATGCCGCTGATAAGATCTGAATTGTCAGACACACCAAGCTGGCAAAGAAACTTCACGTATAGGTACACGTACAGCCACCAGGCATCTACTCTTTGCAGGGGGGAAGGTTCTCATTTTTCTACACTGCACAAAAATGCTAAAGCAATCTCGAGTATTTCCAGATTGAGTTAGTATTTATAGCTGGCAAGGCAAACATATGCAAAAGAACAGCTCTGTTGTCATATACAATAGCAAGAATCTGGAATAATTATATACAAGTCAGTGGAGTTCTTGGGAATTTTTGGTGGTGGGAACAGAAACTGGCCATGAGTCAATTAAAAAAAAAAATATGCAAAAAGCCACTGTCAAATCCAAAATCCTCCCAAACCCCAGAATAACCACTTAAAAATGCATGGAACACAAGCACTACTCATTTCAAATAAAGTCTTCTAAGGTCCTGGAGATGCTCCACTATGCGTACAGTCCAAGACACACCAAGTAGACTTAAAATTCTATTTCCCAGCAAAACAGCAGCTTTTAGAGGAGATAATGGTATCAAAGTGCCAGTGTAACTTGCATATGCCAGTAAATGTGGTACTTTGTCCTTTGCTCTTGAAAAGTTCCCCCTCTTTGTATCTGTTCTCCCTTCGTATCAGCTTCTAGCCATCTCTTAGAAGCTGGAAAGATAAATATCATGAGTACACAATGCTCCATTATTCTTACAGTCATCACCAAGTGCTGGACTGTGCACGCTGCTCAGGTCATTCACCATATCAGACTAGTATCTTTTTTTTACCTTTTAAATAAAAAAATGGGGGGCACACCCCAGCCTACAACACCTAGACTGAGCTTTTTTACTAAGGAATCTCAGCACGTTTAAAACCATTAAATAAAGTTGGAAATCCTGCCTCAACCAGAAAAAAAAGTCATCGAGAACAGGTCACATTACTACTCCCACTTCTTGTTCTCATACTTCACAGTGTTCCCTCTGCAGCATTTCATCCAACTGGAAGCTTCTCTTATGAAGCCAGAAAACTGGCAAGTAATCTTTGTTCTAAGCTGCCATATAATCCAGCGGTGCCATAAAAACAATTCATATACCCTGTGCATATGTTCAATACTAGTCAGTAATTATACACAAAGTGCCCAAGATTCATGTGTTGAAGGAATAAAGTAGCTTGCTTACTCTAACCAAATACGCTGTTCTAAAGACACAGTAAGTTGCAGTGTTCGTGCTTGAAAACAATTACATTTTATTGCCATGTTAAGGTAGTTTAGTGGTCACGCCGGAGACATGAGGATTTACAGCTTTTCTGGAAATTAGTCACAGTCTTTATATATGAAGCTTAAATCCTGCCCTCCTGTCTCTGTGAGCAACTCCTGAAAACTTCTATTTGGAGATAAACCCACTCCCAGCAGGACTAAAAACTGCACCGTCACTTCTCTTCCCACAGCTCTGCCACCTCATTGCTCTCGTACAGCCGTGAGGCTGCACCCACCACTTCACGCTTCCAAACAGCGCCCTTCAATGGAGAACTGGGATTTACTTCTTGCTAAGACGAATGCTTTCAACTTCACAACTAGAGAGAGTTGTTTATTTCAATAATCAGCCTTGGGCATTAAGTTTGAGACAAGCGTTAAACTACATAAAGGTTGGCTTTACACCTGCTTATATTTTAATGGGTAAATAAATAAACGTCATAATTCTGTGGATTCAAATCAGTTCCTTAAAGGTCACTCACTCCTTTTTGCTGTGCTCCAGCACTCGGTAGGGTGGAACAGAAACTCCTTTGGAACCGTGTTGCTCCTGCACGATTGGCAACGTAGCTGGAGTATAAATTTCCGGCATGTTGTCATTGTTCTCTAGGGCACCGTAGGAAAAAGAAGCTTTGAGGTCAGGCTGAACTGCAATCCCTTTATCGTGCATGTTCTGCATGCCTGAAAAAAGCAAAGACAAAGATTAAATGCTTAGGAACAAAAGTGCATTCTGCCTGCACTCTGTGACATCAGCAAATTATAAAGTCTCGTTGTTCGTGATACGTGGCTCATCAGTTCCTTGAGCGTTAAACAAACGAAAGAAAAGCTAGAAAACACCACAGTCACCTGATATATTTGGATACTTAACAGAGCCCAAAGCTGGAGCTTTCACTGTGAAGCCCAACACTTAAAAAAGTGATAAACAGCTGTATTTTTACTGTTACCTGGCATAGCATCCATTGAGATGTAAGGTTCAAACGGTACAGATTTCTTCCTGTTCCTTGTGATCAGGAAAACACCTAGAAAGGCTATGAGGCACCTGAGAGAGAAGACAAAATCTACTGAGACAACTGTGAAAAGGGAGGGGAGGTAATTCTGCATGTTGCTTCTGCTGAGTGCCTGTCATGTGGCACCATAAAGAATTCAGAACTGGAAGCAAAAGAACTGTGAAGTCAGAATCACAGGAACTGCCTCAGCTGAATAACCCTCTTCAACAGTATCGAAATCCACCTAGCAACTAGAACAATTTCACCTTTTCTTTATCAAAATGCTGGGAAAAGTTTTCACATTAATTAATCAACCTTGACTAACTAAAGGGGAAAGGAAGTATATCAAAATTTGGTTTTCTTTGATGAAATTCCAGGATTTAGCAGCCTGACCTTCGAAAGGTTTCCCATAAGTAAACACACCAACAACTGTCGATCTTGATTTTGACAGTATGTTGACAGAGAAAGGCGCAGCTCATTACCTTAATCTCCCAATTGTTTTTTTCTGTACTAATGTGAAAGACATTTCAGAATGTCCCCTGATTACGGAGAGCTAATCACATCAAGACATTGTACTAGAACTAATTCCTGAGTTACACAGCAAATGTTTTACTGATTGTATCTGCATTGTGTGAGTGCCCATACCCTAAGGAACAGGGCTCCAGTACAGTCAGTAAGGGATTTAGTATCTAATGTTGTGCAATTATGCATAACCCCGTGTCACGGAGGCACCCCAGAGTTAGTTCAAGGGACAACAGGGTCCAAAACAACTTTTATTAAACTGGTGAGAAACAGTGTTTAGCGCTCCAAAAATGACTTGAATACAGGTTTGGATATCAGTTGAGGAAAATTATTAAGGGGCAGCAACTAATACAACAGGAGGTCCGCAGAGTGCATGCACCTGGCTTCACCAAAACAATACCGGAGCCGTCCCTGCGTCCAGGAAGAGTCCACATTTGCCTGAACATAGTGTGGGATTATTTTAAAGGGATACAAATACTCGTATTGAGTACGGAAAGTGTACACTCACAATCTTGCAAGGGTAAATTTATAATACACTTGCAATCCTGCGAGGAGAGATACACGTGCAAATGTGCACGGAATATTACACGTGCTTATGTGGAAGCACGGGAGGAGAATACAGTCGCAATTCTGTGAGGATTAATTTATACACATGCTCATATTGAGCATGGAAAATACACGTGAAAATGTGCACGGAAACTAGATACACTCGCAGTCCTGTGAGGGTAAATTTTACTCACACCTGTGGCAGCAAGGCAAGTGGAGTCTCCATCCCAGGGGGGCAGTGGCTCCTGGCGGCAGCGGCTCAGCTCGTAACTCCAAGAGATCCGCACAAGAGGCGGAGTCTCGACAAGAATCCCGTTTTTATTGGCTGATCAGATCTGACTGTGGGCATTCCAGAAGCTTCTCTGCACCCCCACCCTGGCTGTGGGTGCCCCTGAAGCTTCCAAAATCCCCCATGCTGACCGCGGGTGCCCAGCGGCTCCCTGGCACCTCTGCGCTCCCTTCTCCTCTCTGTTAACGGCCCTGGCCAGGGGCTCTGGGGCCAAGAAAAAGAAGCTGTCAGCCTCAAGCAGCAGAGAGAGAGGGAGATGTGTCTACTCCTTCCGTGATGAATGAGGGAGGGGGAGAAAGGGGGGTTTGCATCCTGCCACATCCCGTGCTATAGAAGCCCTTTGGAGCATCCATCATCACTCACACCATATACCGAGCTCTCTGGGCCTTTTTAGTCATAAGAAAAAAATATTTTCCAGTTTTCTATCACGGAAACTTTAAATACTTACCCAAGCGCAAACATACATATATGGAGAACATCTTCACCGGTGAAGTCCAAGTAAAAAGTTGCTCCTTGAAAAGAAAACAATTCATGACATCTTTCTTCCCAGCTTACACGAGCAATTGGTGCTACCTCTCCAGCACTAGGCCCTCCAGAAACCAAATCATGTAAGATACCTATTTCATGGTCAGCACCTCTTGATATTTTAATTATCTTAAAATAGAAAAAGATGCCCTGATTTCTCCTTTAACACAATTTATTGACAAATCTTCTAGAATTGCATTACCAAAATAGTTGTCCAAATGACAAATCACATCAGATCTTTCTAACTACAAAAGGATATAAACTCCTGACCTCCAAAAATACATACAGCTCAAAATTATAAGATAGGAAGTGTCCTTGGTGTCTTGGATGTGAACAGGACACGTATTCTGGCTCCTACTCTTTACATTTCTAACTGGAGTAAAGTAAATAAGCTGATGAATCTGAGAGCAGCATATGGCTTGGGACATGACAGAAAACAAACATTAGCCCAAGAGGAGGCCATACCCTCTGGCGACATTGAAGAAGAACATTAAAGGGCAATGTGCCATTTATGGGGGAAGCTGTTGCCCTTACAGACCTCAAAGAGTGTTACTATTTACACAGATCGTATCCATCAGTGCCAAGCAGATGCACTTTCTGCAGTGCTGGGGTTTTGGGTGTTTTCATTTGTTTTTCCCCTCTAGTTTTGTTCATATGTCTAACTGAGGAGAGCAAAACCTTACAAAGGCTGTTGGTCAGGTTTGATGCCCAAGGGGTTTAAAATGCTCGTCTTTCATGCAGACAAAGCTTTGGCTAACGAGGGCAAGGGCTGAAATTGGAGGAAAGTGCTAGAAAGCAAAGTGCTGTGAGCAGATCCACTCTAGATAAAATGCAAACCAGACTATCAGGAAGAGAATCGTAACACCTTTGTAGAGATGAAGCAAATACGTTTCTACAAAATCTGGAGAGAATTACACAAGGAGAAATTTTAGCTGTGTATTCCAGTTGCACATCTGAGTGCATGCATCACCCTCTTCTACACACTAGCATGGGGTGAGTAATACAGTCCCAAAGATAAGTTCCCATGCACTTTAAACAAAATGGCAGAACTTAACAGAAAATTTCAGCACAGTCTAGTGGGAAACGGACCTGGGGGTCCTGGAGACAGTGGGATGACCATGAGCCAGCACTGTGCCCTTGTGGCCAGGAAGGCCAATGGCACCTGGGGTGGGTTAGAAGGGGGTGGTCAGTAGGTCAGAGAGGTTCTCCTGCCCCTCTGCTCTGCCCTGGGGAGACCACACCTGGAATATTGTGTCCAGTTGTGGCCCCTCAGTTCCAGAAGGACAGGGAACTGCTGCAGAGAGTCCAGCGCAGCCACCAAGATGCTGAAGGGAGTGGAGCATCTCCCGTGTGAGGAAAGGCTGAGGGAGCTGGGGCTCTGGAGCTGGAGAAGAGGAGACTGAGGGGTGACCTCATTAATGTTTACAGATATATAAAGGGTGAGTGTCAGGAGGATGGAGCCAGGCTCTTCTGGGTGACAACCAGTGACAGGACAAGGGGCAATGGGTGCAAACTGGAACACAGGAGGTTTCACTTCAATTTGAGAAGAAACTTCTTCATGGTGAGGGTGGCAGAGCCTGGCCCAGGCTGCCCAGGGAGGTTGTGGAGTCTCCTCTGCAGACATTCAAACCTGCCTGGACACCTTCCTGTGTAACCTTGCTGAGTATTCATGTTCCTCGTCTCTAAGTGAGGATTATTTTCCAAAATCTTTTGCCCTTCTTTTGGAAAGGATCAACAGACTGTTTTGTGCCCTGGTACCTGCTGTGATTGCTGCTGTTGTGGACAGGATATAGCCGATGCTGGCGATCTGCGATGAGTCATACAGCTGTGAGGCTTGAGCTAAAAATCTGCAATACAAGACAGAAGGGGTTCATTTGGGAAGGATACTCAAATTGTACAGCAGTTATCATTGGCTGGTATAGGTCTCCTTTCTGGAAACACCTTTCAAAATTGATGCATAAGTTTAAGAAACTTTATTCTCTTTCTCACAAAACAAACAGCCCACTTATTATTGCTCCACTGAAACAAGCACAGTTATAGCCAAAAAAAGTGAATGTCTTACGTTGCTTGAAAGATCGCTGTAGCAATCATGCACACCAACATGATATAAAATATAGGGTAGTCGAGTTGCAGGTTTCCTTGTATCGAGACAACAATCATGCCTGCGACAGCCTTCACCGTCACGACCGTCATGGAACCTGTGAACGTTTACCAAGACTCGGGTGAAGCACCGATCCACGCTCAGCAGGACAGAACGCTGCACTGTCACTCTGTACAGGACATGCAGCTGCAAACAACACCAAGATCCACAAGAACTTGAACCCTCCTTCTGCCAGGCCAAACAAGGGATGCAAGCTGCCTGTTTTATCCCTAACTCTGTCAGTTTTATTCCCAACTACTTCACCACAGCGACCTTCTGTAAATCACTTTACCTCTCTGTATCATGGTTCTCTTGTCTACAGGACTGGGAACATTCACAGGTTTCATTTGGTTTTTAAACAGTACTGTGCAATCACATGATGGAAGGATACAAATTTTCATCTCTGATGCCATATTGGAATTGATAAAGCTAAGCAAGCTTTCAAGACAAGAATCAGGAAGAGCCTACTTCCTTTCCTTTTCTTGAAAGCACAAGTTGGGGCCATTCAGAATTCGGAGAGTTGCTTTGTCTATGATTCACACAACCTCTGAGACACCAGATACTGAAATCCAGCCCCAAAGAGTTCAAAAAAAGAAGAAAAAAAGACACTGCGGTGACTAAAGTTGCATAAATAGCAAAAATTGAGGACTGTGACATAGATTCAACAGCATGGCAGGCTGCGTCACTGCCTTGCTATTATTCACTCTCTTTAAAGTTTAATTGATCAGTTTCTTAAAAATAAAAACCATATTAATGGGGAGAAAGGTACAAGCGAAATCCTGGCCCTTCCAAAGTCCCTGTAGGATCCCACTGTAAGCTATGAGGATATCAAAGGCATCATTCGACCCCATGCTCAGAGGATCTCCCAGTTTAAACAGGGACATACTTGCACGGCAGAGTATTTTTATCATTTATTTTACCACACAGAAAAATCTTTCCACAGCCAAGATGATTCTGGTGGGTCAGATCCTCTCTTTGATCCGCTGAATCAGCCTTCCTTACCCACTGAATAGATATCGTACCACGCTTTGCGTGCACAGATTAAAATTAACAACACTAATAAATAACCTGCACTTTCTGTATTTGGCAGATTCATCCTTCAAGGAAATAAGTCTTAATTGTTCAAAAGTCATTTGCAAAGATCTTAGACGTCACTGCAAGATATTAGGTCAATATAATTCCCTATATGCTATAAATGCTTCAGTTTACTGTAGTTTACTGTTACAGGACACAGTTAGATCTTACAAGTCCATATCAACTTACCCAGCAAAGCGACCAGCAGAAGAATAACTACAATGTAGTTTGCGTTTTTCTCCTTGTAGAAATATAGTAGCAGGCAGAATATGATGATTTCCACAAGCTACACAAGACAGAAATGAGAACGTGAAAAAATGTGGGGTACGTGGGGTTGGCAGTAAATGGGATTCTGAGTCAGTCAAACATTAGAATTAGACAGTAGGGCAAATAAAAGGAAAATGAGGATCTCACACAATTGTAGATCAAATTTAGCATGATATTAGGCTCTAATTAGATCAGATATTAGATAGCTTCTTACAGAACAGGAAACATGGAACCCTTTTTACATTCTATTCATGGTAAAGCACCAGATCAAATAATCCTGACTGAATATTCACATCAGAGATCTCAGCCTACTTTCCGTAATGAGGCTCTTTGAGTGATCCCTGCAGCACACATCTTATTTCATGATCAAACTCCATTAGAGATTTCACAAGATTTTCAATGAGAGATTGATGGCTGCAGACCAAGTCAGTCTAGGGAAAGCCCAGCTGCAAGTGCAGTATTTGGACACCTCTGGAGCAGCTGCTCTCAGCTGCCGTGGGCTGAAGCTGATGGGTCAGGCAGAGAGCAGGCTGGTTTAGCACTTAAATACCTTTAACTGTAAAGTTTGAAGAGAATAATCCAGAGAAAGAATGGGAGGCTTCCAAATTATGCATGCAGGTTGTCCACAGGCAATGTGGAACTGACACCGGGAAAAGCTGGCATAGGTTCATTAGAAAGGATGAGGAATATTGCTAGTAATGATAAGGAAAAATAATGCTTGAAATGAAACTTCTAGTCAGGCATAAGAGCAGAAAACTGTCCCACATTTTATGGGCCATCTTACCATATACAACAGAAATGGCCAGCTCACTAAATGCCTAGTGATATTTTCTCCTGTCATCTTCTCATGACTATTAGGTCCAAATGTTATCAGCAGATAAGTTCCAACAATTGCCAAACCACAGCCTACAAAGGACAAAACATAGCGCCCTTCGGCAACCAAAGGACAAAAAAAGAGAGAGGACAAAGTTAGTGGGTTAGTGTGGATGCATGGAATTAATATTGTACATGCACAGTGACCAGTATTGGCATCGTGCACGTTCCTCCGAATGCCTCATTTCTCTGCCCTTCATGCCCCACTTTCAAAATAGTAAAATCAAAAAACCCTGGGCAATGTGCGTGCTCTGAGTTGATGAAAAAAAAGCTCCTACCAGGTAGCATCTGCTAAACAAATGGGAGCTACAACTTCATATCTGGGGCTTACCCTGCCTGCCACTGCCCACAGCCCATCTTCTGGGAAATGGAAGAAAGAATGGCCCAGTTCTGCAAACATTTGCACCTGGATGAAATTCAGCTGATTCAGTTGTGCCTATGCTGTTGCAGAGTCAAGGCCCTAAGCTGCAGCTTCAGCCCAGAGAACCATGATTCTCAAATCCTGCAAACACCATTTCCATGTATTTCTAATATCTGTGAGATCCAGATGATTTAGCACAGAGAGAAAAAATGACAAGGAACTGTGGAACTTACTCAAAAAATCCTTGGGCTTCCATTTTTCTTTAATAAATATAATTCCTATGATTGCACTAGCTATAAAAAAAAAAGGCAAGAGAAACAGTGAGTTATGTATCACTCCAACGATCAGCAAATCTCACACTTGTATGGCCATAGTCTCTTTCCCCCTTACCTATAACAGACACTGCACTGAGGGGCACAATCAGTGAAAGAGGAGCAAAGGCGTAAGAGGAAAACACTCCCAGTTCTCCCAGCACCAGCAGAAACAGTCCACACCACCATGTCTTGGTTTTGAAGTAGGCTCGGGGGTCTTTGGAACCTGCCAGCCGGATGTGGCTGTATTTCTGGAAAGGAAAATAAAGACAAAGAAGCTTTGGCATGCTTGATGCTCTTTAACGCAGGATGCTTGAGGCAGGGTGATTATTTGCTTCACGATACTCACCTGGAGGTTAAGTGCAATACTGGTAACGAGATGTCCAAAAATAGCTAGTAATGCACCAATCAAGTTCTCCTGCAAAACCAAAGTAAACACATCAGTATTAAATTTAGCCTCTGGGCCCTGAAGGAAGTTGGGAGTTTTTTGCACAATAAGGAAGAGAGCAGACTTTTTTAAACAGTTCCTAGATCACCTGTCAATAAAATCTCTGTTTATGTTCCTCCCTTACTACTTGATCTGGGGCAACTCAGGTTACGTTCCCTGTGGCCATGTTCCAACTCTGTGAAACTCGGGCGATAAGCCTTCCTTAACAGACACTTTCTACAAGAGACTTAAATTATCATGCATAGATTTGCATTCTTTGCAGTTTCTCAGAGGGGACGAAGATAAAGCTGAACACAAGGACCCATGCACTCATTTTCCCTTTGAAAAACTCTTTTCATGAGGACATTTGCTGCCCTGGAATGGAGCAGACTATTGATCAGGAACCTCTGCATTCTGGAGGTCACATCTTAAGAACTACTCTGCTCTTCTCCACTAATAACATCTGCTGGTTCAGTGGGTAATTTGGCCCATTTAATGAGGCAGCCTAATTATCACAGATTTTATGCAGCTTTTTATATGAACCAGTTATTCCGAGATAATAGGCAACTAGTAGCAGCTCCTAGCAAGCTCTCAACCCCTTCTACATTAACATTCCCAGCTCAGCAATAATTCTCACGGTCTAAAGACAGAATTTGAAATTAAAAAAAGGATGTAAAGCAGGCTGAGTCACAAAGGAAATGTACATTAGGAGTGAAGAGAACAGCCTGAGGCTAAGCCAGGCCATTTAGTATTTGTGTTCTTCCAACAACTGTCTAAATCTCATTAGGTGTCATTAGCACTTTTCATTTCAGTGCTGGTCTCCAAGATACAGTCTAGTTTGATTCATTTGGGATAACCAAGCTCACATTCGTATTCCTCCCTTAGCAGTAAATATACTACTCTTGATTTTCTCATACATAGTAAGACAAGGACTTTAAGATTTCAAGTTCTTATCAGTGGAACAAAAATCTCTTTATCAGGATATACAAAAACAAGATTCACCCAGGCAGCTTCACTCAAAACCACCTGGAAGATGTCACACAACAGGCAGTAAAGCTGGCAGAAAAATGTCACTGTGCGATCACAGATGTGGCCACAGAGCTCAGCACAGTTTACTGGTTCAGCAACTGGCTTTCAGTTTAGAAGAGGTGGAAGAGATGATGCTGCAGGTGAAAAGCCCTTAAGTGCAGCACAGGTTTGGGATCGGCTTCTGGACTGCGCAAGCCTACGAGCCAGCGTCACTCTGGTCAGCTTCTACAACCCAGAGGACTGCAAAGTTCCTTTTCCACTGAAAAAAAAAAAGCCCTTCTTACTAGGATTTTCTGAGCACATTCAAAAACAGGAATTCAGAGGAAATCTATTTGGGAACAGCTCCATTCCCAGTTGGACACCAAGGAGGAACTACAGCACCACGTCCCACCTCAGCTGCAGGCTCTGTGCCTGACCACGGGCTGAGCCTCCTGAAATTCAGGCACCGCAACACCTGATCTCTATTATCAATAGGTTAGTCTGAAAAGGCACCCGGCAGAATTTGTTGCACCCAACCACCTTTAGACATCCAGATGATCTTTTAACAGCCAGACATTCTTTCTTCACTTTGTCTAGCTCTTCGAGACACAGAATTTAATATCATACACTGCACCCCCCAGGCATGCCTGAGTACAAAGACAGTGCACTTTCTGCAAAAAAATTACCAAAATACAGTGGTATTATCAGCTTACTTGACTAATTAGGGCCTTCTAGGGATAGACTGGGGTAGAAATCTGACCTTGTAAGAAAAGGAGTCAGTGTGTGGCTGCACAGAAACCGCTGCTGTGGCCAATGGGAGCTGCTGAAGTTGCAGATTTGGACTGTTGCCTCCTTCCATTTTGGTTGATCGGAGTGTTTGCTTTTCAGCCTCTTTGATGCTAGAACTTCTTTTCAAAGAAGAGACTTGGACCCTGCTGGAACCGCCTTATCTGTAAGTTGGTACCACTTTTTCCCATCCATCCTGTTTTCTCGAACAAGCAACGAGTTCAGTGATGTACAAAGAAAATTCTCTGTAGCTTGTCTGCTGCTTTTGTTCTCTGGGCAGGCTACATCGAGATAGGGTAGGTACCGTGGGCAGAAAGTGGAGATAAGCCGATATTTCCAGCAAATCAGTGGGGCAGCAACGTTGTATTCTTCCAAGGTGACACTATGAAAGAAAACATATAGAGAGAATTAGGTCAAATGAACTCAATGGTCCAAAATCTGCAAGGAAGGGTAGTTGCCAGAAAAGTCCCCAGAATCAAACTAACAACTGCACATATCAGCAGCAAAAGTAGCATTTAAATGCCTTCTCACAAAGTCTGACATCATGTCTCACACCCAGAAACTCACACAGACCTTGCTCTAAAAGAGCTCACAACCTCGCTTGGCCCCAAGGGTGCCAGATCCAGCTGGCATTTAACATCAGGCCTTGCCATTTAGAAAGCTCTTATCAAAAAGCCTCTGAAGTCCTCCAAGCCCTGCTTTTAATTCCTCTGCTGCCTGCATACCTCTGGTTTTGGTTCAGGATGCATTAGTCACGCCTTCCCCACGTGCCAGGGATGACAGTGCTGCCCTTCTTGCAAACAGAGGTCATGTCAGCGTAATCACTGTGAGCAGCATTTGGAGGCTACATTCCTTAGAGCCAGACTCACTACCAGTGTCTGCAGAGCACTGCAAACCAGTCTGAAGTCCCTGCGCGCCACGATGGCTCCTTTCACCAAACACCTCAGGGAGCATCGGCAACGCTGAGCAACAGATGTTGGAACGACCCCTTTGTAGAGAGGGGGATGCTGGTGTAAAGACATTGCAGGGGTGTGATCCTCACAAGTGACGTGTCCCTCTTGCCCCACTCAAAGTCTTCCTGAAGTGGTGCAGGCTGAGCACCCCTTACACCCTGGGCAATTGGGCTGTGATCACATCCTGAGGTAGCAGGGCCCATCCCACACTCAGGCCCCAAAATGCAAGATCTCGTGGCCTGTGGCATTAACTCACGGGCTGCCTCAGTGCCTCCAGAGTGGGGAGGACAAGGGCAGCATGGCAGCCTAGCCATGAAAAGGCAAAAACATCTCGTTGTGAAGGGAAGTGGGGGGCAAAGCTCCCCCCCAGTCGTGAGGAAACCCTGCCCGGGCAGAGCAGACCCTGGCTGAGGACAGGGGGTGCCCCACGACACCCTCCCTGGTCAGGCCGCCCTGTCCCTTAGCCGGACCCTGGTGACGGTTTGCTCCCCACCAAAACCCGCCGGAAAACCCGCCACGCCAAGGCGGCCGCCCCCGCCGGCCCCGCACACTCACCTGCTCCCTCAGGGAGCGCCCCGCACCCCCGCCGCTCTGCCCCCATGGCCCGGGCCTTTGACCCCCAACTTCCTGGCCGAGCGCCGCGTTCCCGTTCCTGCCCGGCCCCTCCGATTCGCCGCTAGCGCTGTCAATCAGGGGCCGGCCCCCGGCTGCCGGCTGGGATTGGCTGTCAGGCGTGAGTCGGGCCTGGCCCAGCCTATGGACTCCGAGGGGGCGGGCAGAAGAAAGGAGCAGCGTTCCGCCGCTCGTTCCGGGCCGGGCGGAGGGTGTGACGGCAGCACCTTCACCCGGCGGGGTCCGACCCCCCCCGGCACGGCCTGGGGCCACCGCCTGCCCCGCGTGCGTGGCTGCTGCCTGTTCCAGGGGCCACGGCTCCGGTTCGCGCCCCGCCCGCCAGAGCCGCCTTAATGCGCATGCTCAACGAGGCTCCTCTGAGCCCCCCCCCTTAACCTACCGCGCATGCTCAGCTGCGCGCAGAGCGGCTCTGAGAGTTCGTCTGTGATTGGGCACCTGCCGGAGGGCCCAAAGTAACAGGCGCACTGATTGGAGGAGACCTGGGTCAGCCGTTGTCTCGGCAACCAGGTGTACGCGTTACCTCAGCCGCCGGTGCCGCCGAGGGTCGGAGCGCGCCGAGACGCGCGGGCAGGTACCGGCAGGTACGGGCCGCCCCACCTGGGCGAGGGGTCCCCCCCCCGGCGCGCAGCGCGCTGCCTCACGCGGTCAGGTACCCGCCATTCCCAGCGTGCAGCGCGCTGCCTCCCGGGGCGGCCTGACGGCGATCCCAGCATACACCGCGCTGTCCCACCATGGAGACTGCTTTCCCGCTTCCCCTGTCTGCCCTTCTCGCTCCTGCACCATCATCCTGTGCACAGGCAGCAGGACTGTAACAGCTCAGTTAATGGAGAAACCAAGGTCTATGGTTGACCCGTTATATCTGTGTAGAAACCAACCCAGACCTTCCAGCCTCTGTCCTTTTGCTGGACGTTAATAGCTCTGTTTGTTTAAAAAACAAAATGACGCTACACAGAGACATTACATTCGATGTGCAGTAGCTCTTAACACAGGTGCCTGCCTTTCCACAAACACGAGTGTTCTGGAGCACGATGTACAACCAGCAGAAAAGCACCGCTTGGTGCCATGGAGCAAACAGGAGCAGCTTTCAAAACAATCGTTTCTCAGCTGAAGAAGGAAAACCCGAACCGCACAAAGGTTTTTCTTTCCAAGCACAGCGAGGGTTCATTAATGAACCCGAGCAATAGGAAGTGGCATCCAGAACAGTTCACGTCTACAGCCAGTGGCAGGTGTTTCAGACACAAAATTGCCCTTCCTGGGTATAAACCAGCACAAGGGACTAAGAAATGCTGTCAAATCATAACCCTGGAGCGCTCTTGGGTGGCACTGAGCAGCTCCACGTCTGAGCTGGGCGGGAGCCGGGGACCTCAGCATCTTTGCTCAGATTTTCAGTTTTGGGAGGGTCAACCGTGTGCTGTGAGTTGTTCAGACGCCTGACTCAGAACATGAGGACAATCTGCAAAAGTGATTCAAGAGCGCTGAGTCACCCTCCAAGCCCATTCATCAACAGTAGCGCTTCAAAGTGCTTGGGTTTTTTTCCCCCCTTTGCTTTTTAAATAAAACAGGGAAATTGAATGCAGAAATGTCTGCTGATTTCTTGCCTTGAATACTGCATTAATGTTAGATTTGCCTTTAACTTACACATCCTATTTAAATGAAAGATGGTGCTGTAGTTATATATTTCCTGTATCTCCATATTCAGAATTTTATCATTGTCTATTCCTTTTAAGTTTCAAGATTTCCTCCAGTCCTTATAAACAGCATAGGAAAGAAGTCTCAAACTCGGGAAAAAAAAAGGATTTAATTCCCAAAGAGATTTCAGTATAAGCAAGCGAGTAACAAAAATATTTGAAGTTCATGCTTTTGTTTTGAATTTCTTTGCAACTCATACCAATCCTGTTTTGTAACAAGAACAACAATGAAGTTTAGATCAAGGTTGTTCAGATAACTTTGTAATCACAACTGAAAACAGGAGGAGAAAAATGGTGAAGTGACGTTATTGGTTTAAACTTCGAAATCACTCCGCGTACAGACCCCTCGCCTCTACCATCTCCCTGGTCCCATTTCCAGTCTTCTTGACCACCCCCAGGACACATACATGTATATTGCATTTCTTGTGAAATTCAGGAGCAAATTCAAATAAATTAGTGAAATTAATGCTTGTGTAGTGTTAGCACACTCCTGTGTTTTCCTGTTCTTCACCCTTATCCTCTCCTGATGTGGAGGAATTACACTGGTACTTCTGCTCTCTGGCCAGCAGAGGGAAGCAGAAAGATATTTTAAAACCCGCTTTGTGCAGGCTGGGCTCTGCCGGGCTCCTTTTCAAGTCCAGCCAACACTCAGGGGTGCCAAGGGCCTCCTGGGCTTTCTGGATCCAGCTTTCAAGCTACTTCCTCGGCTGGTGGAAAGAGGACGCCCGTGGCCCCTGCTGACAGTCTCCTGCTGTCTGGTGACTACGTGGTAACCCCAGAACTCTGAAAATTAAGTATATTAAGAATTTCTGAAACTTTGTGTACCGGGTATGTAAAGTAGGTAAATCAAGGAAGTATTTGGCATCTTCCCTCTTTCTTCTTCTGCCTTTGGCATCTTCTCTTTCTTCTTCCTTTGATCTCTTCCTCCTCGCTTGTCTCTCCCATCTCGGTGATATCAGGAGCGTATTATCTCGGGATTGAATAACAGCAATCAAGGACGCAAAGGACAAAAGATGAGGGGAAAATGATCAAGGTAGAGAAGTTGCTTAAATAACCTTCTGTAGGCGCCATCAGTCTGTCTGGTCAGCTTCCAGGAGTTCCAGGTGACCCGATGCTAAGTTGTGACTAAAAGAGAAGAGGCAGAGTCTTCAGGTAGCTTCACAAAGCACTCCCTTCCCTTTGAGAATTTCCTGCTTGAAGGGCAGAGTGGGCAGGAAGCCAAACCACAAGCTACACAAGGGCTTGGCTGATTCTTTCTTGAGCTTTATCCCTAGAGAAAAGTTACTGCACCAGGGAGGGGAGGGAAAGCGTTCGATCCATTAACACTAGACCGTGGAGGGGCTGCTGACTTAGTTTCCTCCACCAAAAGCACTTGACTCCATCCTCTCCAGCACAAGCCATTTTGGAGCACATTCCTTTAGCAGAGTAGTCAGGGATAAATGCCAGTACCTGAAGTTTACCCGCTTGTAATTTAGACAATGTAAAGAGCTTATTTGCTTCTTACTGCCTGACCTAGAATACCTAACAGGTGAGTTGACCCACTTTTGTACCTCTGCCAGTTTACCACTCTCTTCACACATCCCTCTGGGTATCAGAACACTGGAGTTAGCGAGGTATTTCTGATGGACTCACCTCGCAGTTCAGCACCCCCTTATATTACCAGAACACGATTCAAAGCATTCAAAGGGCACCAAGGTGTGCAGTCACTTTAACAGGAGGCAGATTTCCATAGGCGTGTAGATGTCTAATCTCCAATTACTTTCAACAACACCGAGGTGATGATGGGCATGCCAAACCCGAGCTGGATGCACTGGATGGAGAAGGGCTCTGTAGCCGTTTCCCCGACACGTGCTCTCCTGGAAGGCGTTAATCAAGAACGTGCTGCCAGAGAGGTAACTCCTGTTGTAGGGCAGGGCTGAGCATGGGACTCCATCCAAACCTCAGCAGGCTGGTCAGCGGGAGCAGCCAAGCCTGGGTAACATCAGGGAATGGAGCTTGCAGATGCAGTTTTTTATCAGCTGCTTTGGAAACCTGCTGCAATTTTAATAGCCAGTTCTAGCAAATGGGACCAATCTTGCTTTCCTCAGCACAACCCTCTTGTCCACAGAGCACAGGGACAGAACCTCAGGCACGTGGCAGGGTTTCTACATGGCTTGGCCATGTGGAGATGCATGCTGAAGACCAAAGCAGTGCGGTGTCTGTTCTGCTTCTAGTTCTGGGGGTTGATAAAAAACAGGCAGCTCAGGATCCTGCTCTGTGTGGACAAACCCTCACACCACGGCTTCAGAAATCTCCTCCTGGAAGTTGGGCATCCTTGGAGAATCACACAGGGGCTAAACTGAAACAAAGCGTAAGTCAGAGCAGCTCTGCTGAAATTTCTGGAGTCGTATCACACACCGCAGCTTTTGGGTTGTCCTGGAGTGTTTTCCTAGAAAGAAAAACAGGTAGAAAAGATTATTTGTGAGCAAATCCAGAAGGATTATGTGTGCAGATAACAAGAACTGGAGACTGGGATCTGATGCCTTGCAGTGCTCTTCCAGTTTTAATCAAAGTGGCACATATTTGGGTTATATTTTCTTTAGCACTGTAGGAGCACTATCACGCTTGTCCATGCATGTAGGAAAGGAACAGCTCAGCTGCAGTGAGAAAACAGACTGGTGAAGCGATTTGCCAGTGATCTCACTGTAAATCAACAGCGTCTTCTCCAGCAGACAGCACTGCCTGCCCACTCCCATCTATTCTTATGCTTGCTCTACTCTTTTGCAAGACCAAGCAGAGCAAGACCAAGATGAAGCAGACCCTGCCTAAGGGAGAGCGAGGTGTTCCAGACACCTTGAAATGTAGGTGACATAATCAGGAAAAATGAAATGATGAGTTTTCCCATATCATATAAAGCAGAAGAATATCATCATAAACTCAAAACCCAAGATATTTAAGTGTGAAAGGAGGATGTAATTGTACAAACACTGTTCATCCTCTGTTTGTGAAGTGGGATGGTAATTTACCATGAAAGCTGTTTGGAGCAACAGATACACAAATTAGAAGAAAAAGTAGTTAGTTTGTGGAACTCAGCCGTGAGGGCCAGTAAGATCCATTGTAAGAGGGGTTTAAGAGTTGTTTAGATACATATGGACACATATGGACTGTATGGACCATTGCTCTGCTCCAGCATCACTGTTCTCAGAGTTATTCTGGAAATAATTGGTATGTTTTGGTCTGTGCTCAGGAAGATGAAGAGCAGGGATGTACTGGGGACAGGAGCTGTCCTGTTGGCATCGGGGTGAGCCTGTGCTTGTGGGAGACAGGTATTATAATAACTATTACACCTTGGTCAACACGTGTGCTATTTCTCTCGCTAGAATGAAACTCCAGGCACAGGATTCGATAGTGTCACTCACCAGTTCGTCACTGGCTTTGCTACCAAAAGACCTCAGAGCATCCAGCAAGTTTTCATCCCAGAAATCCGACCTGCCTTAGTTGGTTATACAGAACAACTGCCAAGGAGCTTAAGGCAGGTGAATGTTACACCTTGAAAAGGTTCTGGGTTTTGAGGTTCAGCCTCAGAGCTGGGACTCAGGTGTGTGTACGTACACCCGGTGTACCTGCCCGTGCCCTTCCACTCGCCGTGGAGCTGCACCAGTTCGCACCAGCTGAGGACCCAGCCTTGGGGTTCAGTTCCTGAACCTCCTGCTGATTCACCCTTGTGTAAGTCACTTAACTGTTCTGGGCCTGCTGCTCCCCACCCGCCCCATGGTGACCAGGCTTCGCTGGGGTGTTGTAAGCTTTAATCCGCAGGAATTCAGAGCGTGTTCTGAGATACAGAAGATAATAACAAAATAAAGTGTTATTAACAACTATCAGATAGTTTATAATAATATACACACTGCTAATGGACTTTCCTGTCCCTTCAATGGCGTGTTGCTATCGCTGTGATTACTTTCGGATTGTTTTGTTGTTCTTTCAGGAGAGTTTTTGTCTTTTTCCACACAGCATTTCTGCATTGCAGCCGTTTCCTAGGGGCCTTTCCCCCTTCCAACTGCACTTTAATGCAAGATACATCCACTGTGTGGAGAGGCAGAGCACAGTGACTCTTTGTAATATCTGATGACTTTGCACAGCTGTTGAAGACAGAATGAAGACGACACCATTTAATAAGCTTAATAAGCCACCACTCATCAACCAAGACACCTTAACTGGCTGCGTGCATGTTCTTGAAGCAATTCATGCTTTTATAAAGTAATTTGATATAGTTTAAACATCAGCAAAGGTGTTTTAACCAAACATGTCTTACCTCACGATCTGGGTGTGCAAAGAGCACACGTACAGGGTTACCGAGGCTCGGCTGACGTGAGGTAACCGTGTTCACTCACACAACCTATACGCTAAGACTGAACTTTCTTATAGTGACTCACTCCGAGTATCTGCCCCAGCATGTTCTGAGTTGATTACACTAGTTTGCAGGCCATAATTATTTTCTATATCATACTATAATGGATTCACATAATATTATTTTTAACATTGTAAGAATTTGCTTCTGGGAACGGCCTTCTTGAATTAATCACTGACTCATGATTTACTGTAGGAGATAATATCTAACCTACAAGAAGCAGAACAGGAAACTATCTATTTAAAAGATGGCAGTGTCTGATAATTTATGACTATAGACAAAGAGACATCTGAAAAGAAAAAGAAGGCCAGATCCTGCAGTTTTTACATGGTCACTCCTCTCAGGCTAAAAGCAGCTTTTGTCTGGTAACTGGAGGATCAGCTTTTGGGGCAATGACAGCTGAAAGATCACTAATATTAGAGAAAAAAAGGAGTGAGAAACAAGAAAACAGCATCCCAAGCTGCCCCCAGAACTGATATTAAAATAAAGCCAGTTAAACATTGTGGCTATTGTAGGCATTTCATTCATTGAATATAGAACACATGAAAAAAAAGCAAACAGGGAAAAAGCAACAGTATTGTTGTGTTTGAATCTATTATGTGCGTTTCTTGCTACCTCCTCACTCTTCTGCATGGAGTCTTCTACTCACACCAATGAATCAGCCTTACCTGGTAGATGTTTTCTCTAGCTATGGCCTGGCTGGAAAAAGTCCCAACAACCAGGAGACTTGAACACACAGAGTCACATTTTCTGCAAGACTTTCAAGTCCTCAGCGTCTGTAAATGCAGCCTCACCATGGGCGGCCACAAAGGGATTGACCTATACCAGCCGAGCACTCCCAGATTCTGGCCCTAATGCTGCCAACAGCTGTATCATTAGAGTCACTCACAATGGAGACAACTGGATTTTAAATGTGGGTTTTCCTTTCTTGGTAATTACCCACAGGTGAAGTCAATTCAAAGGCTTCCACAAGCCCTTTTTCTTTTTTAACAGACCTCTATGAATTTCTGCAAGCAAAGCAACAGTGTTTCTGTGTCCAAAACCACAAGAGGATTAAATTGGAAAAATTGGGAAAATGGCCTTCTCTGTGTGCATGAGCCTTGAGCTGGGAAGAAAGATGTTGCTGGCGATTTTAGTTCTGATTCTGCAGGGGACAAAGCACCATCGCACACAAATTCAGGTCACTCAGACCTTCTCAAGGCTCATTAGATGTAAGGTGTCAGGACACCAGTGAGTCTCCCACGAGCTGCGGGTAGGTCCCGTTGAACCTCTGCTGAGACAACCATCCAGAAACCATCCTCACACTGTTGAGTAGCCGTGAGGACTCACTAGAATGCCCCACAGCTCCGTGTAAATGCCAGAGGCTTCAGGAGAAGCCGCATTAGTGCACAATGTACCAAGACCCACAGTACTCCATCTGCAAAAGACGTCTGCTCCTGGCCCAGTGCCTGCTGAGGTTTGAGACCCGGAGTGCGAGGGCACGTAGCTTTGTAGCTTATCTCACACGTTCTACCGCGTGCGAGTTCTCCTCCTGTTTGATTTTTTCAAATTGCTAATATCTCCGTTTGTTCCTATGGCTCAGGACAAAGTTTAGCGTTGCCTTATCAGTGTCCCTCGAAATGAGCTCTGCCCAGGACAGCACGTTTTAAATCCAGAAGTGATTTCCTCACGCGGTCCTGTTATACCGGTTCTTTTTCCTTCTGTTACGTTCACTGGCTGATGCACTCTCTTTCCTCAGTGCCGCTGTTGCAGCCTTGTTTGGTATTTGCGTCCTTTTCCTGTTTGGTAGGTCACTACAACATCACCGGTTCCCTCATCGAGGTGTCTCCCAAGGGTATAACATCTTGCTTCAAGTCAAAAACCTTCCGCCTAACAAGGCTGGACAGATTTACTCCAGAACCTGCAACTCATATAAACCTTCCAAGGAAGCAAAGCAAGCTCCTTTCAGGCAGGTCCAGCCTGGCAGACGTGGGACAGTGATCCTGCAATGTCCCCACTATGTCACCTGGTCTGATGGGGCCAGTTATTGCCACAGGGTCACAGGAACTGGCTCAGGGGTGAAGTGTCCCAGGGCATTGCCTTGGAGGGGAGTGTGGGTTGGTAACACCCTGGAGCAGCGTATCAGAGGTACCTTTATCAGATGATCCCTCAGACGTTTACAAACAGTAATTAAATACTGCGCCACCCTTATGATGGAGGGGTAATTTCTTATCCTCATTGCGCAGAGCAAGAAGCCAGAGCACACATGACCTGGAAAAAGATCCTTCACGTCCCAGGAAGAGGTTTTATGCACTAGGTTGCGCTTCTTTTTGCATTGCCAGAGCCTAAACTCAGCCCCAGAGGAACACGCTGAGCACAGAGAGACAAACTGGGAACCACTGGGCAGGAATGGTGGGGGATGCTCATGGCTGCGCAGCAGCTCAAGGAACCTGATGGGTAAAACACTGACATCTCCTCAGCCCCAGCTAAAGCTGGGAATTAGAGCTGGAAAGGGGCTTGTGAAAGTCTCAGGTACTTAATTCAAGCCCTCGTATCCATCCTACCACTTGTTTCTAAGAGATTAAAAGGCATGAAAGGAAACTCCCTTCTTCCTCCTCCCCCTTGGTATCCTTATGAGAAGACAAATAAATCTGCCTATCAGCAAATTGTCCCAGTAAATTTATTGTCACTATGCACTGACGTTGCCTGGCCTAAGATTAAGATCAACAATAAATTCCTGACCATGGAAAAGAATGAGAACACAGGAGAGCCCATGGCTCTCCTTACCCAACAGGTGTATCTTTACTACATCTCTCAGCAGTTGTATCTCATAACAGGTGTTTTGCAAAAACAGTGGGAAGCCGTAGGCTGGGAGGGAAGCAATGCCAAGTGGCAGTTGATAAGGACAGAGGGCAAGAGGAAAGGGCAAATTAAATATGAGAAGATTGCCCATCCATATTATCAAAAAACACAAGAACACTCCACGCCCAAGTGCTGGGGTTGGAGGAGAGAACTGGAGTCGTTCGGCACGGCTGTGCTGGGCTATGCTGGGGTGTGCTGGGCTGTCCTGGGCTGTGCTGGGGTGTGCTGGGCTGTGCTGGGCTGTGCTGGGGTGTGCTGGGGTGTGCTGGGCTGTGCTGGGGTGTGCTGGGGTGTGCTGGGGTGTGCTGGGCTGTGCTGGGGTGTGCTGGGCTGTGCTGGGGTGTGCTGGGCTGTGCTGGGCTGTGCTGGGGTGTGCTGGGCTGTCCTGGGCTGTGCTGGGGTGTCCTGGGCTGTGCTGGGCTGTCCTGGGCTGTGCTGGGGTGTGCTGGGCTGTCCTGGGCTGTCCTGGGCTGTGCTGGGCTGTGCTGGGCTGTCCTGGGCTGTGCTGGGCTGTGCTGGGCTGTCCTGGGCTGTGCTGGGCTGTGCTGGGCTGTCCAGAGCTGTGCTGGGCTGTGCTGGGCTGTGCTGGGCTGTCCTGGGCTGTGCTGGGCTGTCCTGGGCTGTGCTGGGCTGTGCTGGGCTGTGCTGGGCTGTCCTGGGCTGTGCTGGGCTGTGCTGGGCTGTGCTGGGCTCAGCGCTATCGTGCTCTGGAGCAGCCGAGCCGTTGGTCTCTGCAGAGGTTGGATCACAAGTCTTGGTATTTTACAATAAACAAAGGGGCTACCTATGGCATCTCAACTGGACCCTTTTTTCCCCACATCACTTCCCGAAGATTTTGGCTTAGGAGGGTAAAGCATCCACCTCCCCAGGGCACTTAACAGAAACCACAGCTTTTATTTCTAGGCATAAAACCTCATCAGTTTGGGATGAGTCCCTCACATCTCTGTTTCTTCCTGACAGACAGAAATGCTGCTCGACTCCCTGCTCCAGCCATTCCACTGAGTAAACATCCTCCTCCACCTGGGCTTCGCACAGGGCATGTAGGACCTTTTGCGAGTGGGGCACAGTAGGTTTATGATGAGCACTAAGTATCTAAATTCATATAAAGTCAGAGCATGGTGCCTCCTGACACCTGTAGATGGTCTAACATGGCTGAATGGTCTCCAAAGAGCCCCACAGCAGCAATGTGGCAGAAGCAGCGCTGGAGTCCCAACCTCCAGCTCTTTATTTAACTTGTTCATCCGTATTTTACAATATTATTTTTAAGGCAAGATTGAGAAAAGTGTGTTTGCAATGTAAAGGCCATTAAAGCACCACCGGCTGTCAGTGCGTTTGACAAACAGGTTCTGTGAGTTCTGGTGCATGTGTAGAACTATCACATCATTCTGGCTGTTGAGACAACAGACGTTTCACCTGCAATGTGTTTCTGTTTGATTGGAAAAGAGCAGCGCTCGCAGGGAGAGAGGAGAACAAGCCTCTGTGTCCCAGCTGAGAGCAGCGTTACAGAGGGTCCAGCACCGTCACTTGGCTTTACACCTCTGGATTCCCTGCAGTTCTGTCCTGCAGAGCTGGTCCTGGGCTGGAGGCAGAGCTGAGCTCAGCCTGGGCACATCATGTCCCTTGGTGCCCACTGGCTAATTGTTGCCAGGCGCAAGTAACGTTATTTTCTCCGTTAGTCACACTCCTATTTCTTACCCCGTTTATTTCTTCTAAGGTTCTTAAGTCCTCTGGGAGGTGACTGAAGTGCTGGAGAAGCAGACAGTAGCAATACTGCAATAATTTCTAGCATTTGAGCTTACCCAGCTGCAGATTTTGTAGCAGCAAGAGCACACGCTGGTGCCGTCAGTCTCTCCAGAGCCCTCGCGGCAGCACAAATGGGGCAATGGGCTTTTCGGGAGCCGCGGCCGGATCACATCCCAGACTTGTAACGCACTGCGGCAACACGCAGCTCCCCGAGAGCCGCTGTGCTGACTAAGCCGGGACGGGATCCCCAGCCAAGGTAAATCGCTCTCAGTTCAAGGAACAGAGCTGGGCCAGTTTATTCATGCTGAAGATCTGGCCCAGAATTGTTAAGGAGGGTTACCAAAATTAATTAAAGAGGAAGTGAATGCGCTAGAAACAGCTTCTGCAGATGGCAGAGAAATGGCATCTTTCATTTTCCTCAGTCTTTCGTGCCAGTTATATTAGAAACTCGTGCAATACGTGTCAGTGCATAGAAGGGACAAGGGGACGACACCATCATCACCATCCATGTAGTCTTTGTTGCTAGAAAGAAACCTCACATCTCTTCTCCAGCCCGAAAAGAGGGGAAGAAAATTCCCTTGGATCAAAACTCGCAGTCACGAGATCAGAGGTGACTTTGATCCTCTCCAATACCCAACGCAGCACCAGAGCATCTCAAACACAACGTGTGGGTGTCCCAACAGAACACAGGATGCTGTTGTTCCTTGTACAACGATGGAGAACCACACCACACACCGAGATCCTCAGCTGCTTGGTTGATGATGCAAGGAATGAATAAGCATGAATAAAGACATAGAAACTGGGTGTTATTTGTAGAAGAGAGGAGCGGAGCCCTCCACCCAGCACCGGGGATACCAGAGCTCTTGCACAACTCAGCTCACGTGCTGCCATGTCTCTCTTTTTAATGCATTTCTCTTTTTTTAATGCATTTCTGTCATTGCGGGCGCTTGTTCGCCCAAAGCACCCGGGAAATGTTCCGGCACCCCCAGCTGCGGTGGGAAGTGGCTCCCAGCGCTGTGAGCAGCAGAACCTGGGCACCAGAGCAGGGTCCTCAAACAGCACTTGTGCAAAGCACACACTAAACCATGGTGAGCAGCCCTGTCCTCAGCCCACTGTGGCTGGTGGCTCAGCAGCTAATTAGTGGTGCTTCGTAGTGTATATCGGAAGATGATAATTAGCTAAAGTTGATCGAAAGCTTCCAGTTGTGTAGATGTTGAATGATTACTACGATTAATGCAAGGTGCAAAATAACTCCTCTTGGTGCTTTCAGCTGGTAAACGAAATAGAAATCGGGGACTGAGCACACCCACAGATGTTACCCAGGCAGCGAGTCCTTCCTACCAGGGTAGAAATAGATGCGAAGGGCATCGCGGGCAAATCCTGCACCTCTGCCGCTCACTGGCTCAGAGAACAGACGCGGGTTTGCTGCACGGTGTCAGGCGCAGTGGCGCTCGTGTCACCTCCCCGGTGCGGGGTGCCTGTGCCCACACCCTCCACAACCCACCGGGACGTTTTACAAGCTCATCGACTGGAGCGTTTCTGACCGGAGTCAGCACAAACCAGCCGCCGACCGTCCGGAGCAGCCGCCGCTCCAGAGGAAGCCGCTCGCGTTTGTCAGCACGAGCCCTTTTGCGAAAACACAAGTGGGTTCATACTTTCACACGACCTTTGTTCGCTCCGAGGTGAATCGCCTTCATCACTCGTATCTCAATCTTCAAAAGGAACTGGTGGGCTCCGGGCAAAGAGTCAAGAATGCTCTCATGTATTTGGGAGCTCTGCTTTACGCAACCTCTCCAGCAACTCGCCTTTGCTGGAAGGGATGAGCGATACTGAGCCAGTCAGCAAAACACCCACCCTCGGCAGGGCTGGCAGGGGGCGGCGACTCGTCTGCTGTACTGCTGTGAATCAACCAGCGGTTCCCTGCACACAGCGGAGTTACCGTGATTTAAATAAAACCTGACAAAGCCAAGATCACCCAGAAAAACGTACCCTGTTCTCTGCCTCCGTCCCATGAACAGAAAGTGGGGGAACAGTCATTTGCACCCAGGGGATGTGCACAGCTCCAGCCAGGGCCGTCCTCACCCCACAAAACTTCAGAGGCCAGTGTGAAAGGGAACAGCAAAATCCATCCCTGTTCTGCTGGGAGCCTCGAGTTTCCAGTGACACGACTTTGGCTGTTGTAAATCAGGAGTAACACTACTAGAATCAGCAGAGTTAGACTGGTGTAACTGCGAATCAGATGCGTAGTGCTGTGTTTACACTGGTAGGAAGTCAGCCTAGAAATCAGACATTTAGAGCTGCTGAGGGATGAGGGGACACCAAGAGCCTCTAACATCACATGCACAAAAAACCGCCCACGGTTACCTGCAGCCCCCCAAACCTGCACCGTACCCGCCTGCTGCTTCGGGGTGGTGCAGGGACCTGCAGATTCCACAGCACCAAGCATTGGGGGGGTGCTGGTGTGCCTGGGTTTAACTGGAGCAAGAGGGAGGGCACGGCCTCGCAGAACTAACAGTGAATCAGAGAAATCCTGCTGAGGAAGGAGTTTGTGATATGAAGGAGTGCAGAGTGCTGGGAGAGATCTTCAAACACTGATAAGCCTTCAAACTTATCTGAGCCTCATCTCAGAGGCCCTCCTCGTCGTGATAACAACACTTAAGTAATCCAAAACTCACCAGCCTGATGCGTTTCAACATTTCAAAACCCCCTTCCAGGGAAGCAGAGCTGCTCTCTCTGCCCCAGACATGGGACCAACCTTGAGTCCTTTCTGCGCCCCTGAGGTCACCTCCTGCCTTCCCAGCTCCAACCTCCAGCGCTGGGTGCAAACGGTTCACTTTCCATCTTTCAACCTTTATTACTACAGAATATCCAAAACAACAAAACCAACAACACAGTTACAAAAGGAGTTCACGGAGAAATGTGAAGCAGCCTGTGTTTGAAATGCTCTGTGTCACCGCACTGTGTCAAATATAAAACAATGCATATTTATACATATATAAAATATAAAAGGAACAATACATCGGAAATGTATAAACAAGGGCTATGGAGGCCTTCGTGGTATTTACAATGAGTGAGGGGGGCACGGGAGCGGCAGTGTCCGATCGCGGCGAGGTTTAAATGCCGCGGTGAAAGTCCCTGCGGGCAGAGCGAGGCGCAGAGCTGCGCTCAGCCCTGCTGGAAATGGTTTGAAGGTTCTGCATGACTGGTGCTTGGGAGGACGCCAGGGCCCGGGGTTGGATCCGTCACAGGCCAAGCAGCGAGCAGAGGCGGCTCCTGCCCCTGCCCAGGCTCTGACAGCCGCGTCAGCGCAGCTGCGCGTTCCCAGCTGTGAAACAGAAGGTCAGGCCCATCGCCAGAAGGGAATACAATAAAATAAAAAATAATAATAATAAACTCAACAGAGAGAAGTTCCACGTTCACATCAGTAACAGATCTTCCAAGCAGTCTCCGGCCTGGCACAGGGAGGCCCAGGCCCTCCCCAGCGGCAGTGATTTCAAGTAAAGGCAAGAAGTCAAGGCACTAGGCTGAGCTCTGTTGGGTCAAGCTTGCCGGCTTTGAGAGAAGTCCCAGTAAGTGCTGCCTGTGGCTCTTTATAGCTCCTTGAGGATGATCTGGAACTTGTCCTCTGCTTCCACCACGTCCAGGAGAAAGGCCATGTGGTTGCTGTAGTGCTGGATGATGTTGTTGTCCATGTTCACCAGGATCCTGTGGGAGAGGGAGAAGCGCCGGTCAGATGCAGCGCATGGGAAGGTTCGCAGAGCGGCTCAGTCGGGAGGGCCGGACCCCCCTGCACGCTTGGGATTCCCATCGTGAACTGGGAACACCAGCGCTGTGGCAGGGGGGTGGCCCTCTCCCAAATGTCTCTGTGCAAAATTGCCATTGAATTGCCGTTCCTGCCCTGTTAACCATCAGCGTTAACGCAGCCGGGAGCCCCAGCCCTGGGCAGGGACAGGGCTGCACTGCAGTGTCCACCTTCCCCAGCTGGAGGAGCTCGGCCATGATTAATTAATTAAAGCCTCGAGACAACACAAAAGAACATCCTGCAGAGCTTTTTCGCAATTCTGCCCTCGACATGCCTAGGCCCAGCGTTTGCTACACAGGCAAATTAATCTGGATTACGGCAGGGTGTGAATTTAGAGCAGGATTGCTCACTCCTCGCGCGGGTGCGTTTAGGGGTGCGTTATTCTGAACAAGCTGAGGCCGCTCTGGGAGTCGATGGAAGTGGTTTGGACCAGGACGCTTTGCTCCTGCCCAGCACCAGCACCCATGCAGATGAGCCCCGAGCGGTGCCCTCAAGCCCGTTCTGGAGGAACTTGCACCTGCAGCGTGAGCGGGGGCACGAGGGCTCAACCCCAACCCCGCTGCAGATCCCACAGCTGCTCTGACCTGGAATCAGTTACACAGAGACACGGGGACAAGGAAACGCTTAAACAGCCGATTTAAACCCTAGGCTGTGGTTCTATGCCAGGCAAGAGCCCCTCGTTACTGTAATGGCAGTAACGGGGCAGCTTTGGATTGCCCCACTGAGCTCCCGTAAATCAGCTGGGAAATTTGTCACTGTTTTGGAGGAAACAAAGAGAACAAATTATCCCTCTTTGCAGAAAGCTCATCCCCTCCAGGTTCCCGCTGGGGTCATTAATGGGGCAGCAGCATTAATTGTGCAATGCTGCACAAGCCAAGATTAAAAACAAGAAAAGGCTGAGGATCTAACAAAACTCAGTTTAAAGGCACAAACACGAGGCCCTGGTGTCCCTCTGGGGCACAGCTCGGGGGTCACTGCAGCCACAGCAACTGGTTCCTGCCCATTTGGTCACAGCTCATCGCAGCCCGGCCCATTGTCCCCATGCTGCAGAGGGGAAGGTGGCAGCTCTGTCCTGGTGCCGGGTCTGTCCTGGTGTCCAAGGCTCTTCCTGGTGAGCCACAAACCTTCACGGCTGCATCTCACCCCCTGTGTTGGGGCTACCTGGGGACAAGAGGCCCAGGTCCCCAAGCCTGATGTCCCTGGGAGTCCGGGGTGTCCCCAGAGAGACAGCAGGGACACCGAGGGGTGGGTTGTCACCAAAACCCTTGCGACAGGGCCAGCCCAGCACAGGAAGGCAGAGATGTCACCCGTGCCTCTTGCTGCCGTGCTTCCAGCTGATTTCTCAACACAAAGGACTCCAGGGAGTGTTGATGAGGAATCTCAGCACTGCGTTGTTTTTCTAGACCAAACCTCACCAAGATACAACATTACTTCATCTTGCTCTTGAGTCAGCCCGCGACCGAGTCCATGCGGGTGAGCTCATCCCGCTGAGCTGACACTGACAGGTCAGCCTGCGGTAAATCCAGGTAGGACCATGGAGATCCGCGGCGTTACAGCAGGGGAAGCTCTGACCCTCAAGCTGTAATTACCGAGAGAGGGTTGTTTATGGTGGAGCAATAGGATAAAATTATTCAAAGGAAAATTAAATCTGGGGGAGCAGAAAACAGTGTCCGGCCCTGACATCCAGCAGCCTGGAGAAAATCCTGTATGTCCCCCACGCTTCAGCAATAACCTGTGGCATCAGCCATGTCCAGCTCTCATTAAACCAGGTTGTCAAATTTATTTTCTTCTTAATCTAATTTCCAGGTGTTGCCTTTTCATTAGATGCCTCTTTGCTCCTCCATTTTGGGGAAGAGATAGAAAAGACATCTGCCTCTTTTCCCGCAATCATTATTAAACAAGATTCACTATTTATCAGATCAAGTGACGAACAAAATCAAAGCAAAGCAGAGGTGGCCTCTCCCTGCAGTGCTGCCACTTCCCGGCCCGCCTGCAAACACAGCGTGCTCGGGTCTCTCTTGCCACGCGATGCTGGTGCTGAGCTGGTCAGAGCGGAGCTGGTGGCTGGTGACCGGCGGTGGCCACGTCAGAAGCCACCGGCACAGCTGACACACCTGAGTTTCGGCTCATTCCCGAAGCTGTAACAATAAACTGACCCCCCTGACCGTCCTTTGCAGTCGTTCTTCTCATGAGGCCGCCAGTGCTGCTCTTTGGGGTGAAAATTCCTATTTCTGGGGGTCGTGGGTGAGCAGCACCTGATGGCACCAAGGGCCCCGAGTTCAGCAACAGGCAGAAGAGCCTCCCGACCAGTTTGGATACCTCACTAGGACCCATCCACCATCTTAAACTTAGGATCACATCTAAGAATGCCTCCAGGCCTCACTTCAGCTCCGCTCCCCTTGAAGCAAACGGGCCAGGTCTCACGGGGATCAGGTTCTGGTGACACCAAGTGAGTTGGAAGTTCCATCCAAGGAGCTTGAGGACTTTCTCACCTCCCTGTCACCAGAACACCAATGCAGAAGGAGAGCTTTGGACTAACCCTCCGCTCCCAAGGCCTGTGTTCGCCTGTTGTTCCATCTTTGGGGGCCGTGCTGGTGACTGGTGGGTCTGCAGAACGTGGGACCCGTCCTCACCCTGGCTCTTCTGCCCGTCCGTCCCCGCGCTCCAGCTCTGGGCCAGCGCCAGCAGCAACCATGAGTTCATCTCCCAGGCACTCACTGCCCCGATTACATCTCGCTCCTCCGCGAGAAAGGCTCTGGATTCAGCTTTATGAAAATAAGCTTGGGAGTTTGAGTCATTCCCGTTCCATCAGCTGAAGGAGAACTCGCTGCCAGAGCTGGGGACAACCCAGAGGGACTTTAGTCCAGAAAACATTTCTGAAAGCAGCACTTGGCTCCACACCAAGACCATTGCCCTCCACAGAACACCCAGCAGCCGGTCCCCGAGCAAACCGGCGCCGTTCCTGCTCAGCCATGGGGGAGATCCACACGGATCTCGCACACACTGCGCTGGGATCACTCGAGAAGCTGTTTCTCATTCACTGCTAATGTCCCCGTCTCTTTCTGAGCCCGGGACGGTGGTTTGGGGAAGCAAACATTTGTACCTCTCCGATGGCACCGAGATAAGTTCTCCATAACCTCCGCCGTTCGGACTGAGACACAAAGAATCACCCATTAAACTGCCCAAACAGTTCCTCCTTCATCCAACTGCCTTTCCTTGGGAGACTTTACACTCCAAACAAATATAATACAAACGAGCATTATCCCAAATCTTTAAAGCCCAGAAAGATCTGAGTTTTATATGCTCCAAATAGCACAGATTCCCATGGCTTTAGTTTTTATTATCTTGTTAAAACGCTCCTTCAGCCTATGGCGGGTACCGAGGGGCTCCAGAGAACAGCGGAACAGCAGATGAGACATTAACTTACCCTCTTTTGCATTTTTTGTAGACTTTATAAATGCTTTCTTCAGGAAGCCCATATTTTTCTGAAATCTGCGAGAGAAAACACGGCAATTCTTTGTACTTGTAAAATGAAATTCCTATGATAAAAATCACAGATAACACGGAGCCGGGGTGTTCAGCAGCAGAGGATTCCCCCTCCCTTTTACTCAAAGGGCTGAAGCAACATCCTGCCCAGGACAAGTGGAACGTGTCCGTGTCCTGCAGCCCGCGCCTTGGCCCTGGTTCTCTGACAGTCAGGCTGGGAACCTTAGGGAATAATCTTCATTTTCTCTCATTCTCTGGCCTGTTTGGGGGCTGATGCTTCAACCCACTGGGCGCTGAGAGCCTGAGCTGCTCCTTTGCTGCTCCATCTGAAGGTGAGAGAAACTAAAGCGGCTGCATCTGACGGCAGCTGAGGTTTGAGCTGATCCGCAGAGCTCCCCTGGGCAGGTACGGGGACACTCTTAGGACAACAGTTTTGTAGCTTTTTCACAAGTATTTTCTGTACATTTTTTGCCTCTTTGTGGCGAGGGATGGGGGAGGGAGAAGACGGCAAAGAATCCTCTGCGCTGACATTTTTCAAACTCTCTATTTTTAAAAGTTTGTAAAACCAACAGAGCTTAAAGTGCAGCCATAAAGCCACCCCAAATCTGGGAGGTTTATTGTTTGTTTCCTTCCCAGCGATCTCCCGGGAGAAGGGGCTTATCAGAGATGCTGCTGATAATCATCACAGAAATATGTCTGCGCGCTCCTCAAACACAACACAGGGAATTCCAGCGCGAGGCCAGAATTGCTTCAGATTGCACATCCACAGCCTTGAGAATGGAAAGGGTGTTTTACAGTGGAAAATATGAATGTGTTGTCACAAGAGGAGACTCATGATCTGAACAAAGCATCTTGCCATGAGGTGTGTTCTTCCCGCTGCAGCCCGCGCCAGGAGCTGCGGGGAGAATTCACCTGCTACTCACAGTTTCCATTTCCATTCTCAAGAGAAAGCAGATGGGACATTCTAAACAGTCTTATATCCAGCTTCTCATACACCAAATCCCGTTGCCCTTTTCTCTGCAGCGCCGCAGGTTTTGGTTACACTTACAGCTGTCCTGAGGCCCTGGAGATCTGGTGTCTTCAACATGAGAGCATCGAACACCTCCTCCGACTCCCTCCGCACGTACAACAAGACTGCAAGAGACAAACGCAGCTCCTTACAGCGTGTTCTCAGCGCTGTGGCCTCGTGTAATTCAAGGGCTGAGGTTAACTGAATCAAAGCAGAGCTCCCATCCCAGGGGTTACCTCTCTGCGGATCTTCTTCCTTGGTTTGCTTTGGAGGTATCGGGTCAAACTCGTCTGTGAAGGAGGCGCCGCTCCGCTTCACGGGCAGCCTGAGCGAAACGGATACGATCCTCTCAGAGGACAGAACGACAGCAGCGAACAGAACAATTCCAGCAATCGAACTTCTGATTGAACAACCAATTACGCCAACGAACATCCAGCAATTAAATATCAGGTTTGTAATCGCGGCAGCAGTCTCCACCAGAGCTGCGGGTTCCTGGCCAAGGCGCACAGGGGCCGCGGCGAGCGCGGGCAGCGCGTTTGGTGTCACGTCACACACCAACGCCTTCTGCACCTCCTTGTCATTGTTTCACTGCTGGTATCACTAGACAGCGGATCAAGCCCAGGGAAAATACCGGTTCTCCCCACTCTAGACACGTTACAAGTGTGATTTCAACTTAATTCTGCTTTATTTTACAGCAGTATCTGCCTCTGGTTACTTGAACCCTTCACTCTGTGATCTTTTTTCCCCTCTTTCAAACGATCAGAACAGCCATGGACTGCACTCACATTGGAGTGGCTCAGTGACAGGGCAAGAAACGTGTTTCTGCATCCCCTGAGTCCATCCTAGGCCTGAGTTTAACACATATTGTGACTCTGGAAGGCACCAGGGAGACCCTGCGCTGTGCTATTTTGCACCTGTAGATATCCCCTGTCTGCAGATATCGCACAAACGACACCCAAAGAAACAGAGCAGCTGATGGATGGGAAATACAAACCGCTGGCTCCTTACCTGTTTGCAGAGTTGGGAACAGCAGGAGGGAGCACCTGGAATGGAAACATGGATCTTTTAGTTTGCACAGTGTTGTTGTGTGCTGGGGAAACTGGGGGAAAGTCGACATGGGCACATTTAAACATGATTTCCCTCCTCCCAGCCTGTCACTTGCCCTACACAACTAACCCCAAACGTCTGTATGTGTTTCTTAGATTAAATGAATCCTGATAGAAAGAACCTATCTCGATTCTCCTCCTCTGCCTAGAAGAGACCTGCACACATGCCCAGCTGGAGCGGGTCACATCTCATAACCTGCTTGGGACCAAGGACCAGGGTTCTCAGTGAGTTCTTGCGGTGTAAACCAGATTCTTCCAGTCCCTGGGTTTGACGCTGATGCGTCAGCACAGCAGCCCCTGCACCAGGATGTCACCACACTGTCACAGCGGCTGTTTTCCCCCTTATTGACGAATTGAGACAGTTGTTTCTTGGGACAACACTGATGAGCTCTGAAGGACGCTGGGCCGCGGTCTCCTCAGGCTTGAGGGGCAGAGGACAAGCGAGATGTCCCCACACACGGGAACTGATATGGTCACATTTTTCTGTAGTTTACTATCTGCTGCTGCTCTACTCCTGTGGAAGCTGCAGACGACACCTGTAAAGCACAGGGAGATCTGGCTGGAAGGAACCTGGGAAGGTTATCGTGCCCATCACTGTTGCACGACGAGGCCACTCCTCACAGCTACGTCTTCACGTTCACCACATTTCCACAGGAGAATTGTGGTTTGGTTTTTTTGACACAACACAAGTGGTGTCTGAGGGACCGATCAGTTTGGAAATGACGGGGCTGACAGACGAAGGCAAGAGGTTGGTTGTTTTTTGAAGGGACTCACCGTGCCACACCTCTGCAGGTTTGAAAAGTGGACGTTGGGGATGAACAGGACCGGTTGGGTTTCGAGGTCGGTCTCTGGCCTCAGGAACGTGATTTCATTCCCTCTGAAGCCAGAGAGCAAACAGCCTTTCAGACCTACGGATGGAAAGTCCAGTTCATCTCAGTTCGCTTGGCAGTTCAAGAGGCAACTACACACAGAGAGGGGAAAGTGTCTGCCCAGGGTTTCCCAACAGAAATATCAGCGCAAAGACACAACTCTGCAGAACCAGGGCTTGTCCTGCGCTGTGTCCTCGAGGGACTCCCTGCAGAGACCCCAACGCAATCCGGGGAGGTTGGTTATTAATAAAAGGCTTTGAGAGTCCTGGTAGGAGACCAGGGAAGGACCTGCCTGACGAGCTGCTGCTGAGCGGTTCTGATTTCATCAGGCTTGGAAATACCCGGGGCCAGATCTCGTGGAAGTTAACGGACAAACCTCCACGGATTTCAACACGCATGGGATCAGGTAACAAACACCAGCACTGACCATTGTTATTGGAGTCCAGGCATTTTCCTTTCCTTCTGAACTGTTTCCTTTCGTCGTCCCGCATTTTCCTCTCTGCTCCCTGCAGGGAAAATAAGGGGAAAATTAGGACATGGGCAGTTGTAACATGGGCAAGAGAGGACTGACTGTCCACCTCTGGGAGATAAGCTCATGGAGGTAAATGCAGCCTTTATTCAAACATGCTCATCTCAGAGACCTTCTACAGGCCACCCAGAACATTCTGATACTTATAAACTTAAACAAAAATGCTTTTAAAAATGAAAAATGCAGAAAAAGAGCTTTGAGAAATTTTTCCGTGGGAAGGTACCCGAGGCTTAGGAAGAACCCTTAAGGAGATTCTCACCTCTTCTGCTATTTACAAACTTGTCAAAACCAAGAGTTTATTATGAGGCACAATGGCACGTAGGGCTGATTTGGGGAAGTCTCTCTAATGACTCAGTTCTCCAAAGGCCTCAGCAGTGTGGCCACGTCCCTGCTGTCCCGTCTCGCTCAGCTGAGGGACGTAACCATCTCTGCTCCTCAGCCATGACCTCTCGGCTGCTCTAGACCCTCACAACCTTTCTGTTTGTTCTCCTGGAGCCACTGGCCACCAGTTTAAAATTCCCCCGGACAGCCCGGTGGAAAAGCAACGCTCTACCTTATCGCAGAAGATCTTGATCTGGCAGACGGCGCGGTGCACCAGCTGGCTGCTCCCGTTGCCGCAGTCGTAGGTGTCGATCTGGAGGTTGAGCGGGACGCCTTTCACTCCCTTCTGGGAGGAGAAGTCGGTGCTCAGACAATTCACCCCAATAAACACCTGCGAATACGAGCAGAGGTTGATACAGCTTGTTAGTGCCAAAATATTATTGTCAAACAGCAATGAGAGCTGTGGGTAGGAACAAAAGTAGCTACCGAGACATCCTTCTAAACCAACCTGTGTCAGCCAAGCACCTGAGCGCTGGGTTTCCTGCCCATCCTCCCAGCACCCCTGCAGCTCTTTATTTAATCTGCCTGCTCCCATCAGCTCGGGTGAGCTCAGACCAGATGCAAAGGCTGCCTGGGGATGTTCCTGCTGCTCTTTCTGATCTTTATTTGAATGAGGGACCCTCAGACAGCAGCGCCCTGGAGGAAGGGAGGGGGCTGGAGCGCAGCTTTGGGAATTGCAAATCATCGCTGCTGGTTAAATAAATATTCATCACATACTGGGCTCCTTTATCACCAGGCTGGAGTTACCTCCAGTGGGAACATTTGAAGAAAAGCTGAGCATAGATATAATTCACATTGTATTTCTAAATTACCAACTCATTTTTGTCATCTTGAAATTTCCCCTGGACTCTGGGGACAGGTTTGCAGTGGGAGAAGCTCCCACAGCTCCCTCAGCAGGGCTTTGGCTGAGGATTCCAGCCCCGAAACCTAATGCCAGGTCTACTCAGTGCCTACACAGAGAGAAGAAAACCACTTAACTGTGGTGTGAAGTTTAATTGCAAGAAGAGAAGTAACAGGTGCTCCAGACGACCCAAATACCTGACCCCTCCTGTCGCGCTCCCAGCCCTCGCAGCCTCTGAAGTCTCACCCCGCGCTGCCCCGGGCCAGTGCAGGGACTGAGTTTCTGCTAAGAGTTAAACCCAGTTTTGCTGAGGTGCCCCTGAGGGCTTGCCACATACCTGACATATTTCCATTTCTGACAACTTTGCCTTGAAGACATTTGTTAACCTCTTGGGTTGTAAAAGACCAAGGTCGCCTTTGGGCTAAAAGAAGGGCTTTTTGAGACCTCAAAGCAAACCAGCATTTTCCCAAGAACCAGCTTCAGAGAGATGGGTATTTATACTCTTCTTTTTTTCTTAGTTACTTCATCTTTTTTTATATCCTCCTTTCAATCCACACCACATACAAAGTGTTAATGACAGACTCCGAAGACATGCAGAAGAGACAGCAGAACTAGAAAGATGTTGCTAAAAGCTTTACATTTAAGGTCAAAAGGGATCTCGTGACCTGCCTGGCTCCCTTCCACATCACACAGAAGGGTGGTCGGTCATTTCTGCATCCAAATGCTGCCTTGAAAGGAGGGTCTTTGTTCCCTAAGCTGTGGTTTATTTAAATAGGCTTCACCTACATGTGAGCAGAGCCCCGATGGAGGCTGCTGCTGCGAAAGGCTTTCTTCAGAGTTATCCATCAGCACTAAAACAACATCTCTGAGCCCGTCTCGGGTGTACCCAGAGTGTTTATTAGCTAATGGCAATGCTTAAACACACAGAGGAGCACGGTGTCCTTCCTCGCTGTCCTGCCAGACAAACACTACCTGGGGCCACTGGAATGGAATTGTTTGGACTGGAAACTCTCCCTGTTTCTCAGTGGAGCAGTGGGGGTTGCCTGGGCCAGCAGAAAGGAGGCTCCAGTTTGGCTGCAGACCAAACCTCCCCATTTCCCTTCCACAAGCAGTTTGTACCTTTGCTTCTTCGTGGACGTTCCACACGAAGGACAGCGCGTTGTAGGCCAGCTCCTCGATGTTCTGCACTGTGTTGAAGTTTTCTTTGCAGTCAGCTGAAACGCAACGGAGCAGCAGTTTATACTCTGGCTGCAAACCCGGTTTCATTCCCTGGGCTTTCCACACACCAGCATCTGCCCCTTGCTGACCCCAAACCTAAAGGGGTTTTGTGATTTATCAGAGGCCGCTCTTGATAGCGCTGGGCAAACCTCAGTGAGCACACGTAAGGGACAGAAGTGACTCAGGGATGTTGGCTGGTGACTGGGGTTTGAGTAGCGATGTGCAAAGACAACCTACATTGCTTCTAAATTCAAACAACTGGGTGTCTCGGCCTGGTGCTCAGCGAGGTGCTGAGCTGGACAGACAAAACCTCCGTCTGGCCCAGCAGAACACGCTGTAAACCTGTGTGGTTGCGGTGGAGAAGGACAAGCAGCACCCAAAGCCATTCCTGGGCTCCAAGAGGCAAAAAGTTACATCTGTAAGAGCCAAAACAGTTCAGCAGTTTGTGTCTCTTTGACTGAGGCTCTTTGGTGCAACTTGGGCTCCCAGCGCATGTCTCTGCACTTGGCAAACACCAGCTTACACCCCAAAATCCCCTCAGCCAGAAAGATCTGAAGCCAGTAGATCCGCCTGCTCCTCCTGCTTTCCCCCAGGCCAGATTCTGGAGCTTCCACTGTGTTACTGGGTACTGGAAATGCAGTGAAATGGTGCTGGAAGTTACCAACCCCACCCGGCCGTCGCCCCAGCTCGTACCGACGTCAATGACTCTCTGCTTGGCCGTGGGCTGGCGGGAGTGCCAGTGCTTCCAGAACTTGAGCTGCTCCGTCGGGACCTTTTCGTTGTCAAAAACAATCATCACAACGCTCTGCAACACAGCAAGGACACCCCGTATCAGCGCACACAACAGGATGATGCCCGGTGCCCTCACTGCCCTTTCCATCCAGTGCATCCACAGAATGGCCAACGGTAGCTTAGTGTCACTATTTTATTGCTGGGGAAACTGAGGCAGGCAAGACAAGGGACTTGAACAGTCATGCAGGCAGTGACACAGCCAGGAGCAAAACCAAGCTGCTCTGTACACCCCTCATTTCCACCGACTGCGAGGCAAACAAGGATCCTGTGCTGGGGAGTGTTCGTGGTGCTGCAGCAAGTATTCGGCTGGGCCAGCCTAAATGCTCTTTCTCTAGATGTTCTGAGTTTCAGGAGTCCTCCAAATCTTGAGATGCTCAAAGTCCAGCCCCTAAACACCACTCAGGATTGGAGGACAAGGTTTCTTTGCTAGGAATTGAAGCTCAGCTTAGTCTCAGGTGGCTCTGAGGCCTGGCCCCACAACCCAGGAAGGAGATGGGGAACCTGTCTCCAGCTGAGAAGTCTTCCCATCGCGGCCCCCAGCCAGGATTCAGCTAGAGGGGCTTTTTGTGCATCCCTGACCTCCCTGCGAAAGGTTTCACCCGTCAGGGAAGACGAAGGCTGTAGCTGTGCATCAGAGGATTAGCTTGCCATGAGTGAATCCATCCCATTCATCGCTTTAAGCCAACAAGCCATTACTCTTCATGTTCAGCTCTGTTCCCAGGCCAGGACAATTGCTGGATGTCTGATTACAGCATGTGTCAGCAAAATTGTCAGCTTGTCTCTTACCTTCACTTTATTTGAGGACAAGTGTAAACATTTGCTGTCTCCAGCTGTCCGCAGCGTGATGGGGTAGAACTGTCCTTTGTTGAGGTAGGCCATGGGAGAGTCCCCAGATTTGATGTGAATGGCTTTGGGTGACCCCAGCGTGTATTCAAAGTCACTTGCATGGAACAAAGAGAGAAGGATGAATAAGCACACGCTGCTGTTTCACTCCAAAAGCAAAACAAGGCGACTTGCGAGTCTCCGTCCTTACAGGTGACGGACACGGGAGTCCCTCACACACCCACAGCTGTGGCCTCCCAGCACATCCTGATCCTGCCCAGCACCCCGGGGAGCAGCACTGCCCAGATATCTTCATTTTACCCTTTGGTTTTGGCTTAAAAAAAAGCCTGTACCTTCTCCTAACCAGTATTTTACTGTGCATGGCTACAGAGCCATTGCACAATCAAAAGCCTAAACCAAACCAAACAAAAATAGGTACCTATGATAAGACTTTTAAAACATCCTGAACTCAGATTCCTGTCTCTAAATTCACACCCATAGCCAGCCGACCCACACAGACCGCGTCCCAATGGGTCCTGGAGAAACAGGAGGATCTGCAGGACACTGACATCTGCTTGTTTACCCAGGGGCTTAAAAAATGACTTAAACCCCATCTTGTTGAACTCCCAGCCTGGTGGGCAGCAAGTTTAGTCTTTACAGAAAAGATTTGTCGTGTTGCACAGAGCAAGGTGTCGCTGTCAACAAGCAAATTTGAAAGAACAGCCTCATTTGCAAGAAGCCCCTGCTCTTGGCCATTCCCCAGCACCTCTGAGCATTCAGACCATGAGGTTACAGCTCAAGGTAGTTTCTTCTGCAAGGAATCTGCCACCACCTGTACACAAGCCTTCACACAGACCCTTCAAGTGCCTTGAGGATCATATTTAGTCACCAACCCATCCCTCTTTCCTGCTCCACCTCCCCTGTGATGCCATCTCTGAAGATCGGCTTGGCAGCTCCTCTTATCTGGAGCCAGGAGAGCCGGAGAACTTCAGCGCACAAACAAAGAGCACAGAGCCTCTCGCTCACGAAGGCGAGCTGCTGGCTGTGTGAAAATGCCCACGTCTGGCAGTGAGTCACGGACCAGGTGACTGGGGAGGCAAATAAAAAGTAGGAGGTGGAATAATGTTACCTGCTCGGAGGTTTGATGCGGTATCTAGAGCAGGAAAGCTCTGGATGAGAGAGGGGCGGAAAGGAGGAGGAAATCTCTCTCATCTTTTAGGAATGATGAGAGGTGCGGTGGCACCTTCTAAAACCAAGGTTGACTAAACCCGAAGTGAGAACCTAAAGCTTATCACCCTCTTCAACTGTCATCCCCATTTTCTTTGTCATTTACCCCATTCCAAGCAGCTCATGGAAGGTGCAGCCGCCTGGATCTATCTGTAGTTTGACTCCTTTTCAGCAAAACATTCAAACCCTAATCCCTGCTTCCTACTATGAGTGCTAAAATCCAACACTGCTCTGTGTCTGAAACATCATGAAAACTTGTTCCTAAGACACCGGGGGACACAACTTGTCTCCGCAAAAGCAGGAGATCTGCAAGTTTGCAAGGATCATTGTCCAGACCGGTGTTGGGTGAGGAAAGGGACGCAGATGTTCCCCAGGGAAGGGACCCAGCCAAGGGTGCTGGAAACCCAGTTAAACCTTGACACCCAGTTACCTCTTAACACCGTCCGTAGCGTAACTCTCAGGGCAAGGAGGCTCTGGCTGGGGTTTGAGGATCTCACTGAAGAGCAGCGACTGTAGACAAATGGAAACAAACCAGTCAGAAGTAGAATCTTCCATTGCTTTGTTCATCCACCCAGACATTACAACAGAGGCCACGGATAAAACACGAACCCTCATTTCAAAGCCATGATTCTACTTCCAAAACCAACATAAAAACCCCAATAATTCCATGGGAATGGCATCAAGCTTCTAACGCAAAAGCAAAGCTCCCGCTGACTCCAGCACCAGCAAACCCCAAACTAGAGATGTCCCCATGCAGCACCCCCAGGGCTGCACCCAACAGCGCTGACCTCCTGCGGATCCTCTTTGAAGGTGCTGTCTGGCTGCCATCTCTGCTGCGCCGGGGCCACGGGGATGGTCTCGAAGAGGGAATTCAATGAGCTGGTGTCGTACACGTCCCCTGGAGGGACCATGTAGTTGTCTGGGGTGCCATCCAGCTTGCTGGTGCCCGGTGGGAGCATGGCCGGCTTGTGAGGAGCAGGGACGCCTTCCAGATTTAAGCCATTCTTCTTCTGTGGCTCGCAATATTCTTGAGTCATGGAAACGTTTTCGGACAAGAGCTTCATGAGGTGGGCTGAGCCATCAAAAGCTGCGATCTCTGGGTCGTACTCCATTCCGTGGCAGTGCCTGGTGGAGAGAGGGTCGTGTCTCAAACCAGGGCAGAGGGTGGAGAACCCCAGCGAGTTGCCACAGCAAGAAGCGAGCGCCTGGATGTGCTGCTGGGAAGGAAACCGCGCACCCGGCTGCCAGGTGACCTCTCCTGCTCGATGCGGGAGATCTGAAAGGCCCGTGGGTGATCTCCACCCACACACACCTCTCAGGGCCATCGGCAAGAGCTGAGGTGCTCGGCAGATCAGGGGTGATCACAGGGAATCAGAGGATATGGTTTAGATGTGATCTGGGGCTGCGGATCCAGAGCTGACATCCATTATTTCTTTATTTTGGCTATTAAACGCTCAGAGCAGCAGGGACGATAAGAAGGGTAACTGCTACGTGGTCCTTCCATCTTAGTCTTTTTAAGGCTCCTTGACACTGAAAGCTGATTTTGTTTTAATATGGAAAGCTGATTCTTGTACAAATTCAAAAACTCCAGGAGCTTAGGAAGCAAAACTCCCAGAGGACACCAGATCAGTGAAAAACTGACAGGGCTGCACCAATGGAAGAAAGGTATATGGCCCAGCCTTCAGAGCAGAAAATGCTGAGTACAGGAGCTACCGAGTGATAAAGACACGTACAAAACTGCACTCGTCTCGCTCAGGGAAACCAGCCCTTGGTGCAGCATCCCAGGAGCTGGTCCCTCCTGCAGTGGTGACTGTGACCCTGCTGAGCACACCATACACCTCAGGTATGTGCTGAAATTTCCATAGTTAATAACAAATAGCAGTGGCCTTTCAGAGAGAAGAGGGCAGCTCAGCTCAGCTTACTGGTGAGGAAGGAATGAAGCGTCATTCAAGAGGCTTATTCTGTCAAGAAGGGAAAAAACAGACAACCAGAAAAGGCTGCCAAAGTACAAACCACCCAGGAAGGGGAACTGAACTCATAGTGGCAAATGAGCCATTAATTTAATAGTTAATTATCTGAAAACCTCAAAGGACAAATGGGAGTCACTGGAAGAGAACATAGGGAGACTGGGAGCGAGTGGAACAGAAATCTTTACCAGTTTAGCGAATGCAAGAGGACTTGGTCATTCCCTTTTGGTGCCAACGCTTAATCCCTTTCCAGTGTCACAAAGTGGGAAATACAGACAAATTCTTCAGTTGCTGCAAATCAGCGCAACTCCTCTGAACACAGCTAGACAGCTCCTCAGTTGTGTAAATGGGTGTAGCTCCATTTCTACCTGCTTGGGATCTGGCCTAAAGAATTTTAATGTATGTCTCAGGGTTAATAACCTCCACTGTTGTTGGTAATAACACTGTGCTTTGATGTCTATTTTATGCAAGCTAAGAGACCCATCATGCATGCAAGCAGCTGCAGGAGAATCAGACAGCCAGAGAGAGCAAAAGCTGAAGCGAACCTCTTTCCTAGCTCATTCCGTCCCATCACACCAGAGGGAAGAATCCTCTTCTCCTTCGGGACCTAGAACAAGGTAGAACAAAGGGTTTGTTTATCGTTAGGTTTTATTAATGGAAAACAGAGGCAAAATTAGCCTTGTCTGTGTAGCGAGTGAAGTCTCCCAGATAAAACACCGGGTGAATAATAAACACTGGGTGAGGATACAGAGACCTGGGCTCTCCTGCTGGTTCTGCCGTGGATTCCCAAGGTAACCTGAGGCAAACCACATCGTTTTGTTCTGGGGAAGACTTTCAAAAACACTCAAATAAATGGGAACATCAGTCCTGTTGGTTTCAATTAGGGTCCATATTTCTTGAAGCCCCATCCTACAGCAACACTGAATAAATAAAGATAGAACCTAGCTGTTCCAGCTCCATGTCCCTCAAAGCATTCCTGGTCCTTATATGAAGTTGTTGGGTAAAAAAAACCCACCAGTGTGAGACTCAAGACACCCAGGTTCAGTTTTTCACCCTGTTCTGGGTTCCTTCTACACTATAATGGTGTTGTGTGCCTCAGTTTACCATCTGCGCGCTGAGGATAATAGCGGCGCTTTATGCCACTGTTATGAGGTTCATGGCATAAAAACCCAGATTGCTCAGGCGATGGGGACCCTGAGGTGACTGAGCACATACTGCACCTTCACGCTTCTCCTTGGGGACAAAACCCCGTGAGACACCCAGCCCCACAAGAACGTACCATGTAGTAGTCGTAGAGGAGGCTGAGGGCGGCCACGCTGTCGTCGTCTCCGTTCACCCTCATCATGGCTTTGGTGGCTGCGGTCAAGGGGTTCTCCAGGTAGGTTTTCCAGGCTTCATCTTCATTGGTGTAGGGGAATTTCTGGAAGTTCATGGTGTCATTCTTCATCAGACGCACGGATCTAAAACTGAGCCAGACAGAGGAGATGGAATGAAGGATCCTCGTTTCCCACAGCAACTCCCATGGTTTCCCAAGGGCCCTGCTGGCAAGGAGAAGGGATGCTCGCCTGGTCCCTGACTCCCAGAGTCTTCGGAATTACAGAATCACAGAATGGACTGGGTTGGAAAAGACCTCAGGGATCACCAAGTCCAACCCTTGGTCCAACTCCAGTCCGTTCACCAGATCATGGCACTAAGTGCCATGGCCAATCTCAGTTTACAAACCTCCAGGGCCGGTGAGTCCAGCCCCTCCCCGGGCAGCCATTCCAATGCTGACCACTCTCTCTGCACAGAATTGCTTTACAATTACCAATTTTTCTGCTTGTCGCTATGGACAAAACGAGGCCAGAGTCTGGCTGGTGGGGCTGTGAAGCACAACAGCTCTACCTCTGCTTCCCTCCTCCTGCCCAGGGATGCAAACCACCAAAAAATCATCCACAACAGCTCCTTCCTCAGCACGGCCGCGCTGCGGCCAGGTGAGTCCTGCACCGTCAGGGTGCCATGTCGGTCAGTAACCAGTGTAACGTGATCCGGAGACTTTGCAAATCTTTTCCTCAATTTGGAGCTAAAGACCAGCGCAGCCCACAAGTGCCAGTGATCACTCACCGTCCACAGAACTCGATCTACCCAGGTGAAATCAAACCCCATCATTTTTCTGTGCTGTAGCTCATGGTTATCAAATTTAGTCCCACTCTTAACTTGGTTATTTTCAATCATTTGTATATGATTTGACTTAGAGGGAAGCAGAGAGGCAGATCACAACACCCTCCCTTCCACTAACAAGAATTCCTGACAAAGGTGAGGCCCGTGGGACTACGTGAGCTGAGAAGCAACATACCAAAATAACGCCCTGCCTGTCCTTCTTCTGGCACTTTCTCCAGGTCCCTCCATCTTCTCTTAATAAACTGTCAGACACTTAATTACCCAAACATTGGTCATCTTTCCTTTTCCTCCAGCAAATCCTACAGCAGCCGGCACAGGAGCAGGGGATGAATCAGCGGCCGCGCTCCTGCCACGTCCTTCGGCCACGTGGGGATGGTGTCAGCACAACAGCTCAGCATGAAACACAAGCTTGGTGGGCAAAAATGACTTTTTCATCAAAATGGAAACTTCCTGGAAGGGCAGGTTGCTTTTTATTAGTGGAAGAAGTTTAAAAAATGCATAAGAAGAAAGATTTCTTTAAATCTCCAAAGTTGCCTAGAGCAGAGCTATTTTTTTTAATGGAAAGGCAAAGAATATCTCCAGGAATTTAGATAATGAATCCTATATTTTAATGACTTTTTTGGTAAGGAATATATAGTTTCCATTAAGCAACTCTGCATATGTTTATTATAAATCCTGGGTTAGACTTTTAAGTTAATCACTCAGAGAACAGTAAGGAATTTGGCATCTCGGAAACTCCCCGTTATTGCTGGATGGGGTGGAAGATGCTGGTCCCTGCTCCCTGGCAGCTCAGCCGAGACGGTTTCACCCTTCACAGGCACCGATCTCCCCCAGCAGGGAACACAGACACAAACCATCCAGGGATGGTTTTGCTGATGCTGCCGGATCAAACTCAAGAGCTCCTTGGCTGAGCAGAGCAGCAGCCCCGTAGCAGCACAGTCCCAGCGCAGCACCAGGGCCACCAAGAGCTGCCTTTGCTGTCCTCGTCATCTTTTTATTAAGTAATATGGTGCTTCCACACAGAGTCCGTGAGCCGAGAGCAGGTGCTTCCACGTTACGGTTCTGGTCACCACCAGCTCCATCGCATGCCGGTAAAACAGAGACATTGAGCTTGCTCCTCTTCTCCCTCGCACGTCGGGATGATGCGCTAACACCGGTTCCACCCCGCGCATGAAACTTCACCAGGTGTTTGGAGAGTTTCGTTGTCTTTAGCGTTTCTCACGCAGCCCTCCCTTCGGTGCGCCGCTGTCTCCAAGGCGAGCAATCGGCATGACTCAGATTTCGCCGCTGTCGACTTGGCGATGGGCTGTTCAGTCCTGTCCGGACAGGAATCCTCACCCGTTCTCAATCCAATCTTCTCAAGGAAGAATAGGCAGCAACACAGCTCGCTCTCAGGGTGAGACTCAGCTGCTATCACTTGTAATCAACACAGATAAACACATCACGGCAAGATGTAGCAACAAAGCGTTCAGGAGCTTTAAAAAGCACAGATATTACAAGGAGAAATGCTTTGGAGCTTTCAGGACTGTTCCGCCTGCTGTGTCACTGTGGCACGGCACAACCGCTGCTGATGTTTTAGTGTTTTATCACCCGGTCTGCAAAATGTAGGCAGAGGGAGGTTGAGGGGGGAGCTTGAGATCTCCAGTGCTTGCAGCTGTGTCCAGTTTATGAAGAATACGGTTTGCACCGGTCCCAGTGAGCTTGCACCCACTAACTCGGCCGAGGACCTGGGCAAAGGTGACATGATGGGGATGGCACATCTATTCCCTCTTGTTTCTTTTGCAGGTTTATATGATCCCTAACAGCCACTGAAATACACTGGACGGAGCAGGTGAATCGCCTCAGACACAAGTCCGCAGGTAGGGCAGCGCTGCGGTGGATGCAACGCAGACTCCATCCCGTCGTTCTCTTCTGCTCTGCTCTATTCCAGAAGAACAGGACTAACCCATATCTGAAGAAAGAGGGTGATTTGGGGAAATCAGCGGATATGATGACATGTTTTGAGGCACCTTTTTGACATCAGATGCATTTCAGTTCATGCAGCTACAGCCGCCTTCCAACTCCATGTTAGCAATCTCTGAAGCAGAGGGGCAGGAAAAAGACACCCAAATCCAGATCCAAACACACGGGAACTTCACCTTCATCACCACCAGCATTGCGCTTTCCCTGTGGCTCTGCTGTGTTTGTCCTCTGCGAACTCTCCGCTCTCTGTTTGGCAAAACAAACGTTCCTTTTCCAAGCAGCCGGCGTGGTGCTCAAAGCGAGGACGGGTTGGTAAAACACAAACACGCGGGACCAGCCGTTGCCATCCTGGTGTGTCCAGACCCACCTTGCTGGGGCCTCGGGGTCTTGTGCAAAGCAGCGCACGATTTTGGGAAGGGAGCAGTCTATTTGTTTCCAAACAGTTTAGAATTTGACACAAGGTGATACCGGCCCCCTTTCTCTGCTCCATCCCACCCCATCTCTGTTTCCCTGATTTATCTGACCCATCTGCTCTAGCAGTGGCCTCCTGATGATGAATAAACACCCTGGGCTACGCTGAAACAGGAGAAGATGCCCAAAGGGTCTAGGTGGGGAGATCAGCCAAGCAGGAAAGAAACACTTGTGTTCCTGTGGCCTTTTGTTGGGTTTCAGTGGGTGGTTTTGCCAGCCTTTAAGCTTTGCGTTGCTCGTCTTTGTTCTCTCCCCTGTAACTGATTAAGCCTCCAACCTTAATATTAGCCAGGCCAGATGCTGATGGCTACAGAGAAACATCACATTGTGAGAGGAGCAGAGAATCCCTGGCAATGCACAGCAGGAATTCAAAGGCAAAGAACAGAGACCCGCGGGACCTCGGAGCCACCCCAGGAAGCCCAGGGGGGTTCATTAGCTTTGTGCATCACTCTCACCTCCCTGCTGAAGTAACCCCGATGCTCCCCAAGAGCCTCTTATCAGTGGTACAGGGAAGGATCAACTCTACACCAGGGCCGAGGAAGGGCAGGATTTACCGTGACGGCTTTTGGGGTGAGATCTGAAAGCAGAGGAAGAGCAGCGTCCCACAAAGCGGCTTCGTTCTGAAATCCAAACTCCTCAGCTAAATTCTGATTTCACCCTGTCTTTGCAAGTTTAACAAACAAGCACATACTGTCACAGCAGCAAAATCCAGACAAACACAGAACCAGGAGAAAATAATGCACAAGAAGAAACACAGCACACGGACTAATGATGAAAAATGTTGCCTAGATGCCAAGTACAATACAGCGTCGATGCACAGGTGTCAAAGGAGAGCGCTAATCTCACGGACCCTGACCTGCACCATCTACCGGGCTGCAATATTTTCTCTGGCAGCTGGATAACAATGTGGCCTCTGTCCCGGGATTTCCTCGGGGCATCTCAGCAGCGCGAAACTCAGCGCCACGTTTCCCTGCTGCCCCTCAGCCCCGTTTCACCCGCACACAGCGCGTGATCCTCTTGTTTTCCTGGAAGCACGTGCCTGGATGGCACAACCATGAGACACATGAGCCCCTCGTCCTCAGCCGGAGACCCTGCACACAACCGGGCATCTCCCCGTGGTTAATAAGTGCCAAGCAGAAACGTGTGGTGGCTGCAATGGGGAGGAAAGGGACCATCACGAGCGTCTCTGATGGCTCCTGTTTCCCAAAAGGCTCTGAGTGTCCTCAGCATCAACGTGTACCCCTGGTGCTCTGCTTTATTATCATGGGAGGAGAAACTGAGGCACGGGGGTTGACATTAAAGCGACTTCTCGTGAAGATGGGAGAGCAGAACCGGAGCCCAAGTTCTGCTGCAAACCTCACCCGCACGGTGCTGGTTCCCAGCCCCAAGGAGTGGGATCAGTGCTGAGTGACATGTGGGGGACACCAGCTGGAATTGTGCTTTACCTGATAACATCAACCTTGAGGTATCCACCCACACAATCATATTGCACAAATGATTCCTGCTTCAGTGCCTTCTCTGCCTAACATAACAAATGACAGCATTGAATTAGTTTGCAGCTCAGGAATTAGGGCTGATTTTTTCCAGCAGCGGTTTATGAGGTCGGACGCTTCGGTTTCGAGGTGTCCTGAGTTTGAGGGTGACCTGACTCCAGAGGCAGGACACAAAACCAGGCCCAACAGAGCCTCTGACTGCGCATCACCTGGCACTGCTGGAATCTCGGTCTAAAATTCCACCCGCTTTCTTATTTTCGGTGTAGACAGATAAGGAAAGCTTATGTACACACGTATTCTGGAACACAAACCTTCATCTCCACCAACACAGAACACACGCACTGCACTGGAGCTCCCAGTGCTCCAAACACCATGAGAATTATTGCACACGACGGGAAGGGCTTTGTAATGCCCAGGGTTTGGGTGCTTTCAGCGACCTGTTCTGTTTTCAGTCCTTATGGATTTTTCCTCCCAGCTTCCACATGCGGACACCTCGCTACTAGATGCCTTATTTTCTAATTCTCATATATTCGCTGATATCAAAAACTATGGCTTAAAAAAAACATCACAGTTTTACAAGACTTGGATTTAAAAAACAACAATAAAGGGATATGCAATCCTTTGTGACAAACAACTGCTCTTCAGGGAATCTGGGTTTAATCTAGTGATCAATCATTATGGGTTATTGGTACTGCAGCAGGGCCTGGAGGCCCTGGCTGAGAGCAGAGCCCAGATTTGCTCATGTTTCTATGCCAAACAAATACAGTTCATCCTGCTCCAGTATAACCCTGGTAACCAACGCGTTTCGGAGTGAGCGTCACAGCTCCAACAGCAGACAGGAGGATGAGAAGAAACAAAATCGTGACAAAGCAGGTGGGTGGCAGCCGGGAGCCCTTGGTACAGGACACCAGCTCTTTGACCCCAAACATTGTGGCTCCGAACGCTCTGGGGACAAGGACGGCTGGATCAGAGCTGCCCTCGCCCATCCCGCAACCACAGCAACAAAACACCCAAGGGAAGAACAACAAACAAGCCGGCGCATTTTCTTATCTTCCAAGCCTTTGAAACTCGGAGTCCCAGCCAGGATATCATCATATGCTACATAACCAATTCCACTGATTAATGTATTTTTCAGCTGTTGGCTTTATCACCCTCCAGCACACATGGGTCGGGGATCTGATCAGGGCCCATCAGCCAAAGCGCTTGCAGGTGCAATACGAGCGCATTTTTGGATGAATACTCCACAATGATGAACAATTCAAACACCAAACAGACAAAGCATGAGCAGATCCTCACCAGTGTAACTGTCTTTATTCTACAAATTTCTCTGGAATTACACCCATGCACCAATCAGTTGAAAATGTGACCCAAACCATCAAAGCAGAGATACTATGTAAATGTTGATTTCTCTCTGCTTTGAGTCTAGAGTTTATTCAGAGGGCTTTTACTCCTTTGTTGTGAGTTGCATAGCAGCTGATTATTGTTTCTTTAATTTACAAATCTCTCTTTCTCTTTACATAACTTAAAAAACAAGAACTAACCCCCACGTCTCCCTTGAAAGCGCACCTTGCCTCACCATGCTTATCCCTTGTGTGCTTTACTGCCAGCGTTTTATAAAAAGGGCTTTAACTTTTCATTCACCAGGAGCATAACTCAAGTTTTAATAACACACCTTATGCATGACAAAAATTTGCTTCTGGCGATCATGGTTTCGACCACAAAACCACAACTGGGAGTAACTCCTGGTTAACTCTTTCAAGCCCACGCATTGCAGAGTTAGACATAAGTTCAATTAGGAAGACTATGGAAATTATCAGTTAGAATATTTTATAATAGGCAAAACACCTCATTCTCTCATGCCACGTTAGCCTCTTCCCGGCCTTTCTGTGAAATTAAAGCGGCGAAGGGAGAGGAGAGACTGTCCTCCCTGTCATTTCGGGTGACAGCTCCCTTAAAAGCAGCCACATCTGGGCACACGTTCACAGCTCCATCATCCTCCCTGTGCTCGGCTTGTGTTGTGCACAGAACACAGACACAGAGACGGGCACTGCTGCCCTTACCAGATCCCCCAAGCGCTGCTCCGAGAGCCCTTTCCTTCCACTGAGCTTTACAAAGCTACACCCTGTGTGACTCTGGGTGAGTAACCAGAGGTTCACAGCTCCCACAGCAGCCCCTTTGCCCAGGTGTTGGCTTTTAGCAGCTCTTCAGGAGGTTCCTCCCCCCTCTGACACCTTTTCCCCTCTCAGGAAACCCAAAAGCTGTTTGAAGCTTCACCCTTTGGTACCATGGAGTTCCCAGCCACCTTATCTTGTATCACTGCTCCCTGACAGCCCTGGGTGAGGCTCCCCAGGCCCATCGTGCTCCTAACATGGTTTCTCCAGGAGCTGCTGCTGTCCCTGCTCCTCAACAAGGACCCTGGAGCTGTCACAGCCTCTCTATGCACTCCCAAAGGATTTTTTTCCCCAGCTAATGAACCAAAGTGACATTTTCAGAGAGCTCTGTGGCCCTGGGTTCAATCCATGGAGTGTCCTGGGGAGGGGAGGAACCAGAGCCCCTCTGAGATCCATCCCAGACTCAGAGCAGACACCAACCTCTGCGCTTTGATCCTTGTCTTGGAGATCGGAATCACAAAAGGGATCCTGCCCCCATCAATTCCCCTTTCTCATGTGCAAGGCACAGGGGTTAACAGCCCGTTAGGACAGAAGAGTCAAGCAACCATGTAATTCATCAGGTAACATAATGCCCCAGTCCTTAATTAGTAATACATCAATCTAATTCTGCAGTGCCCTGTGTACACACACAAACACTCCGGAGCGTTTTGAGAGTAAACTACATGCACAACCCTTAAGTTTAAAAAGCATCAAGTAAAAGTTACCCAAAGAGCTCAGAAAGGCAAAATTCAAGTCACTGATTCTTAATCAATCCAAGCATATAGATCCCAGTATTTAAATAAAATAATCATTAGTGCTGCATCTTTTTGGGGTTCTTAATTATTAAGAGATCAGCTGTCACAACACCTCTTTAGGCTTGTAAACACATACGGGGACGTGCTTTTCCTTCAAAATATACCATCTGAAGCACCGTCTCTGTACACAGATGTATACATGGACACATACCTCTTGATATATCTTATCATACACATTGATTTCACACAGGGCTATGTACCTCGATAGGTTTTTAGGACTGGACTGACAGCAGCGTTCGCCACCACTGTTCAGTGTCCTCCAGCCTTTACTGCACCGGCTCATCTCAACATGACACTTGTTTGCTTTTATTCCAGCGGAGCGAGGCGTGGGATGATGTGCAAACCCACACCAGCAGGACTCAGGACCAGAAGCAAGAGTTATATGGGATCAACAGAATGTCAAGTGCTTTTTCGGGTTTGTTTAAAAAAAAAATCCAAAAAATCAATCATAATTACTTGATAAAATCATAATGTTAATCCATTTGTTTAAAAACAAACAAAAAACCCCCCAGAAAAACAACAACAAAAAATACAACAGCCCCCATCCCCAAAATGCCAGAAACTCATCCAAAATGAGTAACTACTTTGGAAGGTATTTTCTAACAAAAAAAACCCAAACCACAGAATCACTGCAGCCTGTGTTAGGTTTTGTCGGATAGAACAGACCAGACTTGTCTCTACACACAAACCTTATGGGTCATATTTTAGTCTGGGGAAAGTATAAAAGAAAATGAAGGATCCTGATTTTAAATAACACTTAAATAATCTCAATAAAAAGTGATTCCTCCAAAGAGCAGCAACAGGTCAGTGAGAAAGTCTGAAAAACGCTCCCATCAGTTCTTCTACTTCCACTTGCAAACAGCTGGGCAGGGAATTAACGCAAGGATTCTAATTCAGATCTAAAGCACCTAAACAAGCCTCAGAAGAACCACTCAACCTTCACAGAGCGGGTAAATAGAAAAAAAACCCCTTCTACTTACTCAAGTTCATTCGACATATTTCCCCAAGCCCCGCAGCCGGTAAATTCGGGTGACTTCTCTCTTCTAGTACCTGCTCAAGACAGACATTGCCTGTGAAGTGTTTGATTTATGTTGAGGTTTTGCGCGCAGGTATTTTGCTGACAGGTCGCTGAGGCGGTGCAGGGATTGGCTGCCCGGACAGGTGCCCTGGGACAGGTACACCCAGACAGGTGCAGCCCGTAACCCTCTGCCTGCCGGGAGGGAGCGGGGAGCCGGGTGGGTGGGGAAGGAGGGAAAAGCCCCCGGGGGAAAAGAGATAGGATAAAGGAGTGGAATCAGTTCTGCATCTCGGGGATAATTAGTTTCAGTTTGGTGGACGTGTTCCATACAGCGCGGTGCCAAATAGCTGTCATTTTTATGAATCTGGGGGTTGATTTGTCCTTTGCTGTTTCTTTATATATAAATATACAGACAAAAATACATACATGTATATAAAGGAATCAAGTAGGGAAGAAGAAAAGCCTCTTAGTTTCCTCTCCTTCCTACATGGTAATTGTGCTGGCAGGCTAACCCTTTCTTGCCTTTTCTCACCTTTCAGCTGCTCACTCCAAAAAGTCTCACAGAATGTTAGGGACTGGAAGGGACCTCAAGGGATCATCCAGTCCAGTCCCCATTGGTGTGCTGTTTGCTTTTTAATTTTCTCTTAAAAAAGTAACTCTAAACCCCCAAACTTTAGGTGCCAGGACACAGCAAATATACTGGCTGCAGTATATAACCTCTGCCGTTTATAATCTCTGCGTTACAGGGGGTGGGTAAGGAAAGCAGGTCTGCGGGATCACCTTTTCCGTACCGTTCACGCACGCTGTCCTGCCTTCCGCGGCGCAGCCCAGAAGGGGAGCCCAGCCACACGCCGTTTGGGAACCGGCTGCAGAAATACCACCCAGGCAAGAGCGCTGGAGCAACCCACCTGTACACGGGGAAAAGATTTATGCAATAGAACAAAACTCATCACGGATTCAAGCGCTCCCGTTGGATGGTTTCTGTCATCCGTGTTGCAACGAGGAGGCAAAGGATGGGCTCCGCGGGTGACTCACGTTGACTGGATTTGGAAGGTAGGAGAGGATTTTACGAGGCAAGTTGGTACAGGCCTTAAAACAAAGGGAAAAAGAAAAGCTTCCACCACTCGTTCTCACCCCCCACCGCTGTCTCACTCGCTGAATCTGTCCCACTCAGCGCCCTGCGCCGGCAGGTGAATCCAAAAAAGCTTCTGAGTTTTCTTCACGTAACAGTAAGTCCAGTTCTGACCTGGTGACAAATGGCCTTCCCGGCCCACTCGGGCAGGCGCAAGGCACGTCTGCACAGGCGGTGTGAAGACACAGAGTATGAATTTGGGCACAGCACCCTTCAAACACATCTCTACGGCTGCTGGCTCGGAGCAGGGCCAGCTCGGAGCGCGGGATGAAGAATGCCCGCGGTGTATCTGTGCCGGCTGATAAGGACGTGCTGGGCTGAGCTTTGCCTGAGCCAGGCGGCAGCTATCGCCCTCCTCCTGTGCAAACTGCCTGCCAGGGAGCCAGGGAACGGACAAAGTCTGTTTTCAGGGAATGAAAACTCCAGGAGCAACACAAAGTCCATTGGGGACCGCTGGAGAGCAGCAGCTGCCGGGACCTTGCACAGCAGAGGACACCACCACCCAGACATCAGCTGAACCAATGCATAGCACAGAGACACAAAAAAAGAAGAGGAAAGAGCACATATGTCCTATCCAGCCAAGGACAGCACTAATCTTATGCAATGGTGCCACTAGTTGATCAATATTTCAGTTATGTTTCTAAATTAAGGAAACGTTCCCCAGTTCATGACGACCAGAGTTATAGTGCTGGGCACTTGTCCTTTACCCAGATCCAGGCAGAGAGGATTTCACTGACTGCAAAGAGCAGCAACATCCCCTTAGGGGATTTCCAAGTTTCTCCTGACCTTTCAGTGAGGCTTACCAGATTCCAGCAACAAAAGTGAAGGAGGAGAAAACACTGAGGCAGAGCACGCAGGGACGGCAGGCACAGGATCCCCACCTCTGCGGGAAAAGCCTGTGTCAAAAATGAGACAGAGAAACGTGCCTGGCAAAGCTGAGCTGTGAGGGGCTTTGCCTTAGTGAAATGTGCCCCGAGGTGCCACCACGGCCAAACCCACCTGTGGGTGGAAATGGTCAGGTTGTCAGACCTGGCCTGTTGCAGAACAGCAGGGATGACGTTGTCTGCTGCTCTGTGGTAGGGGACAGGAGAAAAACAAAGCCACCAGAGCCTTCTGGCTGCCTGGAGCTAAGCTCTGTAACCAGTTTGCTGCTGACAGAGCTGTCTTTCTGCCTTTGGGGGTTTAAAGTCACCCCTTAGCTCAGGTGCCACAGCTCGGGTGCACCTGGGGACAGCCAGGGCCAGGCTGGGCTCACCACGCTGGGCTCACCACGCTGGGCTCACCACGCTGGGCTCACCAGGCCGTCGGTGCTGCCAGGCGACGTGCCCTGTCCTGCTTCTGTGTGTCTGGAACCCACCTGAGAAGCCACCAGGTCCCCTGGGAAGCTGGGAAGGACTGGCAGAAAGGACAAAAACAGATTCTCCTTTGAACCAATTCACAGGGACTCCAAAAGGACAGCTACAATGGTCTCTCTTAGTTTTACTAATTCTGGTTTTTAAGCATCAGGCTGATCCAGGGCCTCGTCTTTCTCCTGCTAGGACCCCATTGCAATGGCGGAATGAGAGACTTCGCCGGGTAGGAAGACGTGTGCTCATTCTTGCATGCTGTCTTATTTCTTACACAACGAGCTCTGTGCCCACCCGAAGAGCCCAGGCGCGATCCCAGCCTTTGGGAACCTGGGCGCCTCGGTAAAATCCCTCACAGCAAAAACCAGCCCTTTTGTGTCACTATTTTGGGGCCTGTAAACACATCTGGCTTCTTTGTGGTGACACCAGCTCGAGTTTGCTCTCTCCAGCACCTTCTCAAGGCCAGATGAAAACATTACCGGCTCCATATCACCCTCGCGGCCTCCCCTGAGTCACCTTCACGCTATTGACAGTTCAAGGGGGATCAGGACCCCCAGTGCGGTGGGATGTGTCCCCATGTCCCACGGCAAAGCCCGGACACCACCCCTGCCAGACGGGACCCCCCCTGTCCTGCCTCTTCCATCCTCTTGGGCACCTCGTCTTTTTTGTGATAATGTGTGTTTTACGGCGCCTGGGAGGCCCCCAGGCCTGGACGCCCAGACAATCCCTTTGACTATGATTTCAGTATTTTTAATTATTATTTTCTCTTTTTTTTTTTTTTCATTTATACTCCACCCTCCCAAGAGTATCTGGTGAGGGGTTGGGTTGGAAGAAAGAGACCAAGAGATACATTCTCCATGCACAAAACCCTCCCACTTCCCTTCCACTCCCCTGTTAAATATACCTTGGAACAAAAGCCCTTTATGGTGCTCTAAAAATAAAGCATACAGCAGGCAAGACAAGGTTTAAAAGAGAGGGGCCAAATTTTGCTCACAGCTACACCCTCTCTAAGGCAACAGGGTTGCACTTGTGTTTGGATAGTTAAACCCTCTTTAAACATCCAGGGACACACCGTGATTAGCTGCATTTTGTTAACGAGGGATCAGCAGCTCCGGGATCGAGGAGAACGTCACTGGTCGGGTCTCAGGCGCTGCTGCGGAGCCACCTCGATGTTCCTGCTTCTCCCTCCGCCACCGATTCGCGGAGCGACCTCAGATTTCACGCTCCCCGTTCCCAGTCTGGCTTCTTTTCTGTTGAACTTCTAAGAAACTTCAAAGCGAGGGCTTTAATCCCTTTAGGATACACGGCTTTTCCCACTGACAGCTGTCAAACATCCTTCCCAGTTGTCCTGTGATGTGCCAGCAATTCCAGCTGCCTTTGACCAAAGGTTATTAAAACACTTCAACAATTAATACGCAGCACGAGGAAGCAGCCTGAAGTGGGTTAAAGTGAGCTCTCCTCCAAAGGGAGATGTGGCTGCTTCGGGTGCTTTTCCAGCAAAAAATACAGCTGGTGCCATTGAAGTTTGTAGAAACCTTTGATATCCAGAGCAGACGCTTTCCCAGCGAGGTTCCCTCTGCCTCCCAGACCCTTTTCCTTGGGAAGAAAGAACAAAAAGCTGAACAGGAACCTCCTTAGGCTGCAAGTCTTTGGCAGGAGCGGCCTTTCGCTCTGTTTGTACAACACATAGCACAGCAGAGGCTACGACAGTCACTCTATAGCACTATTGTCACAGTAATAATGAGGGGGAAAAGGATAATTTAGCCTTCTGAAGGAAATGAGAGAAACAAACCCCTCACTGACCCTTCTACCTGCAGGGTATGTGGGGAGCTGGCTGGCTCTGCTGGATCCCAGCACCACTAAACAACATGACCCGATGCTTAAATGTCTTTTTAATAGAGTCAGGCCAGTTTGTTATTATCTGTTGTAGCCCACGGGGCTATAGGAAAATTCTTGTTGTCTTTATCTAGTTCTACCAGTTTTTTACACAGTAACAAGTTTGGGTTGTAAACAACTGACCCAACTCAGAGTCTTCAGGGCAGCCACCTCCGGTTTAAACAAACAAACATGACCCACCGTCCCAGCTGGAAGAAGCTTCACTTTGTCTGTGTGTGCTCTGAGCTGAGCCTGTCCCGTGCTCTCACTCTAGAGCTGGTTTTAGCTGATCCCTGTCGATCCAAACCCAGCCAGAAGGAGCCCACATGCTGGTTTAGGCTGCAGAGGGAGGGAGCTGGCTGGAGATGTCGCAAGGATGTTCTCCATTTCAGCCAGATTCGCTGCCCCAGCAACAAATGTGATGTTCAGCTACAAATATGTACAGGGAAGGAGTCTGGGGAAGGTTTTACAGAGGAAAACTGGGTCCTCTTCAAAAGGGATTTCAGACTGGCTCCAAGTACACTCCGTCTTCAAACCCCCGCACCCAGCGATTCCTCACCGAGAGAAACTTATTTTTAAACATGAAAACGGTGTTTAAAATGGAGCAGATGCAAAACATCAGGTATTGCTCCCAACCATTTCCCCCAGTGCTGCAGCCTGATCAAAGCTGCCTCCCTTCGGGAAGTTATCTGATGTCAGCCGGTGACGCTACGGCAGAGATGAGGTTGGTCTCGGATACCTCAGTTGACTCCGCTCATCATTAATCAGCCCTTCATGAGCAGAGATATGGAAATGTCACTGGCAGAGGTGTCCCAGGCTGCTCAGGATAAATCACCTTTATCAGCCAGCGGGTTGGATCCCAGCGGCAGAGATCAGGCTCGGATTCGGATTCCGGCTGAAGCACAAGTGTGTGGATCCCGGTGTCTGCTCAGTTCAGGCAGCTGCAGAGACGCCGGTTCTGATTGAAATCTAAGCACGGCACAGAAACGGGAGCTTGTTCAGTAAATCCTAAGCAGTAAATAACAAAGGAGATATTCAGAATGAATATCAGCCTGTCCTGGTGGACTATAATGTTCAGGGAGCCCTGAAAGACACCTTGACAAGACAACGTAGTTTCTGTAGCTAATTAGAAAAGCTCAGGCCAGAGATACTTATCTGTGTGCAACATCTGGAATTCATAACTCCTCAGGTTTGCCAGCTTTCATGGTTTCATCACAAATCTGCTGATACTTGCTGTTGTTATTAGTTTATTTAGCTGCCTTTTTAAAGCCTGACTTCCTATAATCATATGATCGTGTGAAAGTTTTCTCGACATAAAAATCTGTCCTTCATGATTGTTGCAAAACGCCTGAAAACACAATCCTTGTAGGCTCAGGAATGAAGAGGTAGAAAGGAAAATAACTCCCTCACACACCCCACAAAGTTAAGCAATTTTAAAGCCAATCCTACATCTCCCAGGGACCAGGTTTGTGGTTTCTACGCCAGCCCTGTGTTTGGCAGGAGCGCGGCTCACGGTGTATTAGTGCTAAGCCTGGTCACTATAGGAATCATCAAAGTACCCTGCAAAATCTTAATTATTTCTCACTTCTGCTCTACGCCTGTCATTACTCATCTGAATCAGTCATGGGATGGTGGTACCGGGGCTGTTTTGGGGTGGCTGGAATTGGCACATGGCAGCAGTTGTCCTGCTTTTCTCTGCCTCAGCACTTTGGCAGGAGCCGACTTTCCCACAACACCTTGAGCAGAGAGCTGCCGGACCTGATTATTTATAGAGAAAAGGAAGAAGTTGGCTCCACCATCTTGATTTGACTCTAAAATTGTCCCCGGAGTTGGGATTCCGTGCTTAGATCCAAGGCCTGATGCGGAGACACCTTCCACTCCCGAAGCATTCAAATGAAAAGGCAAACGCGGAGGGAGGGGAGAAACGGGGAGGCTGGGCAGGGGCTGGGTACATCAACTGTGGGAACTGAATCTCATTTCCACTCAGAAAACTGGAAACCCCTGCCAAAGGCCCCGCGTGAATCACCGAGCCACGGTTGATATGTGCAGGGAACACAGTGCAGACTTCTGAACAGCCTCCTGTGGTACTTGGGGCTCTAGTTCTCAGCTCTTGACAGGTGGGGAGGGATTTCCCTTTGAAAATCTCCTGCAAACAGGCTCAGTGTTGGCCCTGCTCCCTCCCCAGGGGCTCCAGCTTTGTCATGCTAACACGCAGCCATCAAAGGGAAAAGGAGAGCCCCCTCCGCATTTTGCAGAGCCCACAGTGTGTGTGTGATGCTGCAGCAAACCCCGAAGCTGGCAGTGCTGGAGCCTCCTGTAAAAATTACACAGAAAGGGGAATCTGGAACTTTTGGGCTTTATCTTGTGGTGCAAGCACAGCTCAGGGGAGCTGCTGCAGGACGGCATCGGTGGCTGGAAGCACCAGCGATGTGGGTGGCTCTGGCTCCTCTTTGGTGCTGCACATCCCTGCTGTGACAGCCAGCACAGCTCATGGCAGCAAACGCTTTATCGGGACCTTCCGAGCCCACCCCAGCACCCCTGAGCTGCAGAGTCCTCCAGCCCTGGCTGAAGCTGGAGCTGCACGCAAATAATCATATCAGGGTATCAGGGCTTCACCTGCCAGAGCCCAAACCCCATTTCTTGTCAATACCTCTGTCGAAGAGACCGAAAGCTGGAAGGAACTCGCACTCCGCTCTGATCTCTCCGGTTCAGAGTTACCCAGAGGAGCCCTGAAACTCCAACAGCATCATCTCTCCTAAACACCCTTCCCATGGCTCTGAAGTCTAGAAGAGAGAGAAAGAAACCCAGATATCCATCTGCTCCACCCTCTGGTAGTGGGCAAGCTCCCTCTGCTTCTTGGCTGGCACCTGTCTATCATATTTGATACCAAATAAAGGCCCACTTAATTCTGACTCACTCTACCTGCTCATATTGCTTACTTTGTCTGGCCAGGCCATAATCCAACATCTACGGCGAAAAATCTTGCCATCTTCAATGAAACCTAAGTTCTAATCATATCAGTGTATTGCCTTCTCAGGTAACGAATCTAACCAAATCTGTAAGAACTTAATAGATTGTTTCTAGATTGCCTAGCATCTAGATCAAATGTAAAAATCCACCAGCCTTCCTGCACAGCAAATCCAGTAGATACGTTCACTTTTCATCAGCCTCTGTAGGGCTGGAACTCCCTTCTCAGGACGGGTTATTGGTGGGGGATTAACAGAAAGTTCACTGCAAGATACCAGTTATCCCGTGGAGTGGAAAAAAATCAGGTAGTTTTGCAACATTTCAAGAGATGCACCAAGAACGTCTGGGGTGGCAGTCGGCACATCAGGGCTGCCGGCCCTCAGGGGCTTGGGGATTTTCCTTCCTTGTAGCAAACACCTCCTGCCAGAAGCACATACCGATCACAAAACAAACTGTTGCTTTAGCTTCTTTTAAATAAATCAATCCATTTCCTTTTACTTCAAGATCTGAGAATCAGTGTCCCTTCTAAGCTGATGCTTTCATATTTTCCCCACAAATACTACACGGCACCTGAACACCAGGCACCAATGGCTGAGTTGGCCTCTCGAGTGGCAAACCTGATTTACCTGCAAACCTCCGAGCAGCAACGGCCTCGCCGTTGATATTCAGGGAGGATCTGTTGCCACAGCTTGTCTCCAAGGCACTGGAATGGAAAGCAGGAGACCAAAGCGCTGCTGGCTGCACATCGGGGAGCCGGAGCTTCGCCTCTCCCAACCTTTGTGCCCGTTCCAGTCGGGGGCCTGTTTGGGCGCTGGGACCGATGCCACCCCCGGGGCTCTCATGGGATTTGCAGCCGTGATGGTACTGCAAGTAATTTTATGCGAGTCTTCGGGAAATTTGCCTACCCTGAGTGTCTCGTCACCCACGTAAACCACTAGTGGAGATGTGACTTATAGCAATGCATTTTTAACCCAGTTTGAAACAAGATCAAACAAATTATACTGCACCAGCATGAACCGTGTCTCTACTGGAGCCGGAACCGGCGCTTGTGGCCAAACCCCAAGTAAAGCTGAGTCCTGAAAAGACACAAAAAGGAAACTACAATTTCATCTGAACCTGAAGATTTATATCCTTGGCGGTGAGACTTTTTTCCTGTGAGCTCCTACAGTAGCTTTAGGATTAATCACTGCCAGCGAAATCATTGTGTGCTGCTCTGATTTTCGGCAGAGAATTAAATCATTTTAGGATGAACCAGAAAGTTCCAACCTGAGTCAGACCCTGAGCAGCCAAGGTTCAGAACTCACTGCAGAGGCAAAGCTGGAGACTGGGTTCAGCTGAAGGATGCCAGATGGTAAGAGAAAGCCTTGGTATAAGAATTTAAATGCGTTTTTACCCATTCTTCAAGAAAAGGTCAAATGAGACATGAGGCTCCCACCTGGCCAATCTGCCTCTCCCTTTGGGTTCTTGCACTTGCAGTGCTCAGCAGGTCGGCAGGGATGGGTTTACTCCTTGTCTTAGGCCTGCGCTGCCTTTCCATGCTGGCTGATGGGATTAATTACACCAAGTGCCAAACGGGGCAGTGTGGGGCCGTCTGAGCCTTCCCAAGGGAGATTCGGGATTGTTCTTTTCTTCCACACTAGGAAAATCTGCCTTTTGCGGTGCAAAACGGTATTCGTAGAGTGTCCCCCTCAACCTGAGGCTGGCTCTTGGTTGCCATTTCTGCAGAGCCCGTCCCTGCACTATCAGATCCTTTCCCCTGTGATCTCCCGTGTCCTGACGACCCCAGGCAGCTCCCCTGGCTAACAGAACCCAGATCGAATCCTGGCCGTTCACTGCCTGAGGTCAAGCTGTAAAAACGAACAATCCCAAATTACCCCGAAAGGCAGATGTACTAATTAGAGAAACCTTGGGTGGCAGTTCTGAGCACGATGCTTTTAATAACTGCAGGGATGTTGAGAAGCAAATAAATTATATGATGAAAGTCTACCAGGCTGCAGAACTCAGATATGTAATGAGCAAGACTGGCACCAAGGCTGAAATTTTGCCCCCTGGGCTTGGCATTTTGTCTGATTGCCTTTCCAGATGAGAAGGTACCTGGAGCTTCCGGTCCTGCCGACTACTTGGCAGAAAAGTTATTTCTCAACAACAAGCTGGGGAATCATCCCAGGAAGGCTGGAATTCGAGAGCCAGCACTCATTGCCACCCAGGGAAGGACACCCAGGTTCCTGACCAAGGTTTCTCTCCCAAATTTTGGACTTAGAGTGGTCCTCAGCCAGCACACACTGACGCTGAGCTCTTCTCCCACATCCCCACCTTTGTGGCTTGACCGACAGCTCTAATAAATCTTGCAAATGAGGGTCCCCAATTACAGGAGGTTTATGGCCCCTGGGTAGTTCACTTAGTCCCACAGGTCATCGCAGCTTTCCCCGGGGGTGGATCTTGTGGAAAGCAAACTCTTTCACACATCTACACCCCACTTCAGGTGCCTTCACCAGTAGAGACCATTGCTCCCAGTGACAAGGAGCAAGGCAGGCTGGAAACATCTGCTTGTCCCTCATCCCAGCTGCCCGAGACAGGAGGACACGGGCATCTGACTCACACTCCATTCGCTCACAGGCTGCTACACGTCCCAAACAAGCCACACACAGTTATTTTCAATGGCAATTAAAAGACCAGCTCTTGTTTCAAGGGCCGGACAGTGAAATTGCAGGAAGAGCCGCCCTGACCCAGCAACCATTATGTCAATGAATGCGCTGGACTGAGAGATGCTGACGTTCATCTCGACTCCAATTCACTTTTAATTCTCTCCTGGCCTGAAACCCCGCAGGAATAATATGGGGAGCTTGGAGCCATTGCATGGGGATTTGGGAGCAGCACCTGTTTTAGGAATAATCAGCCCAGCAGGAGGAAAGTTTCTCTTGGTTAGTCTCCGAGTATTTACATTTTTGCCCCTGTCTCGGTGTGATAATAGCGCACTTTGTCAATCTTGCACAAAACCTCGCTGGGCTCTTTGACTGCTTTGCCCTGACTCCTGCATGGCTCTATTATGATTTTTCAAAAGACCTCCCATAAGGGTTAAATGACCTCACATTAGTGCTAATTTGGGGCTAGCTTTCCTATTCAGCACATAACAAAGCAATTGGTGTTTACCCAGGTCCCATAAAGTGACAGGGACCACACACAACCTCAGCGCACTCAGCCTGGACAGACAGAATGCCACCCCAGCTCTTCCTTAAGTATTGTCATTTTCTAAGAGAGAGAGGGGAAAAAACAGGTGAGGCTGACAGAAAAATCGCCACCCAGCCTGAATTAAGCAGCCAACCTGAAGCAGCTCCGTTGCTGTCGCCAGCGAGACGCTGCCGTCCCTTCCGTTCCCCTACGTGACCTAATTGCACCTGCTGAGTCACAGACCCACAGAACACTGGGCTGTCTCATTCCTCAGCTGCTTTTCTCCTCCACAGGCTCCTTGTGAATTTAACTCATATTAATTTGATGGCAGTAAATCACCCTGCGCAGCTAATAAATTAAATGCCTCGCTGTCCCCGCTGCTGGGAACGGAGAAGTTGGGTGGAAGGAGAGCGGCTGGTTGAACGGCAACGGCTGCGTGACCATCGCCACAAAGGAACTGCCTGTCCCGTCCCCATCCCATCCACCTCTCCGTGATTAATGACAGTGTAAAGTAGGGCAGGCTGAAAATAACAACAAACCGTGATTGATGTTCTAGACACGGATCTTCAGCTACAGCAAATCGGTGTCACGATTGGAGCCCAGTGGCAGATTTTACACCAGCTGTGCTTGTGCTGCTGTGAGGCAATGAGACCCAGCAACACCGGCCAAGGGTTCATCCAGTGCATCGTTCCGCTTCATCAGAGCCTGATCTGAAGCACAAGAGCCTTTATTTAGCCATACACTTGCCCCTTCCCCTTGCAATTAAATAAGGTCAAAAAAAAAAAAAAGAGGGAACACAAACATGTTATTGGCCGAGTGAGTAAACATTTCGGGTTCTGTTGCAATCGTTAATGATAGTACAAGGGGTGTGCGAACTTCCTGCACACTGTCCTGCAGTTCATTCTGAATTCACCAATGCAATTAGGGTGTCTTTTATGCAAGAGCTGAAATTCGCCTAGATTGATTTAACGAGTATAATTTCCTCTTTGGAACTGCTGGGAATTAATCATCACTTCTCCAAGCTCCATCTGGAATTCACCCCGTCAGCACCCGCACGGCTCTGGTGCTGACTACACTCCTGTTGACTTTGTTCAAGTATTTCCTATACTTAGGATGGGAAATATCTCAAATATGCAGCAAAGTCAACCATCCCAGCTCAGGGCGCACCGATTTCTTTCTCTAGTGCCAACCATCACACAAACAAACCCAATTCTCCTCTTGCTCGTAGTAGTTTTCATTGAGGCAACCGCGCCAACGTAACTGGATTGATCCTAATTTGCAGCAAGTGAAAGCGGCACAAGAAACGGAGAGAATATTTTAAAGAGAAACGAACTAAATACACCTAACCAGCTACATCTCTAAGAAGCTGCATTTGCACATTAAAATATCAATTTGTGCATGCAAATCAGTTAAGTAGCCACCTAATTCCCTATTTTCATGGCCAGCTGGCTGACTTGGGCGCACAGCTGAGAGCATCAACGTGCCAGGGACAGAACTGTCTGGACTCCAAAGAAATCTGTTCTTTCTTGCCCACTTCAAACTCACCAAAAATCTGTAAATGCAGTCATCAAAGGAAAAAGGAGGACAACTTCACAGCAATGGGGACACTGCTTAAGTGACTGGCAGCTAAAGGAACAGAATGCTCTAGAAAGAGAACTGTTTTGTTTATTAAAACAATTAACGCAGCTTAAAAGGAAGAGCAGCGGAGTAGGTGTGAATGAACTGCCCTTCTCAACACCGAGGTGTGGCTGCTCCAGAGGTTTTCCCAGCATTTGGGTGTCTTTTGATGTAAACCACAGAAACTAAACTATATGAATTAAAATCAGAGCTCCTTAAAATTCACTAGTTCCAGGATTATTCTTGGGAGCTGACCCATCCCTGGAATACCCCACAGGTGTACAGTCACAAAGGAACTCACATGAAAGTTGGAGCAAGTCTTTGTTGGCTTCTTCCACCCCGGTGTTGACCCATTTCTAGCCATCAGTACTTTTCAACATTTGTTGGACAAGGATCTCTACACATTTTCCATTCTTCTCTATGTAATCTGGTTAAACCAACTGCCAATGAGCTTGTTTTATTCAGTTGCCATCCGCAGAGCCACTAGAAGTCACACAAATCCCTTAGGAGCCTGTGGTGAAAAAGAATTGATCCCCAGCCCTTTATTGCTTCTCCAGCACACATTGAGACATATCTCCCTTTCCTCAGCCTCTTGGGAAGAGCCAGGACTTACTCCAGCGTATTTTTTCTCTGGACAATAACAGCCACAAAAAGTTGCATATGGGAAGTACTCTATAGGGACCATCTGATTAAAGATTACAGCATGGGAGATGTGCCAACTCATTCGATTCTGTCTATTGATAACTGGGGAAAACAGACTCAAAGCTGAAGCGTCTCACCCCAAAAATGCAGCATGAGACAGCAGCGGAGCCAAGGTAACAAGCAGCACTACTGATTCCTGCCACGCTGCCTTCAGATCTTGTTTGGGACTAGGAGAAAAACCTCCTAAAATCTTCCTTCTGCTAAGTTTCTGCCTCTCTTTGGAGCAAGGGCAGCTGGAAATCAAACAAAACCACCTCCTCTCAGAAGACCTCCATCCAGTTTTGCAAATAAACAGATAAGCAGCCACCCAGTGGGGGAAGAAGATAATAACCAGCTGGGCTCTGAGAGGCAGAAAGGTGTGTGAAAAAAGAAAGGCGTTTCAAGGACGACAAGATGGATGTGTAGGAGATGGAATTGCAGACAATCCTAATAAGGGAAAGGAGAGTTTGAACTTCCTGTGAAAGAGAAAAACCACAAACAAACCTGGGAGATTCTCAGAGAAAGGAGCAGGGAGAGGAGGGGTGGGGTAAAACTGCACCGAGTAGGAAACTGCCCCAGAAAACTTTGAGCTTTAAAAGTCTTCCCTTTTATCTAGAGAGCTTTGGGGTAAGAATGGAGCAAGGTGGAGTAATAAGCATAGGTACTAATTGCATGGAGCATCTCCATGGAGTTTTAGATTAAAGACTCCAGCACCTCGGGGGGTGAGGGAATCCGTTGATCTTGGAGACACGATGTGGGGCAGGCAGCTGCAGCCTTTGTTACTAACCGGCCTCCCTTCCCCATCTGATCATGTAAATGAGAGCCACAAATGCTGGAGTTTACAGCGTGCGCCATCTGAGCTGGGATCTCTGGAGAGACAGGAATGGATTTATTTACATGTTCTGAGTTATCTCTGCAAGTGATCTAACAGGGGCCCCTTCACATCTGGAGACTCCTGATGAAAGTAACAACACTGTACCCAGGTATTTCTGTTTGTGCTTGTGGCACTGGAGACAAAAAGGCCAGATTCTCCATCTGGTTTACGCCCCCTTAGCACTCACAGTTGTTATAGTCCACTCCTACAAAGCACGGCGTGTCCTTGACAATGAAAATGTGTTTTTCAGGGGAAGAACCGGGGCCAGATTCGGTCCGATTTGCCAGCTCTGCTTCAGCTTGGCCTCAGATCTTCCCTAGATGCAAACCCAGCCTGGCTGATGGTCTCAACTCCCCTTGCAGAGCTGCATGGCAGCAATAACTTCTCAGAGAGGGTTGAGATGGCAGGAGAGCGGACGTCAGGCTGGATTAGCCCTATCCTGGCACTCCAAATTCCGGTGAAGCCCACCAGCGCCTCGGGGCAAATGACTTCACCCAAGTGTGGGTGAACCTGTGCTTGGCAGCAAGGACCGGCCCAGGGAACTGATCCCGCTCTGAGCCAAGAGGAAAGCAGGCAGGACAGCACCCCCTTCACGCTCCTTTGCCAGCAGGAAGGGGGAAACAATAAGAAGCAAAGCCTCAGGTGCTGGAGGAGCAGAAATAGCTTTTCTCCACAGACACCAGGCCCACTTGGCGTAACACCCGCTGCTCCGTGCCCGCGCTGTTCCCAGGGACACCCAGCAGAGGAAAAGCAGCCGCAGCCCTCGGATGCAGCAGCTGTTGGGCTCTGCGCCCGAAATGTTTAAGTACCTTCTCTTGCCGCAGGACGAGGGAAGCCCAGGACGGGGGAATTCACCGTTCTTCACGTGCTTCCGTGCGGCTGACACGATGTCTGCATCGCTGAGCTATTTCGGTTTTGAAGAGTAGATGCTCATATGTTAATCGCCTTCCTTCCTGTCAGGAAAGGAAGCAAACTCAGTTAGTCCCTCACTGCTGCTGCCAGAAGGGGAGAAGGGGAAAAAAAAAAGGAGAAAAAAAGCATAAAATAAATCAGCGCATGAATCAGACTCTGGAGCTGTTTGTAAGGGTGTGTAATTGCCATCCTCCCGTTATCAGCCCCAGCTCATGCAGGCCCCACAATCACCGCGGATCCCTGCGGAGCCACTGCCTTTGCGCACCCAGCGCCTTTAATTAGTGTTGAGCCCCTTCCCACCCCGGTGCTGCCCTGCAGAGCCAGCGCTCTGTACGGGGCTTAAGTGGTTCCCAGGTTCCAGTATAAGTTGGGGAACGACCTGTTCGAGAGCAGTGCAGGGGAAAGGGACCTGGGGGTCTGGGGACAGCAGGGTGACCATGAGCCAGCACTGGGCCCTTGTGGCCAGGAAGCCAATGGTACCTGGGGTGGGTTAGAAGGGGGTGGTCAGTAGGTCAGAGAGGTTCTCCTGCCCCTCTGCTCTGCCCTGGGGAGACCACACCTGGAATATTGTGTCCAGTTGTGGCCCCTCAGTTCCAGAAGGACAGGGAACTGCTGCAGAGAGTCCAGCGCAGCCACCAAGATGCTGAAGGGAGTGGAGCATCTCCCGTGTGAGGAAAGGCTGAGGGAGCTGGGGCTCTGGAGCTGGACAAGAGGAGACTGAGGGGGGACTCATTCATGTTTACAGATATATAAAGGGCGAGTGTCAGGAGGATGGAGCCAGGCTCTTCTCGGTGACAATCAGTGACAGGACAAGGGGTAATGGGTTCAAGCTGGAACACAAGAGGTTCCACTTAAATTTGAGAAGGAACTTCTCAGTAAAGATGCCAGAGCCTGGCCCAGGCTGCCCAGGGAGGTTGTGGAGTCTCCTTCTCTGCAGACATTCAAACCCGCCTGGACACCTTCCTGTGGAACCTCAGCTGGGTGTTCCTGCTCCATGGGGGGATTGCACTGGATGAGCTTTCCAGGTCCCTTCCAACCCTGACATTCTGGGATTCTGTGTGATTCTGTGGTTATTGCTCAGGGCCACGGCTTTGTCGTGGAGCCACCACGAGAGCTTCGCAGTAGTTACAGTCCCTGCTGCTGTTAGATCTAGAATCTCAGGAGACGTATGGAAACCAAACCTTTGGATTCCGAAATCTCTGGACCTCTTCTTTCTCTATAGCATTCTGTTGCCTTCCCTTTCGTGTAGGTTGATCCAGAAAAATACCTACTACAGGACAGTTTGTGGCATTCCCGACAACATCTGCTACAGACCATGGACACACCATGTTGTGTGGAAGCAACTTGTGCTTCCCATTTTTACCAGAGTAGCCGCTCTTGGACATCTCTGCAGAAATGTGGGGAAAAGGGGGTTCTGAAATGAAGGGCAGCACACGGTGGGCTCCTCAAAAGAAAGAGCCGCGTCCATCGCTCAGCAGAGCAAAGGAATTCGCAGCCGCAGGAAAGCAACCGAGACAAACAATGCTGACTGGGTTTCAAACTTGAGTTGGAACATTTTATGGCTGCAAATAACACCGGTAGTCGTATAACCCAAGGGAAAAAAATAGGGGTAATGAAACCTCCTGCTTCAGGGCATGAGCTGGTGGCCTCTAGGTACAAGGGAGGAATTTTTCCTGCCACTCACAGCATTGCTTAAGCATCTGGGGACATTCTGCAGGGGTTTCACCATCCGTCGGAATATCAGACATCGACTGTTGATGGTAAAAAGAAGATACCGCGCTGGACAAGCCACGGCTTGGTTTGGTAAGGATGTCTGGTAAATCAGCCAGGCAGCAGCACGGCCAGGAAATGAAAGGGACATGGGATGAGAGCCCAGAACCTGGGGTCCGAGTGCCTCAACAGGGATGCTCTCCAAGGACAGAGACAAACACATCACACGCAAAGGAAAAATGCAGGCCAAACAATGTGTTTGGACTCTGAGCTGGGGCAGACCGGCAGCACATTCCATCAGGTTTATTCTTAAAAAAATGGATAAGAATGAGCCCAAAAAAGATTCTGGAAGAACTCCTCCAGTAACCTCTTTCCTGCTTGGTACTTCAGCCTGCAAAGTTTACCTATGGAGGAAGTTTTCTCACTTCAGTTTTCCTGTCTGCTTCAAGTGAATTATCATCTCCAGGTAGAATCTGGTTTTCATGAGGTCTGGGGCATTGCTACGCACACGTGTGTGTGTGTGTGTGTGTGTGTGTGTGTGTGTGATCACTGGAGATACCTGCAAGGAATCTGTTCCTCCATGGAAAAATGACGGTCTGTGCAGTCCTGATGCAGCACAAACCTGAGCTTCCAGGAAATCAGACCTAAGCTGGCTCAGAGCCACTGTCATAGTATTCCCAGCACCCCCATCGTAATGAGATTAAAAACCCAGACATGAGGACTTAGAGCAACAGCATCTTCAGTCCCGTGACACTTCTAGTAGCCCCAAAGATGCTCAGAATCAAGGGATTAGGTGGTTTGTAGGTCCGAAGTTCGGCAGATTTCCCCCCAGGGCCCCCGGCCGTTTGCTCTGTGGGTCATCATTCCTGTCAGGCCTGTTCAGAGTGTCTCTGCCTTTCCTCTCGGTGGATTAAAGGGTGGTTGAGGGGTTATTTTCTCCTGCTTTGTTGCTTGGAGATGGGGCTGCAGAGGGGAATGAATTACACCAGATAAATACATTAAACTGTCACTCTAAGAATTAACTGGAAAGCCCTGGGCCTCTAGGAGAACGGTACAAATGGCAAGAGAAGAAAGTGCCACGGAAGGCGTCTCTACTGGCATTCCCATGGACGGATCACCGCGGATGTAATGTTTCTTCCCAGTAATTAATTTCAGTGTATTATTAATTGTAATAACCATCAATTTCTAATGAATACAGCGGGCCTCACCAAAATCCTGGCACTTAGTTGTCACAATTAAAGTAACTGTCCTATTCCCTGATCAGCGGGCTCAGTCCTTCCATCTCCTCCCACTCAGATCAGAGCCCAAAGCACCTCATGGCCAGGAGAAAAAGGCAGGTGATTGCAGCATTAGCCCAGAACTGGGGGTCTCTGCCGCAGATTTTCCACAGGACTTTGAGGAAAACTCTCTTTACCTGCATCTCATCCAGTGGTAACATCAGTCCTCTACTGCACTCATTTATTTGGAGGTAAGCGTGTTAAAACTGCAGGGATGATGCAGATATTTAGGTAATAAGAATCACAATGAACTGCTCAGAAAAAAAACAACATCCTTGGGAATTCTGCAAGAAACATCTCCAAAAAAAGGTAGTTTAAGTTGGTACAATCTACATGTCATACCTGGAGACAACTACACGAGATAAGAGCTTAATCCAGACTCAGAGCGACAGAACACGAGTGTTTGTCATTTCCTCTGCACAGCTTCAGCAGTTAGGAACACAACACCGATTGCTACACGTGCCATTAACCTCGCAGCTCACAGCACGAGCACACTATAATCAAACAGAAAGAAACAAGCACTAATTACAGCATGAATACCTTAGTCACCGTCCCGATCAAAACCAAATCCAAGAATTTTATCATTAAACATCAAATGAGAAGCAATAAAACTATGTGGATATAGTGATGGTAAATGCCATCGTAGCTGCACCCGCTTTGGGACAGTGACTGAATCAAAAGCTGGTGCAGCACCCAGCACAGGGGTCCTGGGACTGCAGACACTACAACAGCAATTAAGTTTCCCATTAAGACACATACACCTTATTATCAAGCGGTAATAGTTACCATTGCTGTAGCACAATGCTCAACGGCAAGTCAGTAAATGTCTCGATTAATTGTTTTCTTCCCTTTCACCCCATTCCTTTGAAAGGCGTTCTGAGAAGGGCATCAAGAGCCAAAACAGTTCTATGATCAATAATTTTGAGGTCGGAGTTAAGGATATGAAATCCCAGCTTTGTGAAGCTGAGCGGAGAACCCTCGTTGATACCGAGATTTCCCGTGTGTTTAGTCAAGGTGAGATCTGCAGCAAGGGCCATTTTCCCTCACCGCTCCGGCTGATGGGTTTCACAGCGTGCTTAAGCAAGGCAAAGATTCACAGTGAGAGGCTTTATCACTTACAAACCAGCTGCTGCAGCCGAAAACACAGAGTCACCTTTGGGCTCTCAAACACGCAACTAGATCCGACTCAAAAGCAACAGATTTCCAGCTGCGTTCAGGGAAAAAAAATTGTCTTTGAGTCCAAGGAAATAATGCTGATCAGTTAGACAAACTGAAAGTAAAAAGCGGTTGATACTTGTGCCAGGTTTTTGCTTGTTAGCACGAGTTCATGTGATGTTAATAAGGCTCATGGGCTTCTAGGCTGAAGCAACTTGGTATTTGGTTGGGTCAGGGGTGGACAGATGAGGTCTGTGATTGCTTGTGCCCGGCCGTGTAAATACAGCGTGAGATGCGAGCAGTTATGTACTTAGTCATTTCCGTGCTCTGACATGACCCGGGTTTACAAACCATGTCAGCAGGTATCACGTTAGCACCTTGCAATGTTTTTATAATGAAAAGATTTGGTTCTGCACTATGACCCAACAAAATGGTTCAGAACAACAGGTGAATCTCCGGATCTCTCGCTGTTGTAACCTCCATCCTCCCCTTCGAGTCTCCTCCCCTGTGTTTACTGCAATTCCTCCCTTGCATTACATTTAAGATCCTGCGAGCGGGGCCCCATCCAACCTTTGTTCACCCTGTGGGACATAAACAACTATTTGCATTCAGGGGGAGACTTATTGACCCAGGACTCAGAGTGGGGGGGATCAAGATGAAACCCATTTACATACATGTAAATTTTTTGCCATTCGCTGCGCAAAAATATCCTGTCTCTGAGATGCAGGAAAATATGGTTCTGAGTCAGAATCGATGCTATCTTCCCAGTTAAGATTAGAGTCTAAATTGTGCAATCCAGCTTAACTCACAGTATCAGTTGCTATGCAAAAGATAATGTTTCATGCAGAGGTGTGGCCTTTCCGATGATTGCAACAACCAGACCACAGCTGGCCTGTCACTTCCATCCAATACAATAGGAAAGTGCAGCCACTTTTTCAGGTTTGATTCTGAAACTGATTATTCCCCATAAGATGCAGAGTGACCTCAAATCATGCTGAAATTAATGGGATTGAAAGCTTTTCAATGCTTGTGAAGAAACTGCCCCTATAAATAAGCCAGAAAAGGTGAAAGCACTTAAAGAAAAAAGAAAAGCAGCTTTTTTCCCACAGGAAACTTCCATCACTATTGTATTTTCCCTAAGGACATCTCTGTATCTGTCACTAAAAATTACTGCTGTCAGCGCTAATGCATCAGCACCAACCGGAGGGCTGGGCTTTGGTGGTCTGAAAAGGGGTATAAACCACAGTTGTTTTTAACCACCGACTCACCTTAGCTCCAGTGAACTCGTTTATTATGCAATAAATCCAATTTTGGCTGGAGGAAAAATGGTGTTGGGAAGAAAAATGGTGTGTTGTTTTCACAAGCGCATGCCTGCTGCCTAATCAGGGCTAAGAGAGACATTTCGCTCACGTAAGGCTGAGCGGCTGCCAACACCGAGGTAGGAGAAAGGTCTGTGGTGGGGAAACAACCGCAGGTGAGAGCCAAACCCCTTCAAACAGCAAAACCATTTCTGCCCAAGCCCCTAAACGAGCGCCTCACAATTTCAGTGGCAAAAGGAACGAGCCTCCCAACAGATTTCCTCCATAATGCGAAATAACACCCTAGAAAATGACACCGCCAATAAAAAGCTAATGAAAAGGTCCGCTGGGAACAGTTTTGCCCTCCAGATAACTTGTCCCTCCTGATCCTAATGAATTCACTTGCAATCCTGACACGCTGTCATTACAGTGGCACTCAACGCCCCAGAAATCTCGGCGCGAGGTGCTGTTCAAAGAGATGGTCTCTGTCCCAAGGAACATGATGTAACTCTTAAAAAGGCAATAAGAGAGGCTGCTAATTATTCATTGTTTGCACAGGGAATAAAAAATGGTTTATATGGAGCTAACGTATGGGTAAGTGTAAGTATTATTAGTAGTAATTATAGTAACTGCCTCTATGATCCTCCTCTGTTATATCTGAGGCAGAATTCATTTCATAAGTACAGGTTTGTCTGCTAAAATCCCTCTTTCACAACAGAGAGCCCATTGCGAGGCGATGGAGCACAGAGCGGGATCCTTTGGGCTCAGGCTACAGGAAAGCTAGAGCACATTGGTGCTACAAGTTTTCTTCTCAAAGATGTTTAACAAGGGCTTTGCACGGAGAGATTTAATGCCAGAGATGTGTGGGCTGCCAAATCATCCAAGGAAAGGGACAGTGGAAAGGGACCCTCTGCTTTTTGTGCAGCTAAAACGCCATCTCGCTCCAAACCAGCACTGCAAAGGGGAGCAAAGATGTGAGGAAACGTGTCTCTGCCTCAATGGTTGTTGCTGGGTGAGGGTAGGATTAAATAGGATGAAGAGGGTGTGGACTGGAGATAGGGAAGGGGATCTCTCGTGATGCAAGAAGCACCTTTGTGCAATGGCACAGCCCAGACCGGAGCTCACGCTGCGTTGTGTCCACCCCGGTGCAGGTTCCCCGCTGTCCCCTACCCCTGTGGGTTTTCTTGCTGTTCCTAAAAGCCGAAGAACCACGGGTGCATTTTAATCCCCACTGAGCAAATGCGATGGTAAAAGCGCCCTGCACGGGACGTGCCCATCGCCGAACCCACGCAGGAGCACAGGGCGGGTCCGTTTGGCTCTTCGGGGCCCCAGAAACCAACAAACAGCAGTGGGGAGAGAACTTACCGCGGCCGTATCCTCAGCACGCCCACGCTCCCATGAGTGGCCTTTTTCTGCCTAATGAAGTGAGGATTAATTAGAGGAGGTAATGGGCTTCTACGGCCAGCCAGCTTTGTCAAGCGCTGCTTATTGCTGTTTGTTGATTCAGGCGGGTATTTTGCAATCCCTCACGTTGTTTTGCAGCAACTACAGGAAACAGGGAAAAAAAGACACTCGGCTTTAGCAAACTGAAGGCAGAAATGCAGAGCCCTTAGAAATGATGGTTGATGCTGCATAGTTCTGAGCAACAGCAAACATGCCATCAGTATTCAAACAGTCCCATTTATCTCCAGAAGACAGCTCATCTATAACACAAGGGATGGGAAACAACAACAAGATTTTCTATTTCTGTTCAAAAAGAGGAGGAAAATTCAAAGGGAGTTTGGTGCTTATTTTAAATAAGAAGTTATTTTCCATTGAAATTTTCTTGCTGACACCCTGTTTATAGAATGGGGGAAACACTCAGAGAGGGTGTGGTGAGTTGCCCAAAAACAAAACGGGGAAGAAAACCCAATGGTGTTTGGTTTTCTCCTTGACCCATGCAGGACACAGTGCACCCAGAGCACGACTTCTTTGCGCTTTGCCACATCCAAGCTTTTGTAGCCATCAAAACACAGCGTGCAACGGCACCAGCCCTCAAGTAATGGTCAGTGGCCACGTGAGGCATGGGCCAAGCAGCCTGTGCTGTTCCGCGCTCTCCAGACAATTCTCCTTTGGGCTGGGCCATAAACTAACAGAAAATAGGGTCTGCAAAGGCTTTCCTTGCAGAACCACTTGGCGAAGGACCAAGTTGCTCTGCCGGGGTTGAAATAACTCTTATCTCCCCGGCCAACCCAGCTGGATGCCAGCAGGCAGCGCTCCTGTCAGGTAACTCAGCCTCGAGAGTATGAACAAACACGAGCAGGTTTAAACTGCCGCATTTCTGTGTTTGGGTTAAGCAGAGATCAGGGCAGGGATCCAATGTTGTCACCGTGTGTACAAACCCACCACCGAAAAATAACTAAAGCACTGAATCCTGATTTTTCTCCTTAGTTCCTTTCAAGAAAGGTTTGAGTTTCACCATTGAGGCGCCTTTAAAAACTCCCCCTGGATTTTCTCTGCCTGCCCAGCAGGACGGGTGACACATTACATTTCATTTCATTTCCTCAAGATGTGACATTTTTGTTGGCTCGTATAAGGGAAAGGTTTCTCATGCCTTTCTGAAGATCCTCATGCGCATGAGCACCCCACGGATCAGACAAAGCTTTAGCCCTTCCCAAGAAGAAAATGCCCTAGGAGGGGGACACAAAGCAGTTATTGTGGAAAGGGCAGAAATTTTGGCCCATTTACTACAAGATCCCATGGGACCTCTGTCAAAAAGAAGAGCAGGGTGTGAGTGGCTGTGTCCTGTCCCACGGGGACATGGTGGCAGTGGTACCGGCGTGGTGACATCCCAGCTCAGAGTCAGCGGGACAGCAGCTGTTCCTAAAGGAAACCCCTGTCCTAAGGAACCAGGAACAACCATTTCCACTCCCGACGGATGCAACATCAGCTCCTGCACACCTTCAAACAGGCTGAGCAGGGCTCCTGAAACGCTGCTCTGTGCTCTCCATGGGACACAGAGGCCAGAAGAACTGTCCCTTTCCTTTCATGGTGAAGGAGGATTGAGGTTTTGAGGTGTTTCCTAATGGTCTCACCAACAGCCTCCTCTGCTTGGTGCTTCCTCACACCTCCCCAGTGCAGCTGAAGGTCTAGAGGAGTCCTCTTGGATTGATGCTGGAACTCCCAGAGCTTGTGCACATGGTGGAAATCCCGGGAAATCAATTGGAGTTCATGAACGGTAATAACTTAGGGCAGTAAAATGGCAATGAACTCTCCTGCAGATGCTGCGGTTTAGAATCAAAAAGCCTTAACCAAGTTGCCTGATCTGAACTCACTTTCAATTAAATTACAACAAATGCAAAGATTACCCCTTTAATTCTGAGTCTGTATGGACTCCACTGGACCGAAGGCAATGCCTGGTGTTCCTCAGGCCTGGTTATAAAGATTACGTGTTACCACACCTGCCTCGCCTGGTAGTCAAACACTAGACACAGCCTGCACCTTCCTGTACAGAAAAATCTGTGTAAGAAATGTATATTTTTAATGCAAACACATTCCTCAGAGCACAAAGGCACCTGGTGAAGACATTTCCTCATCTGGGTGCCCATGCCCAACTGCCATTAGCACTAAAGAGAAGGAACAAGAACCCATCCTCTTGGGTGGAGGTTTATCAGTGTCAGGTCATCGGAGGAGGTTTTAGGGTGATTCTCAGGGATTAAGGCCTCCCATTTCAAATCACCAACACTTGACGTTTCCAGTTCAGCTGCGAACTTGTAAAATCACTGTAGAAAGTGACACCAGGACACGTTAGTACCCAAAGAACCAGAAATATGTGCAATCCCCTCTCAGTGCCCATGCTCCCAGTTAATTGAACTCTTGAGCAATTTTTTTGTCTCTGACCATTCCCAAATTGGTTTCTTACAACATCAAAACTGACTACTGACTTTCTTTCAACTTATCTGATAGAGTTAAAAGCAAACACCCTGGCAATGCCACTGCATCACAAGAGAGGCTTTGATCATCTAAAACTGCCAACGCACCTTGAAGCGTGTTAAACATCCATGACTTGGCTGATTGCATCTGCCTGTTCCCATTAAATGTACCTGCACGGGAGCCACCCGCCGAGAAGGGACAGCAGGAGGGACAATCGACATGGGGTCTGAGTTGATGGATATTCCTTGAGGTTTTTCATACGAGAACTTGCAGCACTTTGTGTTTAGCTTGTCACCAGCTCAGGTAAGCACAGGTGATAAGAACCAACCTTTCCACTGTGGTTGTGAGTGGAGGAACCTTCCAGCAGGAAAAACCCTTCCGCAGAGCTCATGGGCTTGTGGTGTAAACTCAAGGGATGAGGTTCAGCTCCTGGGACAGCAGGTGCTACCAGTTGTGATCCAGCTGGACACTGGGGACTTGTCCCTCCCAGCCCGCATTGGTGCTAAGTCCCTCCCCATTGAAAACAGCTGCTCAGCTCAAGCACCAGAGCACAGATTTTAGGCTCAGCCTTACAGACTCAGATTAGGGGAGCAGATAGAGACAAATGCTGGAGAGGAAGACACACTGCTGATGAAATGCTATGACACTTCAACATGAGCTGTGTGAAGAGACCTCAGAAACCTCCTTTTAGGTTAAAAAAAAATAACCCATTTCCATTAGCCTTTTATTTCCTGCTGATGGTTCAGGACTCTTCCCAGTCCTTCTCTGGAGCACAAAATACCCAGGACACCTCATCCCCTGCCCTCTGGGAATGTGATTCTGGCTTTATAGGTTATCTGGGATGGGGTGGAGGAGGAAGCAGGGGAGAGAACGATGGGCTGCCGTGCAGCTGATTCTTATTAATTTTGGAAGGAGTTATAAAAAGTAAGCTTGAAAGTCTATCCTAAATATAAGGATTCAGCTGATTGAGAACTCATCTGCTTCTATCTCTCGGGTAATCGCGAATACACTTCTGCTGTGTCACTTCAAAGGCTCAGCACAGCTGGGAGAGTTTTCATCAAAGCTTCTGCATGTCTGGGGGAGGTTTCCCCCCCCATGAATATACATCACTGGAGGCTCCTTCTCCCAACTGTTCCCATGCCTCTCTCTGATTGATCCTCATTTCATTCAGATGAGCTCTTCCTCTCTGGATGGCTAAAGGGCAAGAGACAGCTCTCTCCAAAGCTTTCCCACTCGCCTGGATGCCTCTCCGAAGATTTTCCTCTCATCAGAGTGGGGGAGGGCGGGAGCTGTTCAGACAAGAGATGGAGCCTTTAAATTAACTTCTTGTCATCTGAGGGCTGGGGCTGATAGCAGCGGGGGTGGGAAGCACATTCTCCTGGTATCGGGACCCTGGCCAGATCCTCATCTGGTGTAAATGTGGACTGATCTCAGCAGCCATGCCATCTGAACTACAAGCCCTAAGATACTCCGCTCTTCGCGAGGCATCACCCCGTGTGTCCGTCCTGCGGAGTACGTGAACTCCCCGGATAGGAACACTTGCTAAAATTGCTCAATTCCCCTCTTTTTCAGTGGGGAGGGAGGGCCGGGCCGCTCGGTGGAATTTCAAACACTCGGCCACCCTCAGCCGGGTTGGGATTTCACAAGAGCCCAGACCCTGTGCGCACCCAGCACGTGCAAAGCGCTGGTGGAAATCTGGGCCCCTCTCCTTTTGGATGGGAGCTCAGCCCTCCTGGAAATTCTGGGCCCGGTGCCACCTGGTTACAGCACGTCTCCTGGCTGCTGGCCAGAGCCCGAACCTCAGCGCAGCTCCTCCACCCTCTAATTGCATATTCCCGAGGGCCAAAATGACCCCAGCGATTGGCAGGTCAGGACGCTGCTGAAGCGAAGGGATGTGCACTCTCTTAAACCACCGGTGGGTGAATGATAACGTGTTGCTGATGATGATTTAAAAAAAAATGTTATGAATCTCCGATGCAGTGACCCATGGAAAAGTGACGCCCGTGGAGATCATCAGTGTCCCTGCTGGTCCAGCGAGATGTTCCTCTGTTCCAGAGAGACCTCCCAGTAGACAGAGCTGCAAAGTCACCCACCAGCAAGTGCCACGAGTTCGTGTCCTTACAGCCTCCTGTGCATCTCAGCTCAGAGTCCCACAAAGCCACACCTTGGACCTTTGCCGGGGAGATCAAACCAGGTCCCCAAGGATGTGTCACCCTCAAGGGGACTGTTCCAACACCATAATGTCTGTTGGTACCTATAAATCCTGCCCTCCATGCTCAGGTCCAGGCTGTCACCCTCCCCTTTGGAGCAGGAACCCCTTGGGAGATGCATTCAAAGCTGGGTCAGTTTTGGGGGTGCTGCCTGGGACTGGGAATGGCTCTTCCCCTCAGATGATGGGATTTTCCCGCACCAGTCCCCTGAATGGTTAATTAGACCTCGAATGGTTTATCACTTCTTTCACCGGGGTGTGTGGCTGGATTTACTTCGACACAAGCCCCTTTCTGAATTGCAAGTTGGCAACAATAAAAGGGAGAAGTCTTTAATTAGTTATCTGGCTAATTAACTTTTACGGCACTGTATAGCTTTGGCATCCAAATACTGCAATGCAAAACATCGCAAACATTCAAACAAAGCCTACCCACCCCACCAGGAAGCTGCTGGCACCAGCGGTTGCGGGGGAACAGCATCTCACAGCCTTGGCTGGGGAGCGTGGAAATGCCGCTCACGCTGTGCCGCGCTCCCCGGCCTCCTGCACATCCACGTCTGTGGATAACTCACCTCCTGCTGCTGCTGATGTTCAGATTATGGATACAGAACATACAGGGCTTCCCCATGCCATACTCCTCCTTCCCAGCACATGCATTCACTCTACCACTGGGAGAAATACATGGGAGATTAAATGTAATTCTTGCTTGAAAGGGTTATGTAGAAATCCCTGCCATGCAAAGGAGAGTTTCCCAGTCAGGGCCAGGGTACCAGCATCCCACAGGCCTCAAAAGCCCTCACATCAGGCAGGGTGACACCGAATCATATAGTATGGAAGTGCTCTTGAAGAGGGATAAGTGCTGGAGCCTGTGGGATGACCCCCGAGAGCACAGTTTGGCTCAGAGAGTACAACAGACGGGTTGCTGGAATTAAGTCTCTCTCTCTGTTGGAACATGCAGGGTCCCCACCGCTTTTCCCACGCTGATCGGTGAGAGCTGGGGGTTTCGGGAGGCACGGTGCCCCCGGGACGTTCCCGTGTTGTTATATCTGCACCTTGTGGGCTAGCACATGTTTTACTCTGTGTGCACTGGAGTTTCGCCGTTACTGCGTGTCCAGGCAAGCTCCCTAACTGCTTTCAGCATGAATAAAAAGGCACTGTGAAGGGGAAGGGACAGGTTTCAGGAAAAGCAAGAGAAGCAGCACACAACGGGCCATGGGCTCGAGTCCCCCGGCTGATCGGCACCATCCCACACCACTGTCCCACCGCTCGGGACGGCACGGAGGGACGGGAGAGTCTGTCTGATCTCAGGCTGGGATCCAAACTATGTCTACTTTGTTGTCGTCTGGACTTAAACTGAGATCTATTTGACTGTTGTATTTAATTTCTTTGTGTAGAAAAGGATTCTGCCTGCTGGCAATCCCAATTCAACCCAGTAAAACCAAGGGCGACACTTTGCCCCTGCCCTGTACTGGTCCGTGGGTGATCCAGGGAATCGGCCGAACTGCCAGAATCGGTGCCTTTGCCCCAGAGGGAAGTTGTTTCCATTAACGTTACGCAGCCATCTGCCCAGGGAGGGCTGCTATGGGGGGATTTTGGTAAAGCAGCGCTGTTTGCACACCACAGCATTGCACACAAAAATCAGGTCACGGGGAAGGTAAAAATGAAGCCAGCTAGGAGCCGCAGCGTGAGTAACCACTGCTACAAAAGAGGGCAAGGCCTTCTCAGCATCCTGTAAACATGCACGGAAGAGACTCCTCTCCATATATGTTTGCTGTGAGCAAGTAAATCTATTGGAAAGATTTCACTCTGTGAGCAAGGGGCTTGTGCCTTTTTCAGCAGGGGGTTCGTTTTGCTGAGGGAAGAAAAAAACCTCCGCAGATTTGCACGTGGTAAATGGCAAAGCAGCGAGGGATGGCGCAGGATGGACGAGATCACCAGGACAGGGTGGGAGATGAGCGGAAGGTTGTCCCCTCCTGGTACAGACGTGTATTAGCAGTTCTCTCCAAACCAGAGGACCTAAATCTAGAAGGGATGGGAATGCCTGTGAAGCCACTAACCCTGGCTCGGTCTGAGCTCTGGTGCTGTGCCAGGTCAGGCCAGGCCTCTGAAGGCCCCACCGGGACAGCCAGCCCGCCCGACTGCAACATTAACGGTAACGAGGCTTTCGAGGGAGGAGAGTCCTCTGGCCTGGCACTACACGCTGCTTGTGCAGCTCTGAAACAGCTGTGAAACGCTACGTTCTCCTTAGGCAGCTCCTAAAGCCCTGACTAACCACCCTTAATCCCTGTCAGAGTACAATGGTCTGATGAAACCCTGACACGGGTACAACCCTGAAAACAAAGGTTGGTGTACAGGGCCCAGGTATCTTTACAGGATTACTGTGTTCTCCTTTAAATCACTACTCCTGTATCAGCTCCAGTTGCTGTGTGCAGGCAAAGCCCTGAGCTGCTTGAAAAACCCTGCCCCAGAAGGAAAAATAAAGGACATGAAATGATTCATAGCACTTGTATGCGGAACATTTTGTGTTTTCATTTTTGCTTTTGCTTTTCGTTTTAAGTCTTTTCAGAGTCAGTTTGAAAAACAAATCAAGCCCATTCTCTCCTCTTCCCCCTGGTGACAGGTTGCCCAGATGCCTGTCTGGGTCAAGGGGACACTGCTGCATTTTATTTTACCATCTAGCATCGCCCATCTCTACAGACTTTTTAACCTCTTAAGTCCCAATAGCATTTTGTTCTTTTTTCATCTCATCATTTCCCTATCTTCAGTTTCCTAAATATTCCAGAATAATTCCCATCAAATCCAAACACTCAGCAGCCTGTATGTCAGGTTCATTTCTAAGCACAAAGAGGAAAATATTTCCCCTCCTGAGCTGCAGAAGATCAAGTGCCCCCAGTACCAAGTTAGAGCTAAACCTTCAACAAAAAAATCCTCCAGGGTCAGGCAAGAAGGTTCAAGTTCACCAAACCAGTTCACTAAAGCCAGGATCAGCTACAGCAACTCAGTGTTTGCAGTCACAAGCTGTCCCTTGGACAAACCTCCTCCCCTCGGAGCCTGTGCCTTGCACCCTCTGACAAAGCCGGGGCTGCAGCCGCTCGCGGGGCGGTGGCTGTTTCCACACTCCGCGTTCCTGGATGGTACAAACGCTGTTGTCGCACAACTCGTCCTACAGACCTACATAAGGCAGGGAGGAAGGAGGGAGAGTTGGGCAGGAGAACTGCCACAATATCAGTGTTGTCTGAGGGGCAGTGATCCCTGCACCCCCGGTTCGAACTTGTCCCCCCAGTGTGAGAAACTCGGGATAGGGGAGGAAGTTTCCAAAACTGGTGACTTGAGTTGTTCATAGTTTTTCTGTCCCTCCCTAAGCGCAGGTTTCCTTGAAGAACGGCACGTTCTCCACAAAGCTCACAAGTGGTTTCCTGGGAAAACTTTGGAACTGGGTGAAGTCTCCCTTTCAATTTCAGATGGTGTTTTTTGTTTAGTTTGGGCCTAATGAGTATTTTCTCTTCAGACACTGCCATGCTCACTCAATTTTCCAAACAGGTGGTGAAAAATGTTGAAGGAAAAATCCCTCTCCTGCCCTTGGGGTTTTACTTTGCCCAGCTCTGAAGACAGGCCCATACCGCACACTTTTGCCATCACAGTTACATCAGCTCTGCCACCTCCAGAAATGAAGGTGTTAAGCCAAGAAAAGCAATTTGACACTGGTATAAATTATGCTTCTGCTGGGAAGCTCTGCCTGTAGTCTCCTAAGTCAGAGACTTTATTTTCCGACTGCCGAGCTTTGGGCTCACATCTCTAAACTGCTGCGGGGAAGTCAGCAATTTTTTCTGTACCTCAGTCTTCATGTGCACAATCACAGAATCCCAGAATGTCAGGGGTTGAAGGGACCTGTAAAGCTCATCCAGTGCAATCCCCCCATGGGGCAGGAACACCCAGCTGAGGTTCCACAGGAAGGGGTCCAGGCGGGTTTGAATGTCTGCAGAGAAGGAGACTCCACAACCTCCCTGGGCAGCCTGGGCCAGGCTCTGTCATCCTCACCCCCAACAAGTTTCTTCTCATATTTAAGTGGAACCTCCTGTGTTCCAGTTTGCACCCATTGCCCCTTGTCCTATCATTGGTTGTCACCGAGAAGAGCCTGGCTCCATCCTCCTGACACTCCCCCTTTCCATATTGATCCCCAGGAATGAGTCCCCCCTCAGTCTCCTCTTGTCCAGCTCCAGAGCCCCAGCTCCCTCAGCCTTTCCTCACACGGGAGATGCTCCACTCCCTTCAGCATCTTGGTGGCTGCGCTGGACTCTCTCCAGCAGTTCCCTGTCCTTCTGGAACTGAGGGGCCACAACTGGACACAATATTCCAGGTGTGGTCTCCCCGGGGCAGAGCAGAGGGGCAGGAGAACCTCTCTGACCTACTGACCACCCCCTTCTAACCCACCCCAGGTACCATTGGCCTTCCTGGCCACAAGGGCCCAGTGCTGGCTCATGGTCACCCTGCTGTGCCCAGGACCCCCAGGTCCCTTTCCCCTACACTGCTCTCTAATAGGTCATTCCCCAACTTACACTGGAACCTGGGGTTGTTCCTGCCCACATTCAAGACTCTACACTTGCCCTTGTTCTATTTCATTAAATTCTTCCCTGCCCAGCTCTCCAGCCTGTCCAGGTCTCTGATGGCAGCACAGCTTCCAGTGTCAGCCACTCCTCCCAGCTTGGTGTCATCAGCAAACTTGCTGACAGTCACTCTATTCCCTCATCCAAATCACTGATGAACACATTGAATAATACCGGCCCCAGTACTGACCCTTGGGGCACTGCACTGGACACAGGCCCGTACCTGTGTATATGTCCGTGTTGGGAGGGATACGGGGCTACATTCTGGAGGAACGATGAGGGATGTAACGCGGGGTGCGGGCACCTTGGGAGCTGTGAGCGGGAAGCTCAGCTGGGGAGCAGGTGTCACCACAACCAGCGGCAGCATCACACCCTGAGCGAAGCAGAGAAGTTAATTAAACAGCAGGAAAGGAAAAGATCATTCAAAGAGCTGAGTCGGAATGACTAAAGGTCTTAGTCACTCATTTACCAACATCTCAGGCAAAATAATTTTAAAATAATTTTTATCTATCTAGATCACGTTCCTTTTAGAAATTTCTCAAATCACCCAGTGAGAACCACTGGGAAATGTCACATTCATTCCTCAAGCCTTTCGGTGTCCAGCATGTTTGTGACAACTGCCATCTCTCCCCACCTGCAATGTTCTCTTAGGCTGGGCAGCCTCACCCAGCACAGGACTATGATCGCTGCTAAAGAACTGGTTTTGTTCTGCAGAAACGTTGAGTTGGAATTCTCCAGTGTTTCAATAGAAACATTCTCCAAAACCACCTTGTTTCATTAAGGGACAAAAAAGCTCTTCACATTTCAGAACGAAACAAAAATCAACTGCAGAAGACTCCACATGGAGGCCATTTCCAAAGGCTACTTCACATTTTAAGAAACACTGAAAACAGGCAATCCTTCCTGCAATATGGTGGTGTACTTATGATCAGTGATTTGGTTTCCTGTTGTGCCATTCAGCCCAGAAATGTCATGTATTTTTTAATACATGGGGTTTTTCTCAGTGATCTGCTTGCAGCACACACAGCTCTGCCAGAAAAGCTACGTGGGTGGGTAGAGCAGCAGAAGGAGCTGGGATGACAATACTTTCCATGGCCTGTTGACTCCAAAGGTTTCATGAAATCACCCCAGAGCCCAACGTGCGCCATCCTCACGAGATGAAGGCCGTGTTTCCTGCAGTGCCCCTCCTCAAGAAACAAAGGTATCAGTCAGTCTGACTCAAGAAAGGTTGCAGGGTTTGCCCTCACGCTCTGAATCACCTGTTGCACGCAGCGAGGCAAGAGATGGCAAACCAAGAGAGTTCCCCCAGCATCATCGCTGTTACAGCCGTATGCAAAGGGCCACCTACGGATGAGGCGTCGGGCTAAGGAGGGACAACCCCGTCCTGAAGCGTTTGTGCTCCGTGTGAGTAAAACAGTGGGAGAATGTGGGTGTGATTTCCTCAGTGATGGAGAAACACTGGTGGCGTTATCAAACTGGGGTCTCTGCTGCAGCAAACATCTCTGCCTGCGAACATAAAGTCACTGCAAGCCAAGAGCCCCCACCGCAGGCTCCCGGTACAGATAACAAGTCTTTTTCCTACCAGCACTCACCCCTCACCCGCCTGGGCACCCAACGCCAGGGACAAAGGCCAGAGGGGCAGGAGAGCAAAATGTCACTGTGTACGACGCCAACTCCGTGCCCAAAAGTAAAGGATGCTGTTGGAAATACTCACACCACCCACTGTGCGGGAGGGTGAGAGGAGATGCAGAGGGCGGGAGGAGTTTTAGTGAAGCTTGCCAGGTTTTTCAATAGGTGTAGATGAGTCTGTCGCTGGGAGGAACACGGGGATTTTGTCTGACAGGCAGCGACACCTCGCGGCACCGGCTCCCCCCTCCAACCCGCCCCCGTTTGCTGCCACCAGCTCACTGTTTTTTCCTGGGACAGGTTCTCAGAGTTGCTAAAATGGGGGGAGTTTCGTCCAGCACAGCCCAGATTTCAGGGTAGATGTTTCACAGGAAACAAGGATGATGATGAGATTCACCTCTTGCAAATGCTTCCTAAAAATCACACGTCATCGTTAGGAGAAGCTGCCTGAGGGCTCTTAGAAAGACCTTAATGAGACTGGCCCTAGAATTGCCTCCTATTTTGTTCAGGTTGCTATGGGAAGCATAAGAGCTGTGTGTTGGTATCAGCTCTGCGGTTTTGATGCTATATGGGAACAGATCAATGACCCGCCAGACCTGTAGCTTTGTTTTTTTCCTTATAAAGGTTATCGTTCTTTCTGCATGAGAAAGAGAAACTTCATAGAAATTAAAGAGAGGGAGCAAAATAGTCAAGGAACAACAAATGTATGGGGGACAGAAGCCCATGGTATGAAGAAATTGAGATTTTTGGAGAAAGTTGTCATTGAAGAAACTTGTAACTGCGTCTCCTCCTACAGCTTGAATTGTACTATGTTCAGGGAAAAGAGACGTTCGGTAGCTTCCTGGCAAACACACAAGCTTTGCCAGCACAAACCTCAGCTCCATCAGCTCTTCTCCCACTCAGTACCCAGAACGTGACAGTCGCAGGTGGAGCGATGGGCCGTCTGCTGGGCTTGGTGAGTTTTCTGCCTGGGGAAGACCCAGAAATTCCCCTTTTCTCTATGCCGGTGTTATCTTCGTGTGGTAACCTCATTGACCCATTTCCTTTCCTCTTGGCAGAGGCCTGGCGGTGACTGTGATGGCAGAGCAGCTGTGCCAACCACACAGCACGACTGATTGTGCTGGTTTTTCCCCGTTTCTGTGCACAGGATGCAGTGACACAGCTATTCCAGCCACATACACCTGGGCACATGGTGGCGCAGCTCACGGCAGAACCAGGATGTTTCCTGCCTGTTTCTGACAAACACACAACAAAACTGCAGTGACCATGACTTCGCTTTGCTTTAGGAACGTGTGTGAGGCTGCAACATACAGCAGAACTCAGGAACTGAGCTTTGCTCCAGGAGAGCTCTGGAGTTAAAAGGTACCATGTGATGGAAACAGAAACACCTCAAGAGTTTCAGAGCTGTAAATGTCAAGGCCAACAGCCAACATGTCCATGGATACGGCAGCGCAGGGGCCAAGTACCATCCGTGTGTTGGCACAGTCCTGGCAACCGGTCCTGATCTTGGCTGATGTTTTTAGGTTGGTAACAAATAATGGATAAGTAGTAGCTATGATGTAAGGAAATCGCAACAGTGGCACTCAACAAAAGCACAGGGTTTATCAGAAGGATCCAGGTCCTTTCATCCACACTGGGTACAGGGCAGATCCCTTTCTAATTTTGCCCTTTATTTCTGTAAAGTGAGGCAATTCCTTCACTTCTGAAAAACATTCTTCACCTGGTAACATAAATAAAGAGGAAATCTTTGGTCTCTTGTAAACACAAGGCTATCATAATATCACATACTCCTGATTGATTACTGCTTTTTATTATTGCTAGGTTTCTATTAGATAGCTCATGCAATAAAACCTTATTTGATTCCTATCAATATTTCACAGCCACCCAGGTAAATTCCAAAGGTCAATTTTTCATCGAGGTGCCTCACAAGATAAGGCTCGCCCTGTTCTCCTGCGTTCCTTTTGTACGTGGTCTGAAACAGAGACAAGTTGTGCTACACTGGAGGGCGCAGTGCTGCAATCTTTAGGACATTTTTGCTTTCAACAATAGTACTCGCTCTCCCATCTGCTCCTTCCCCTGTCCAATGTGCAGCGCTTTATTTGGGCCGTACCAGGAAGCGAGACCGTGCGCATGTGCGCAGCTCAGGAACCGCACGCTCCTCCGTAATTCATACAACTTAATACGAAAAAGCCCAAGAGGATGAAAAGCTAGCAAGGAAAGAAACGTACTACAAGTGGAAAAGTTGTGCTTCGGCATGTGTACCTGGAGAGTGGGAGTCCTGACGGCGCTGTGCTTCCTGCAGCCGGCCACAGGTATGGTAAAGCTGGCTCTGCCACTTTTCATTTTGCTGTGCTATGTGGCTTTGCCTGTAGGAGGAAAAGACACACGCAGGTAAATTTTAAGGAGTTTAACTGGGCATGATTCGCATAAAGTGATATATTCCATGGCAAAGAAGTGGCAGTTTCAAATGTCTATAGAATGTGTGTTGTTGAAGGCTGGGAATGTAGATATTTACCTACTAGAAACAGTAAGTGGCAGGAAAAGCTGCACCGTGGTGGGATCTGACTCCACAGAACTGGGACGGGATGAGCAGGAGAATGGGCTGAGAAATCCAGTGAGACCATGGAGGAAGCCACAGCACATTCGGAAAGGATGGCTCACACAAATGTAGGTCCAAACTAAAAGCTGTTGACACAAAGATGTTTTACAAGAGGTGAGGAAAACGTGTCATTACAGACATACCTGCTTCCATAGCTGATTTCCAGCCTTAGATGAACTGAGCTGCTCTGCCCCAAATTTTGAAACCACCTTGGTCAAAACTAGGTGATATTTCCTATCTCCAAAGATATTTTTAATCATTCAGGTGATTTTCCCTTTCCATCAGGTCGTGTCCAACTCCCCCCTCCTCAAGATGTTACTCTACTATCGAAAGACTTTGACCTGATTTTGACATGGGCGCCGGGAGAAGGTTCCCCACCAGATGTGACGTACACTGTGAGGTACGAAAGGTAAGTGCTTGGTTGCAAGTGTGGCACAGGGCAAACATCCAGGCATGTATATTAATCCAGGTCATTATCACTAAAACCAAACTCTGAGCGAGACGCGGTACCCATCCTCCAAAACGCTTCTTTCTCTTGCTCCATATTATTATTATTATTATTTAATATTACGGTGTTCTTGTTTCTCCTTTTAGCCAGGACCTCATGGGCAAATGGATAAAGGTTCCTCATTGCAAAAACATTCGCCATACCTCTTGCAATCTGACTTGTGTGCTTCCAAACCTCTTCGTTAAAGCCCGGGCTCGAGTCAAAGCTGTTTCTGGACGGCTCCAATCGCCGTGGGTAGAATCGCAGTTCAAGGAGTATCATCTGGATGGTGAGTGTCTGGTGGGTTACGACAGTGTTGGCATGAGCAAACAAGCAGATCACGCACCAAGGAAACAGTAACGAGCGGCTTTATGAACAACAGTGAGCGCAAACAATAAGCCGCAATTATTTGAAAACGAATTTTGTAGCAATGTCAGAATTTGCTCATCAGTGCTCCAGGTGAGCAAATTGGCTTCGAGCTTTCCACATTCCAGTGGGGGTGCGCTAGAGAAAAACGAGGTGTTTCTTCGCCTTCCTCCTTCCTTCACGTCTATCACACGATAACAGAACACAGCAAAGCAGAACTTCTGTGAAGCTACGACACAAAGAAGCACTATTCTTATGTCTGGTCACTTCATTACAGTGGAACTGGCTCCCCCAGTGCTAAACGTGAACACCAAGGAGAACGTCATCCACGTGAACACCTCCTTCCCTTTGGCCGCCTGCGTGGAGAGTTTCTCCTGGACGTACGACTTGAACCTTTGGGAGGCTGGATCTGAAGACAAGGTCAGTAAAGCGGCACTTAGATGAAACGGGAATTAAAACCCCGTTAAACGGGGGCTTAACATTTCTGGGCAAGGAGGGATGAGATCCAGGGTCTGGAGAAAATGAAACGACCAAACTGGAGATAAACCAAAGCCAGAGCATCCCTATTTTATTGGTGCTTCCCTTTCTTGTTTTATTCCTATGTTTATCAGGAAGATATGATGGGGTGGCTATGCTATATTCAGTATAACAGTATCCGAGGTTTCAAACAACCTGTTTGGGTACAGTTAACAGTGTCCATGGCAGAACAGAGCACGGCACCAGCTGCAAATCCCACCCCAGAATCCAGACACCCTCAGAGGTTCTTGCTACAAAGAGCAGCAAGACCTGAAGAGCCTCTCCACGCACCTTCCACCCACACCATGATGAAAATCATGGGCTACAAAGGCAGAGAAACAACCCAAATAATGCAAGAATCATCTTCCCAACCCTCTGTTCTTTTTGTTTCTAAATAGAAGACATATGAAAGAAAATTTAGGACGGAGACAGTGACTATTGACACCACTGCGCTGAGAGGCAACTACTGCTTGAGTGCCAGATCTTCCTACGAAAGCGTTGAGTTCAAGCACAGCCCGTTCTCTCAACCAGTGTGTGTGCTATTGAACCACAAAGGTATGGGAGAAAAGGACGTGGTGAGACATGGAATGGGATCAGGGCAAGTCAGAGATTTCCACCCAAATCAGCTTTTCAACCAAAATAAACAGGTTTCCTGTTTAACAGACCAGTTGGATTTTGTAGTGAAAGTTTCTGCCTTCTGTAGAAACATTTTTATTAAAAAATCCAACCTTGAAATACATTTTGAAAATCTGGAAATACTGTACTTGGGTTATGCTTACAATAAAATTTTGGTAATATTCAAATTCACCCTGAAAATTATATTAATTATATTATACTTGCTCCAAGTAAAGCACTGGCTGGTATCAACATTAATTTCTGTCTGTGACTCTGACTTAGCATCTGATCTCAGGCAAGTCTGTCGTCCTTTCTCCGCTCCAGGCTGGGCACAGAGCGGCTGGAGAGCAGTCAGGCAGAAAGGGACCTGGGGGCACTAATGGACAGGAAGTTCAACATGAGCCAACAGTGTGCCCAGGTGGCCAAGAAGGCCAATGGTGTCCTGTCCTGTATCCAAACCAGCGTGGTCAGCAGGACAAGGGCAGTGATCCTTCCCCTGTGCTCTGCACTGGGGAGGCCACACCTGGAGTATTGTGTTCAGTTCTGGGCCCCTCAGCTCAGGAAAGAGATTGAAGTGCTGGAGCGGGTCCAGAGAAGAGCAACAAGACTGGGGAAGGGACTTGAACACAAGCCCTATGGGGAGAGGCTGAGGGAGCTGGGCTTGTTTAGTCTGGAGCAGAGGAGGCTTAGAGCTGAGCTCAGCACTCTCTAGAACGACCTGAAGGGCAGTTCTAGCCAGGGGTATTGGGCTCTTCTCTCAGGCAGTCAGCAATAGGACAAGGGGGCATGGGCTTCAACTCTGCCAGGGGAAACTGAGGCCAGAGATCAGAAAGCAATTCTGTGCAGAGAGAGTGGTCAGCATTGGAATGGCTGCCCAGGGAGGTGCTGGACTCACCGGCCCTGGAGGTTTTTAAACTGAGATTGGACATGGCACTGAGTGCCATGATCTGGTGAACGGACTGGAGTTGGACCACGGGTTGCACTTGATGACCTCTGAGGTCTTTTCCAACCCAGTCAATTCTGTGATTCTGTGTGATTTGTAAAATAAAGATCTGTAGCCTAACGTTTCCTGAGATTTCTGAAAGAGAAGCTGAGTATAAAAGCGCATCATTAGTACAAAATATATCAGCAGGAGATTATTTTTGCCTTTTTCAGCCATGGAATGGAGGTTCCCATTTCCTGCCACCATCCCTGTGTTTGTCCTCACCATGTTTCTCATAAGCGCTTTCATCGTCTGCTGGTTGAAACAAGATGCAGAGCAGAAGATGATGCCTCACGCTCTGGTACGGCCCAAACGTTGCTTCCTGACTCGGTCTTGACGATTTTCAGAGGGTAACTGGGGAGGAATGGGGCAGTTTTGTGCTTCACAGCTCTGTGCTTCTCAGGTCTGCATTCAGAAGTCCCACGATAAATAAGCTTCCATTCCGGCATGTCCTATGGCCAAACCTTTCTTTAAAAAGCATCGCTAACTCACTGACCTGTGGTTTGTTTCTTTTCCTTGGTAGGATTTCTCTCCTTTAAAAGCTGCTGGAGCAGCCTGTGACTATGAGCTCAGTGAAAAGGAATCCTTTGGGGACTACCTTATCTGCACAGAGCAGCCAGTGTCCCAAAGGAAGACAAACAGAACTTCAGCAAGAAACAACGTACCATGGACGGATTCTTTCCTCTCATCATCATCATCAGAGGAGGAGGAGGAAGAGGACAGCAGTACTTTCATCCCATACACTGAAATGCCTCAGTTTCCGAAGAGACACCTCAACTGTGAATCATCCAGAACAGCTCAGGACGAAACTGGCTCGGACTTGGGATCTGGAGATCTCTCTGTGGACAGTGAGTCTGTGCTTGACCTGAGCACCTTGGGCTTCTCCTTCTTTCCAACGAGCAAGAATGAGGTGGACACCTCTGGATCCCAAGGAACGGAGACGGCGTCCCTTTCTCGCAGCTCCTCTTTGGGAACAATATCCCTCGCTGATGTGAGATTCCCAGGTCCCAGGGAACACGGACAGCAGGACACAGACAGGGATGAACGCCTGGAAATGACCCTCTTACAGACACCGGCGGAGGGGACCTGTGCCAAACCTCCAGCCGAGGGCCATTATCTGCACAGGAACGCTCATCGCTTCACCAAGCATTACCAGAAATCAACACTGGATCCGCAGGTCCGGATCGGAGAGATATCGCAGCTCAGGGAGGATCCCAGCACCCAGCAGCTCATTTCCTTTCAAACATCCCAAGTGGCAGAAGATGAAGGGATCGCAAGCGACTGTGACAGCGATAATTCTACAGAAGGGACACCTCCTGCACCCACGGTGCTAAGTGACACATTTGGAACTTCAACTATGAAAGAAAAACACGATCAAAAGTTTAAATTCAAAGGCTACGAGCACGCACATTACATGAGGAGGAGCTAGAGCGCCCTAGCAGTTCTGTGCTGCGCCTGGAAAACGCTAGAGAGCTCCAGATATCCGCACAAGGAGAGCAAAATGAGGACAAATAACTGATAGTGGTGCTTTTTGTATTTATTCACCTAGACAGTTTTTTCCACTGATGTGTGGCCTATCAAGGTATATGGCTGTAAGGTCATAAAAGGTGTATTTTTACTGCTAAGTAACTAACGCACATTCACCGTCCCTCTGCGCAGGGACAGCTGTGATAAGGTGTTACGGTTCGGGTATGAGACACGCAATTCGAACGTGGCCAAGAGTGAGACACGCGGTGACACCGCCGGTGTCACCCAGTGAACACACAGCATCTTGTGTCCACCTGTGACGCGAGAGCAAAGTCACTTTTCCATGCGGGTTATGAAAGGCAAAACCCACCTCTAAAACAGCAAAACCACAACCCGGACCCGCGTGAAACCATCAGCGAGCGATGTGCCCGCACGCTGGTTTCGAGCCAGGATGAACCGCTAACGTTACATTTGCTTGTCTGAAGCTACAAAATTGCACCCCTGCTCGACTGGAAGTACCGCACAGAGACCTCGAACAACCTTCGCTTTTGCGGGATGAAAAGATCTCAATGCACAGAGATCACCTTCTGTGATAAATGTGTGGCATGCCTGCTATTTATTTATTTTTGTTTTTATATCAGTGTACCTATCAAAGCTGAAATTCTCCCTGCTGTGCAGAACGTTTGAGAGCTGCTTGATGCAGATGCAATAATATTTTCATATATAACTCCACGTGTGTGTGTGTTTTTAGGTTTCCCAGAAGTACAAAGGGTGACTGCAGCTCATCCTGAAAAACATTACACTTTAAAACATGGGCTTCCCATTCCTAATGCTTTGGTTTGAGTGGAATCCTCCCAGCCAGGTCACCCTCTGGTCCCTGAAAGAGCAGGACTGTGACCATCTCTGAGCAAAGAATGAAACCACAAGTCCCACAGCAAAAGGCCCAGGAGACAAATCCTCCCTTGACTGGGCAATGCTGACCTTTGCAGTGTATTTTTAATGTGTGCTCTTCCCATCTCATAGAAACACAGCCTCACATTTTATTCCAGTAAAAGGAGACGCAGAAAAGCAAAGCATTAAATTAAACAGGGAGACACACAACAGAGTTGTCTCGGATGAGGGAAGGATGTAGGAGGAGGGTATTAAAGCTGATGCCTTCAGAGACTCAGAAGAACAATATAAGAGGAGGGGCTGGGAATTGCTTTGAAAAGGAAAAGCAAGACGGACTCATCAAGGCCCTCAATTAAATAAAAAGGGGAGATGGGAGAAAAAAGATTCATCAACTAGAATTTTCCTTTTTAATTTCCTACCTGTTCTCTGCAAAGTGTCCTTAGGTACATCCTGCACCCTCCTGTTCACTTAGAAACACGCAGATCATTCAAATACAATCGCCACCCATCCTCTTGTGCAATCCAAGAAAACCCCCCCAAGGCTTTGAGTTACGGGAAACTTGAAAGTTGCTCAACCTCTACCGAATGATTTTGACATGTCACAGCTCTGCAAACAGGGCCTGGCACCAGTTCTTTGTCTTGTCCGGCTCTTCTCAGGCTGGGAGCTGGCGGAGAGGTGAGTTGTGCTGCTGGGGCAGCATCCTTGTTCTTTCACCAACGCCTGAGACCTGCTTTTCGGTGCAAAAGGGTCAGGGATGGACAGAGGTTTAGGGCTCTGTTAAAAGCATTTCTGGGGTTGCAGCAACAATGGTTCTCAGGACAGCCCAGTTGGGTTTGCTCTGGTGCAACCTCGGCTTTATGCAATGGTCCAGTTAGTCCTCGGCAAACCCAGGGACCGAGGGCAGGTTTGTGCAGTTGTGACCATGGGGAAGGAATGAGCCAGGGATTTTGAATGCAAAAATCCAAAAGCAAGGGCTACGGGAGCTTCCTAAGCTTCAAATGCAGGTTGTATGGGTGAAGTTCTCCCCACTTAAGACATCTTGGGTAAAACAAGCAGCGCGCAGCTGCGCCAGCTCTTCAGGGGTTACACACATCTGCCGGTGCTAAATCTGCATCTCCTGGAAACAAGCAATTACTTTTCACTTTTGACCAAAGAAGGAAATGTCTCTCGCTCTTTTGTGAAAAGCCTGAAAATGTAAGGTAACAAGAGCCTAAAAAACAAAGAAAGCGGCGCAACAGGAACTGTATCTTTCTCTTGGTTAGATTTCATGCAAACTCGCAGTTCTTACCATATGGTATTCACGGAACTCAGAACACAGCCTTATATTGTCAGTAGCCACAAAAATAAATCGTAGGTCTCCAGTGGCCTCTGCGAAAAGCCACGGGGTAGCACGTGCTCCTCCCCAGAGCTCTGCGAAGCCGTCTGGCTCCCATCCATACCCAGCGTGAACAATACAAGAGCTTAAAAACCATTCACTTGTCTGAGTTTCATTTTAAGAAAGCATTCCAAGGTATTTCTTAAGGAAATGGATGTCCTGCTTGCAGCCGTTATAAAGCCAAGTAGATGCACAGCACTAGGTTTGATTTCTAGAGTTTTAACAAGTCAAAGTTACCCGACCAGAAAAACGAGGCCTAAAACTGAGAAAGCTCAGGGAGGGCTTTTGGGCAGGAAGTTTTTATCGGCAAAATGTTTGGCGCTCTTTCAAAACCTGGGGGTTTTCTCAGCCTCTGGCTGGCGCACCTTTGTCCAGGCAGGTGTGCAGGCTCCGCAGGCAGAGCTGCAATCGCAGTTACTCTCCTGTTCTCTCTCACACATGCGCGCAGATCCGTAGCTGCTGATCTCAGAGCCCAACGCAGGCGGGACAGGAGCTCTGCAGCTTGTTACTGGGTAACAAACCCAACCCGGCCTCACAAACAAGAATTTAGCTCCTGTAAAAGGTGATTCACCCACGCACAGGATCGACCGCCTGTTCTCCCAGCGCAGCTCGCGTAGTTATTCATGAAGCAATTTCTGAGCGTCTTGGCTGTATTTTCAGTGGTCGGTAAGTCCTGATTTCTCCTTCTCTGTCACTGGTCGCGGTTGTTTCTGTTTGATCCTGGAAGGTAATTCAGTCGTGTTTATTGGAAGACCCAGAGAACGAGCTCTTGTCTGAAGGTGTTCAAAAGTTCCCTGTGTCGCTCTCTCCTTCCAATATTTTGTAAGTACTGATGGTGTGCTCGGTGCTTTAAGGATTAGTACGGACAAGGAAAGACTTCAAAGCGTTTGCCCCTGGTGTGTTACAACCCAAACTCTACAGGAGTAGAGGATACTCATTGACTTCAGGGGGCTTTGCATCAGCCCCTTGTATCTTAAGCGGAGACAGAAATGAATACAAGAATGGCCCTGATCTTAAAAGAGGTACAAACTAATAATGTGTCCCTAAAATCCATTTAATCCAACTCCAAACGCAGCAAATTCACTCCTGGGTGAAACCTATTATGTTTTCAAATGTCAGCTTTTCAACAAGCAACCTTATTCATCTGCTTTCGTATCCGTGATCTTATTCTGTAAGGAAGGCGCCTTCAGAAAATTCTGTAACAGCGGGACTTTTACCCTGTGAAATATCCTGGTTTTCCCTGCCCACACTTGACTGTGCTTACACTACGCTGCTTTGCATAACTGTGTTTTAGTATGGATAGATGTGGGAAGACGGAGGTTTCCTACTTCTGATATGATCAGAGGATTGGTGACTCAGTTTTCACGGTGCCCAGACAGGGAAACCCACCCGCTTTGTACCGACTGCTGCATTTCTGCCTCGCCAGGAAGATTGTGCCCAGTGTTGAGCTGTAGATGAGGTCAGGACAAAACGTGGAACAGACTTCAGCCCATCTCTGTGTTGCTTTCCTGCCAAAATGCCACACACAACAAGCCTGAGAGGCAGATTTATGTCTTTACACCTAATTCTCCCCCTGTACAGCACGCCAGTTGGAACTACTGACACTTGCTTCTCCTTGGAGACAGCTGGAGGGAGAGATCAGAGCAAGGATCCAGGAACTGGTGTGGTTTAGTCCCTGATCTTGGCCAAGTCACCCCCATTCAGGTCCTCAGTTTTCCCATCTGTAAAGCTGTGCTGCTTGCATTTCCTTATCACATCATTTGTTCATGTGGGGACTCAATGATTTTGAGCGTTCACTTACAAGCACCATAATGGGACTATTCATTTTCAGCAAGTGCAGGCTGAACCTCATGCATGTTCAAGGTGTTTACCAATACCGCAAACCAAGAGTCATGTATAAATTATCTACCTTTGAGGACGGATCTATAATTTGAATTCACAGAGCTTAGCGATTCTGAAGGTTACTCCTCAAGTTAGAAGGTCTTGCGAATCAGCCTTGAGAAACGCTGTGTATTCTCGTAATAGCAGAGAGCTCAAAGTCTCCAGGAGATTGTTCCGCAGCCAAGAACATTTGCTGCAGGTGGATTGGGGGCTGTTCTCGGAGAGGCAGCTCAGGCAGGTGGCATTTGCCAGGGCCAAGTGATATTTCTGCGTCCCAAGGCCGAACCCTGTGGGAAGAGGCACAGGGCGAGCAGGGAGTGCAACTGTTTGTTTTCACCCGGGCACACCCAGAGCAGAGTCCCGGCACCGGCTCTTTGCGTGTCACCCTCCACCCAATAAAACACGGAGCGGGAGAGGTGAAGGGCAGTCACATCCTCAGTGATGTGAACCGATTGCAGAATGTCACTTCCCTGAGTATGGGCAGACATTCTGTTCGATGATTCTATGATTCATAGATATGAATCTAGCCCTGAAAACCAGCCATTTAACTGCTTTAAAAGAATCCTGGTAAGGAACTCAAAGATTTTCTGACTTTTTGAAGTCTTTCTGTAAAAATATCTGACTTATATTTCTTTGGGATGAGTCGATAATCCGCAAGCTGCACACAATGATGTGTGCATGCTTTGAATTCCTCTTCTGGCCAAACTTCTGCCTTGCAGCCCATCTCTGGCAAACTGGAACCAAGACACCTGATACTGCTGCTCAGTGAAAGGCCGAGCAGCATTGGACCCGCATCCATCCCAGGGCTGAGATGCCAGAATATGCATTTTAATACCAGTTTCTTTGCTCCCCCAGGCGTTGTGACTGCGGAGAGGTCAGCATGTCTGAAACGTGCAGCATTCTCTTCTACGAACTTTGAGAACATCCTGACATGGGAAACTGAAGCAGATATTCCCCCTGGCACTGTATTTGACGTTCAGTATAAACAGTATGTGAGGTTTGCTTCTCTTTGGAGATCTGTTGTTCCCAGGGCTGCTGTTTGCAGAGAAAGGGCCAAGAAAGAAATGTAGATTTTGCTGTTTCTGTCGCTTTTTCCACTGTTATGGAAACGCTTCTGCTTAGACAAGAACACAGTGAAGCACAGAATTAAACTGGTGCTCAGTTAAGCAAATACTTTCACACCTTGGGTTGCCAGCTTTACTCCATTACTGAGCTATTCTTTGCCTTCAGCACCTTTCTTCTCTCTATTCTGCAGTTTCCTCACCTGTAAATACAGGTCAGAGCGATTGTCTTCCTCTGGTTCAGTCACTAGAGTTGTGAGAAATCAAACTAATGGCACAAGATAGCTCTGTGGGCTTTGGACAAGTCTGCAAACACTGCAGTGAACTTGTGAACAATCATTCAGAGTAAGGGCTGGGCAAAGAACCCCGGCCATTACATCCCCTGCCACCTGCTAATTGCAATAATGCTTTTAAAAACTACTAAGAGTTGGCAGAACAGCCTGTTCGGATCATTTTGGAGAAGGGTGGTATTGCATCTGTTCTACCAAACAGACTAAAAGGGTTGGTTTTTTCTGTCTTAAGGTATGGAGAAAAGTCCTGGCTTAACAAGCAGGAGTGCCAGAGCATCAGGCAGCGTTTCTGCAACCTCACTCGCGAAACGGAAAACTTCACAGAGAATTATTACGCCAGGGTGAGGGTGAATGGCCAGGACGACTGCTCCTCCGGCTGGGTGCGCTCAGAAAGATTCGAACCCAGAAAAGAGAGTACGTACGGCTGCTGAAATGATCAAATCCTGCTCGCTGGCGATTCATTCCAGCTCTCACTGATGTTTAGGATGGTATTGCTTCAAATTGCAGTATTGCACGACTCTGGGCTGGGTAGGAAGGGGGTGAAGGCCTGAGGATGGGCAAGGGACATGCTGGGCAGCTTGAGGACAGTCAGTAACACTGCCATAGAAACTCTGAAATGTGAACTCCTGAAAATGAGGATAAGCAGCCAGACCAACCGATATTTAATGTTCCCAACCCCTCACTGAGCTCTAACGCAAACACACAACGTGGCCTTTGCCAATTCTCTCATGGCTCTGTGACTAAAATTTTCCCACTGTACATTTGTCAGCAATTCAAGGTGGAAATTTTCCCCTGCACATCTGTCAATATTTCAACGTGGAAATTTTCCCCTGCACATTTGTCCATATTTCAAGGTGGCAGTGTGTATAAGCTGTGTATAAGATGATCTGATGATGTATCAACTTTAATCTCAGGCTTCCCATTCTGTCTTTTCCAGCTGTTATCGGAGCACCAGCAGTGGAGTATATTCCTTATGTACGGTCCATAAAGTTCCTTATCCGGCCCCCCTACACCCCCCTGAGAGGTGTGGGTGACCACCAGCTAACCGTAGAGGACATTTGTAGCAAATTTGGTGCTGTTGATTATCACTTAACGATATTCAACCAAAGGACACACCAAAAGGTAAAGCACAACCTCAGGCCCGCTGACTTTTGTGAGCCACACTTTGCATACGATGGAGAAGGACACCAGAGCTTATACGTGACCAATGAGATTGCTGAGGTGCAAGAGAAAGTTCCAGAGTCTTTGGGTCTCAGCAGATGAGAAGAACTTTAAGAATTCCTCTAAAATTATGGAAAGGAAACCAGAGCTTCCCAGGGTAATGTATAAATAGCAAAATGTTAAGCTGCTGGTGACTAAAAGAAAGAATGACTTGATTAGTTCAAGTCTTAAGGAAATGAAATGCAAAAATTAAATACAGCAAATTGTATCTTTAGAATTCCATATATGAAGAATTCTTATAGTCCTGCAACACCTTACTAGTACAGAAAACTTCATACTGAATTTTGCAATCTGATTTGAAGAAGCTGTATGCATGTAATCTTTCTAAAACACAGAATTTGCCTTTATTTGAAATAGTGGACAAAGAATGAGCACAACAAAGAATTTGAAGTTTCCAACCTGGACCCCGACACGGAATACAACGGCACCGTGTACATAAACCTCCTCCAGAGGAGCAGCAAGGCCCAGGTGTTCTGGGTTAAAACGCTGGCAGGTGAGGCTGTTCACTCATTTACCAATTTGGGATACTGGCTACACAAGAGGCTGATTTTCAGCTGGTATAAACCAAGAGAGTCTTGCTAAAGATATTGAACCAACACCAACTTTCCTAATTTAAAAATCTAGTCCTATGAAACTAGACCTATAACATAATTTACCTAATCCCACGCAGTTTTTCTCTGAAGCTCCATTTTCCATTTGTTCTCTTCCTCACCAAGCAGACAAGTCGTGGCTTCTCTACTGCTTCGTGGCACTCGCCTTCTGTGCCGGGCTGGTGTTTGCTGCAATTAGCTATGGGATCTATAAGTACGTCAAGCAACGCAGCGCGCAGCCTATGTCATTGGTAAGTGCTCCTAAACCCCTGCAGCAAATACTTAAAGTGCTTGGAATTATGTGCGTGCACCTAAATAGCATTGCTAATTGAGGGGGATGATGAGATGAGCACAGTCTCGGCAAGCGCTGCAGACCACTGGCAGTTTACATGTGATCATCCTGCCACACGTAGATAAAATTGGTTACAGGGAACTGTAAAATAACACAGCAAAGATAGCTGAAGATTTGAAGAATCCTGGTTATTCTATTCAAGGAAATAAATGGGATGTATTGTCCCTAGAAGAGAGCAGGGCTCTACATCGATGTTAGAACTGTTCCCAAAATCACAGATTTTCATTTCCAGTTTTTAAGTGACCCACTGGCAATTTGATTTACATATTTTAGGACTGCATGGTTGCCATGGTGTATGACAGATATCTGTACTCCTTTGAAGGGTCACTCCCCAGGAAAAGAAGAATAAGTTCTTTTGTCAACAGAGCAGATCCCTGTTGGTCATTACTGGCTTTACTGATATTTCTCCAAAGAAAAATGTAAAGGACTTAAAGCAAACCTTCAAAGCCACAGCTTCTCGTTATTAATTCACATTTGTCGATCTATTTCCACAGGACTTCAGAGGGATCTCATCATTCCAGCCTCTTACGCTGACAGTGGAACACATCATAAAGCCCATTAATTTAACCAGACCATCCTTTCTCATCCCGGACGTGCAGGTACCGCAGATCAGCCAACGCTTGGACAGAACGTTGGAGCCACCGTGGACTTTCCGTCCGCCAGAAGCTGCCCATGAGCAGCACAGGGATGTGCCCACACTCCAGCTTTCCCCCCAGCCGCCCTGCTTGGCAAGCACTGCTCCGTCGGGTTACGCTCCTCAAATCATTGGGCAAAACCTTCCTGTTGCCCCGTCCAGCAAAATGCTGCCCCTGACCTACGGGGTGTGCGTCAAAGGCACGGATTGTGTCAACAAGAAGAATTTGCAGCCAAAAGAAATGCTAAAGGAAGTTTCTCCTGATAGTTTTGGTGGTGGAAAGCTCATAACGGAGATGTTGGGTGGGAACCGCAGCCACTGGGATTATAAAGAACAGAGGCCAAACTCGGCATTGTGGAGCAGCAGCGACACGAAAGAATCCGGTTTCTTACAGGGGCAAACGCAGCAACCGCTGCTGCGGACTGACGGGGTGGAAGGTGAAGCGTACATACCCCAGCTGGCACCGCCTGTGCTGGGACACGGGGGATGCTACAGAAAACAGACAGAACTGCCGCTCTTACTGTCTGCGGTGCTCGCGGACACAGAGGAGGAGTCGCTGTCACCTCCACCAGCAGCCCTGCTCCTCTCAGTCCGTACCGGTAACAACCTCCCTGGGGAGAACAACACAGAGCGCTGGGTGTTGCCAGATTCATTCTCACATTCTACAAAGAAGTTGTTGTTTCCAGAGACTCAAGAAACAGAAATGTTAACAGCAGCAAAGGGGCTAAGCTGCACAAAACTGAGTAACAGTGTGTCCCAAGACGCTGTCTCAGAGCGGGACATGGGCACTCCCCTCACCATGCTGTTCAAAGACTTGGACTTAAAAGTACTGTGGGATCAGGAGGAAAACACGGAACTTTATTAGGATGACTTAATGATATTAAAATCCAGATTGGGTTTGTTTGCATGAAACAGTAGCCTATCCGGCAAACAGTGCGATGCAAATAAACACAGCTCATCTTGGGTGGATGAAGTCGTTCTATCGCGGAGACAGGCACCTTCCCTGATACAATTACCCCTCAGTATACTGCAATACCCTAACTTTGCACTTAAATACTAGGCCTTTATTTCTTGCATACTCTTCAGATTCAGTATGAACCGGGCTACTTTAAAAGCTGAGTTAAGATTCAAGTTCAGATTCCAGATTCAGTTTTCTGAAAACTTAGCAAAATTCACAACAGCAACAGTATTTGCTCTTTACCGCCACCAAAGATCCCGGTCCAAGGTATATCCATCCTTTAAAGAAATTCAGGTGCAGAGGTATGCAAACCTAAAAGAATTAATTGTGTCAGGGTACAGGAAAATAATTAAACATATATCAGTAATCTACCCTTGGGTATATGATTCATGCATAACAACAGTGTACTCCCATGCAATGGACTTTGCCTTTAAAGCAGCCATTGAAACTGGGCTAAGAGCTCCCGCTGCAGCGATTCTATGAACACACATGTGCCCGGTCCTGCTGTGCTCTTTAATGCCTGTAGAAAGATAAAACCTTGGAATGAACCAAACCCAACGTCAACCGAGAGCCAAATTCCTTTAGCACTGCAGCTTCACCAAAATCAAGCTAAACGGTGGTTATTTGGAGGACAGAGGAAGCAATTATTTTTCATTAAGAGGAAAGCACAGTTCAGCCTGTTGAATTCCACTGGTGTGGTGAAAAAGTGCAAGTGTCTGATGCCATCAGTTTTAGAGAATTGAAACCAGTTCTAGGAATAAGCCAGGCTTTGAATGGTATGGGGAAGTACTCGCTTGAGGAGCAGTGCCAGGGAAAGGCCGACCAGAAGCAAAACTCAGCTGCTCTCACCACAAGCACAGTCAGGTGTTTGTTTTCTTAGCCCAGGGAAGCTGAGGGTAAAGGTTGAATTCCACTTGCTTTATTTAGTGTGATTTTGCAAATAAATCACAGCCTTATGAAGTCAGGGCATCTGAAGGCTCAACCCAGGATTAAAGGAATAGTCTGAGAAACTTTAGAGGTTCAGCCCTAGCTCCACGATCAATAGGAACAAAGCGCTATGGCCATGTTGTATGAAAGCAAAAAGCTGCAATGGCAGCTGTGGTGAAGAGGTGTCACGGCACCGGGGTGACAGGCGTGTGCACGGGGCTGGGCAGCACCCAGGAGGACGTTTCCACTGTGCTGGCTTTGCTTCATGCCATTCAGTATCAAAGGTTTGGTGGAATGTCGTTGGAGCTGTTTCATGTACTCTGCGTCCAATTATACCATCCAAACCAACACGCACAGAAACGCTGCAGGTAGAGGAGTCACAGCAGCCCAGCTGTGCTGTGCGAGGGGTGCGAGACCCCCCAGGTAACGCTCTGCCCCACTAATCCCCCCTGGGGAGGCCACTTTTCAAGCCAATAATACCGACTACCTTATTCAGAGTTGCCTGTGGGCTGCATATCTTGTGTCAACAACATTCCCCGTGATGCTACTCAGGGAATAATCAAATGCCACAATGTCAACATTTTGGCTCATGTTGTGAAACATAACCCTCAGGCCAGGGTCAGTATGGGCAGCACAGCGTGGAAGTGAAAGGGGCCTTGGGGAGCACTGGAGATACTGCTAAAAAATACAACATTTCCTATCTGAAAGCCTTTCAAATCCCTCTGCAGACCCCCTGCCACAGGGTCTGATCACCTCCAGCCCTTAATAAATCTGTCACCTTGGTGCCCCAGGAGCAGAGGTAAGAACTGAGATGCAGAAAGCCTGGGACCAGATTTTTAGAATGTACGTAGGTCCCTCAAGAGGCAAAGTGTCCCACAGCTGGGATGTTGAACTTCGGATGGCACTTTGAATAAACTGAAAGCTCCATTGTCTCTGACTATGCTCAAAGCTGCAAACAACAGGAATGATGTGATAATAACCCAGTCATTGCCCCATCCTGTCCTCATCTGTTCTAACCCTGACAGCAGGAACTGGAATGAACAGGGACTCAGTCAAGAAAGACGCTGTGAGCCACGTCCTTAGCAGCTGATTGACAGCAATATTCTCAGCTTCCTGCTCTAATCATGGCTAAGTCAATATTTATCTTTAAGGCCTTGGTATACTAAACAGGAGGAGATTGGTTCTTGTCTCATGAGTCACCTCTCAAATTTACCAGGGGGATCATCCTTTCTAAAGCTATTTCTCTTTGGGAAAAGAGATGTTGACACAACAGAGCCTTGTTGTGGCCATGCAACGAAAGTGTCCATCCATCCATCCCCCACCACCATGTGCTGACTCTGCTGCCTCCCGCTTCGTTGCTTTTGGTAATCAAATTGATAGCTTTGCTTGTTTTAAATGCATCCCAGCAAACAGCTACAGCAGGATCCATTTATCTCCTTCTCGTTCTGTGTAAGCACAAACAGCAGGATTTCAACACTGTTTCAAAGGTCTTCCCATGCAAGCCATCTGTATTAACAACAAACTGCTCCTCATTATCTTGACTTCTCTAGATAACGACAACTAGAAGCGCCTGGCCACAAAGGCCGTGCTCATTCGCAGGCAGATGTCACGCCGACGACAAGTGAGCATTGCTGTCCCAGCTGTCACTGGGATATCGGCGGAGCAGGTGGCGGCTGTAACCCTATAGCGCCGTATTCCTCTTTGTCTTCTCGGCTAAATCTGGGAGCTGTCACTTGGCCGCTCCCCACGGCAGCAGCCCCACAAACACATTGCTGCAGACCAAGGCTCACGTTCCGCCTCGTTACTCACTCGTTATTTTTGTCGGCGTCGAAAGGTGCCCTGTTTGAAGACTATAAAAGATCGCTGATTTCTTAACAAGTCCTTTGAGGAAAACCTCGCTCCAGGAACAAATGAAAAGCTCCAGATTCTGGAGATAGAATGAAGCAGAGTCGAGGGGCAGCTCTGAAAGTATTAGGGACCCTGTATCTGAGCTCTGGCATCACGCTGGCACAGCAGTGTCGTTGCAGCGATGGGAGCTACGATGCAGCAGAACTGCAGCGGCTGGATCGCAGTGCTGGGCAGTGACCTTACACTCGCTGTTTCAGAGGATTTCAGATGTCCACGTGTACCTTCTTCCTCTTCAGACTGAGATAATGAGAGCTGAGACACATGATTACAAGATATTGTTGGAAGAAAAAGGTGACAAAGGTGGTCAGCATCCATATGAGGAGAGCATAACTTAAGACTCATCGCCTTAAAACTTACAACAGAAGGTTGACACGACAAAGATGAATTAAATTATCAACGTTAAGCAGACTAGATGATAATTACTCATTACTTCCCACAATACAGAATTCAGGAAGGCACTCAGGTGGTCATGCAATTGCTCAAAACCCATGAAAGAAAAGGGTTCCTTCCCTTTGGCAGCTCATCTTATACCAATATGTACTCAGTGATGCCTGCCCAGTACCTGTTTACTGCTGCTGATGAGCTGACTCCTCAACTAATAAAATGCAGCTGGAAAACATCTGGCTCACAAACTGTTATTGCAGCCTCAGAGCTTCGCTACTTTCAAACCTTTGTTCCTCCTTCTGACACCACAAAAAGTACCGCCCAGTTCTCGCATTGCTGGGAAGGGTTTATCTTGAAAGCTGAAAGTGCAAAACCATCTGAAATAAGTGGAAAACCAGCCATTTCTGTTCTTTCACCCCACCCCAGGCTCCTCGATCCCACCGTGGGCAGAGGGAGATGTGAACTCAGCCGCTACTGCAGCAGCAAGACTCGGTTTGCCTGTAATGAGGAAACTCTAATAGTCGCACCCAACCAAAACATGAGAACCGCCGTTAGGTCCCGATCTAATTATACCCTGACATAATTTGGCTGGAGTTGGCATTCACTAAAGAGACGTCAAAGTAAATGATTTCGCTCTATTATGCAGCGCTGGCCACGTTAATCCAGGGGAAATTCCTGGAGGAGATGAAAACATTTGTAATTCATTTTAGATGCTTTGCGAGCTCCTCAATGAGCAGAGGCTAATCCAACACTCCGATGCCTGAATTTTGGAGGCACCTGTCTTTCCTTATATCAAAAGCAATCATTTCCCCCATCTGAAAAGGAGACTGTGATCAGTTGCCATCGCAGCAAAGAGCTCCCAGTGCGTCACCCCCTCCGGGTCTCCCCATTGTCCCCGCGATGGCATGGGGACGCTATATTTAAGACTCCAGGATGGGCACTCAAACATGGGGAACATTCTTTTGGGGAGAGTCACTCTTAGTGTCATCACCAGGGGGAAGGAAGCGCTCCTTTGTCCTTTCTCTTTCACGAGGACAGGCTCCCACTGTAGGCTCCACAGGGTGAGTTGGGTTTATCTGTAAATAAACTACTGTTTATAGCCAGATTTTATAAGATCTTCATAGCAACACCAGTTATGTTGTGCGAGCGCTTTATTTGAATTGCACTTCAGTGATAACTGTGCTTCGTGATTGCTTTCAAGTGTCATTATTGCTTTTCCAGTGTTGTTCTTATGAAAATCCTGCTTCATGTTTTCTCACAAGACTCTGCTCTGCTTTACTGGTCTGCTTAGAAAAAAACCTTATACGTGGATTGAAAAGTGTAGATTTTAGCAGATCAGAACTCTATATCTTTACAATAAATATAGGATTATGAGCACTGAACATTTTCCAGGAAAAATTTAAAAAAACATTACATATCAAAATTTAACCTGGATCAGTAACTATTCAGAAAAATGGAAACAAAGGTCTGATAGTCAGTAATTACTCTGCAGCTGAAACAGCCCTGAAGTGAGCAGTATTCTATGAAATTATAGAGATATTTTTTCCCTAAAAGTCTTTTTCATCTTCTCTTTCTTCTATTTGCCAACATTTCTCTATTTCTTCTGAAGCTGATATATTAGTGTGATAATTCTGTATTTTCTGGGATATTTTGCATTTCTCAAGACAACTCTGCTTTTCCCCACAACTGTGGTTTTCTACGGACTGTACTATCGGTAAAACCTCAGGGGTTTGTATTCTTCATCATTTTAGGATTAGAAAGCAGTAAAACTAAAACGCAGGTGCAAAATTTGCCAAGGGAAAATTTGAATGACGGAACATGAGCTGGGGAAAGATTTACAAGTATGTTTGAACAAATATTATCCAGCAACGATTACACTTCCAAAGCTGTTTTTACAAAGTAACCTAAGCTCTTAGAAATTCAAAATCCCACCAGTTGAAAGACTGTGCTGTACGTTTCTGAATCAGTTGCAGGATAGAATGAGCTAAAGAGGGATACGCTGTTCAAATTTACTTTTGTTTAATGCCCACTCGTCAGTGCTTAAGCAGCACGGTGTTAATTATCAGAGAGGCTGCAGCACCAGGCTCGCCCTTCAGCAGTTGATGCAGGAGATGGGGGGACCCCAGAGCTGGAGTTTGCTCCCGTGTTTCTCCCTCTTCCTCCTTTCTCCATGATTTATGAAGCTTTTTTGAAGACCAAAGAAGAAACAGCTGATCTCTCAAAGGACTGGATAAAACATTATCCTCCTAAAGTATTGAACTGGAACTGTGTCAGCAGCCCAGATACACGCGTGGGAATACAGGCTGAACAAGCACTCGGTTTCAGCAACGGCGACCGGATTTTTGCACTTGGATTTTTGTTTTGGTCTTTGTTTTTGTAGTTGTCCTTTTAACAGTTAGTAGTCTGTAGTTAGTAGTTATTACTAGTTGTTGTTTGTAGTTGTCTTTTTGTAGTTAGTCTGTTCTGTAGCTGTTTTTTCCTCTCCTTGCAAGGAAATCTTGGCAATGCTCCTCTCTCCATCCCTCTGCGATGACTGGACCTCAGTCATTAGCAACATCTCCCCTCCCTTTAATCCTTCTCCCAGTTCCGTGCCAGGATTAAAAGTGGTCAAATAGTGAGTCCCCTTCTTATGCCATTAAAATACTCTCTCTCACGGTAGTAATGCTGGGTCCTACGAGGCATAACGGCCTGACATTCATACCCATAGTGCAGGCAAGCTTAACACTTGTTCTTATTTAACCAAAATTATGTGCTTTAAAACAACTACAAAAAAAGACCAAAATCCAACAGCACTTGGATTTTCCAGCTGCCCCGGACACCAAGCAATTCCTGCCCAGCAGCTGCTGTGTTTGGTTTGGCAGTGTGGCCTCATCCAACCCCCAGCACATCCAGGCAGGAGGACTTGGTGGGATCACAACCCGGGTGGGAGGTCATGGGCTGTTTGGCATCACAGCTGCCCCTGCAATATCATTTCCAGATGAAAACTCCGCTTATTTTCTAAACTTTTCCTCTGTATCTCACTATCTGATGTTCCATTCCTTATTTTGTCCCTGATGTCCCCCTGATCTCCCTTTTCAAGATGCTCCTCATTTGTCTTCAGGCTATATCAGGGGGCTGATCTCATGGAACTCCCTGGAAGAATATCCACCAGATTTAGAGCATAACATCAGTCCCAGGAAAATAAATCTACCCACAAAATGCTGCCAACCTACTGTTCTGTTACAGCTTCAGCTGCCTTTAAAGACTTACGAGTTTCTTCATCTGATTCCATTTTTCACAGAAGCATCACAAAACAAAGCCCTTTCACAGTGTGAACGCCAGAACGCAGTATTACATTAAATTTATTTCACAGCCCTTGAATGCCGAAGCAAAGCAAGGACTTAATAACTTAAAGAGATTCTGTTAAGGTGTCTTATTTGAAAGCCACTTGATGTTTTCTTCTATTCCAGCAAGAAAGTTCATTTTTGACTTCCCAGCATGGGAACCCGAACCTTGTTCCACCTCCGAGAGGAGGAGCAGAAGGAGGAGAGGCAGCAGAGCTTGCACATGAGCTCCACAACTAGGAAGAAGAAGTTCAAAACCAGGTAAGCCACAGAATTAGGAACAGGCTGAGCAAATCAGGTCCAGACAGGACTTTCTGCACATTGCCAGATTTGTTAAATTTTGAGTTATGGAATAATGGAACTTTGGATTCTTTTACATGCACCTGCCTCTGGAAGTGAGGAAGAAGAGACCTTCAGCCCTTCTGAGCTATCGATAGCAGCTGCCCTTGCCTTGACCTCCGAAATACCACAGTAAGTCAGAACTCACTGTAACTCAAACACAACCACTGTATGTAACATCACCTTTGTATACATGGGTCACAACTCGGTTCAACTCATTTTGTTGGAAGCAAAAAGAGCAGCTTCAATCAAGAGGTTCTTCCTGTCAAACAAAACCCACCAGAGCTCAACTAAAATGCAGGAAATGAAATTGCATCACCTTAATACCTGTGATAACGAGTAATATAGCCCTGCTCACAAGAGAAACCAGATTTCATAGGGATAAATGGAAAATACAATCAGATAAAGAAATTAATGGTAACAGATGGAACTTCCTCTCCTTGCAACGAAATCTTGGCAATGCTCCTGCCCTCCATCCCTCTGCGATGACTGGACCTCAGTCATTAGCAACATCTCCCCTCCCTTTAATCCTTCTCCCAGTTCCCTACTGGGATTAAAAGTGGTCAAATAGTGGGTCCCCTTCTTATGCCATTAAAATACTCTGTATCATAGTAGTAATGCCAAGTCCTATGAGGCATAACAGCCTGACATTCACACCCACAGTGCATGCAAGCTTAACACTTGTTCTGATTTAACCAAAAATATGTGCTTTAAAACAACTACAAAAAAGACCAAAGCAAAATCAAAGGCATTATCCTGACTTCTGCTGGGTTTTTTCACCCTCTGTTGCAGGGATTACAAGCTAAGAAGAGAAGCTTCCATCCTAGAGCTGGAACAGAGGGGGCAAAAGAGAGTTCGGTTTGGGAATGAGATGGAGAAGCTGGAAAAGGAGGTTATTAGGAACTGCAGGCTGCTGCGTGCCAGAGCCGACCGCAAGGCCCTTCGCAGAAAGGTCAGACAGACATCTCTGTTGGGAGAAAAATCACCAACAGGGTTAAAATTGCCAAGTTTAACCAGCATTCTGGAGAGGATTCCAAACCTAATCAGGTGTTAGGACAACCTCAAAGCCACTAGAAATAAGGACAAGGCCTTACATTCCTGCCACTGAGGCATTGTCACATGTCCCTTTTGTAAAAGAACTTGTGTAATTAGAACATAACCCCTTTCTATCGCCTTTATTTAGTGTCTCCTTGTCACAGGCTGTGGAGAAGGCACGCATGGAGAAGGAATACATGGAGCTGCGGTCGGGGCGAGCACCTATGTTCTGGATCCCGCTCAGAGTGCACGCGGTCTGGGAGCGGATGGAAGTGACCCTGGCGTGTACGGTCCTGGCGTCCCCACCGCCGCACGTTACCTGGTATGTTGGCCAACAGCCGTGACTCACGCTGCCCACGCTGTTAACAAGCTGTGTGCGTTTTGGGAAGCAAGCAGAGGAAAAACATCTGCGTCCTCCTAGAAAGAAGGAAGGGAGAGCTTCAGAAATCACAGAAAACACTTTCAATTCTCCAGTTCCACTGTTACAATCGGTAAAGATATTAAATATAGAGCGGACAGTCCTGTGCGGCTCCTCCGGGGACAGGACTGATATTCACAGAATCACAGAATCACACAGAATCCCAGAATGTCAGGGGTTGGAAGGGACCTGGAAAGCTCATCCAGTGCAATTCCCCACGGAGCAGGAACACCCAGCTGAGGTTCCACAGGAAGGTGTCCAGGCGGGTTTGAATGTCTGCAGAGAAGGAGACTCCACAACCTCCCTGGGCAGCCTGGGCCAGGCTCTGCCACCCTCACCAGGAACAAGTTTCTTTTCAAATTTAAGTGGAACCTTTTGTGTACCAGTTTGCACCCATTACCCCTTGTCCTATCACGTAGCCTTCCCTGGGTGCTGTCCTTCCTGCAGGTAAACTCGGGATTGAAGTCTCAGAAACCAGAATCTATCGCCAGCACTAAATCCCTGCACACCATCGAGGTCTGGCTACCTTGGACACCATGCAAGTTTTAACATTAAACTGCTCTCTCTTCTACAATTTGTAAAATACAAAGCAACTCTTTCATTTACTCAGCTTTGCGCATCTACCAGATCACAGGAGATGAAGCATTACATACTGGGCCTGACTGCAGCACTCACCATTAATACAAAGGGACTGAAATAAATGAAAGATCACCTCAAAAAACAATTTGCAAAGGGTGCTTTGATCAGTTTGTTAAAGCAATTGACCATCCCTCCCATGGAAGGTTCGAAGCATGCAAACATTTGGATTACTAATGACTTTGTAGGCAGCTAAGTCACTGCTGACAGAGCTCCTGATGTCCCGTGTCCTTCCGGAATTATGCAAAGAGAAAACGAACCTCCCCCAGATCCCAGCAAAAGGCATCTGCTCCAACTCCCTCACACAACCTGCAGAGCAGGGAGCGTAAACCGAGGAGATGAGCTGCCGCGGGCAGGCTGCAAGGAGCCCTGGTCAGCTCTGGCCATTGCGGAGACCTGGAGAACAGGGAATCGTGTCTGCTCCTCCGCTCTGTTATCTCTCTGTTGCGTTTGATATGGTTGATTTTAAAATAAAGCGTTAATTTTACCAGGTGATTTATCCATCCTTTCCTAAGCAGTTTCTTTGTGTTCCTTAGGTATAAAAACGGAGTCCGTATCGACCCTCGCCTAGCACCAGCAGGAAAATACAGGATAAAAAACAAGTTTGGGATGCTGACCCTGCACATCAGCAGGTAACGTGTGTGCTCTTGTCCGAGTTGTTTTTGCAGTTGAATAAGACCTGTTCTGAACCTCACAGTTTGTATATGCCAGACAAAAAAGGGAATTCTTCTGCAATCAGGCCCTGCTTGACTGCAGTGTGTTGTGTCTGAGCTAAACCTTTGCCATTAGGAAGCAATCTCAACAGCAGTTAGAGCCTTACTTATTACTTAGTTATTTTTGCTCTTGAATTTGTCATGTGAGGTTTGAACAATAACTGAAACCTAAAAAGGAGGGGAAATTGTCGTTTTCCAGATGCTCCATGGAAGATTCTGCTGAATACAGTGTGGAAGTGAAGAATCAATACGGCGAGGCTTACTCATTTGCTACAGTGCTTGTCAGGAGTAAGTAGTCCTTCGGTTTTAAACTTGCAAATTCTTTAGATTCTGCAAAATATTCTCAATGCTATACATCATATCATAGGAACATACAAGCACCTGGGAAAACAGAGAAAGACATGAGCGTTCTGTTAATAGGAGGGGAGAATTTCAGTTATTACTGAGGGGAAAGCACAGCTGGGTAAAATAATCCTTGGTTACCACTAACTAATATGTACATGGCTGATATAACCTTCACTTGCAAGCCTTGCCAGATTCCTAAATTCCCTTTACCCTAAAGCAGAAATACAGAAGAAGTTACCAGCTGTGCAAGGCTTCTCTTCTACAAAGGTTCTCATGGTATGTCCAGAACTCAGGAGCTGGGCCCTTGCCATAAACCAGAAGCAGCTGTCTGAAAAACACTCCATGGCAATAATCACATGCTCTTCCCAATTCCCATCAGAATCTCTAAGATCAGAGCAGGCAGGATGAGCGAACAAGAGCTGTGGTTTATCACCAAAAACCTTGGATGGGTCTGCTCTCTTCACCTCTAAGTGCCCGATTAAACTGTCCTTCATCAGGCCTAATTAGCATTTCAAACGCCTTGCTAACATTGTTCCTTGTGACTGGGCGAGAGGTTCACATTGTTCCTCCTCCCTTGACCCTGCCTAATGCCATCCCAGTAACATGATTCTTCCTTTTGCTATTTGCTTTTAACATTCTGAAAATAGAGACTACACCAAGGCCTTAATCCTGCCTCCACTGGAAACATTCCTGTCCCTGGGCGGGCGGGCGATGGCATCTCCTGTCCTGGCCCCGCGCTGTCTGGAACGCCCGCGATGCCCCAGCGGGGCCCGTGATGCACGGTTCCTGCACCAGAATCCACATTCACACTCCCCAAGACACCACAGAACCCCAGAATGTCAGGGGTTGGAAGGGACCTGGAAAGCTCATCCAGTGCAATCCCCCCATGGAGCAGGAACACCCAGCTGAGGTTCCACAGGAAGGTGTCCAGGCGGGTTTGAATGTCTGCACAGAAGGAGACTCCACAACCTCCCTGGGCAGCCTGGGCCAGGCTCTGCCACCCTCACCCCCAACAAGTTTCTTCTCCTCTTTCAGTGGAACCTCCTGTGTTCCAGTTTGCATCCATTGCCCCTTGTCCTGTCACTGGTTGTCACCCAGAAGAGCCTGGCTCCATCCTCCTGACACTCACCCTTTCCATATTGATCCCCATGAATGAGTCACCCCTCAGTCTCCTCCAGCTCCAGAGCCCCAGCTCCCTCAGCCTTTCCTCACACGGGAGATGCTCCACTCCCTTCAGCATCTTTGTTGCCCTGCGCTGGACTCTCTCCAGCAGTTCCCTGTCCTTCTGGAACTGAGGGGCCACAACTGGACACAATATTCCAGGTGTGGTCTCCCCAGGGCAGAGTAGAGGGGAAGGAACATCACCAAGGGACCTGGGATGAGGCTTTGCCTTTTGTGCTTTCCTATTTCTTTCCTCTTCAGCTACTAACCCTCAGTTCTCATGTCTGCTTATGAGCGAGCTCTGCTACTGCCGAGCTTCATTCATTACAAAAATGGGCACTATTTTATGTGTATTTCTTGTGGCTTATAAATGTAAGAAAGTATCTCAATTTCATCCTATATAAGTGCATCAATTCTTAGGTTCCAGCTCCAAATCACGTCATTTTGTGCTGCGATGCCAGCAGCAATCCCAGCCCAGGTCAGGTGAAGCGCTTAGAAGGTTCACATTAAAAGCTGCTTCGAGGGAAAACCACAGCTTGCTGAGCATCATTGTATGTTTTTGAGGGGAAGATGAACACTGGCATGAGATTTGCTGAATGTATTTTCTTCTTGTCCTATAGAATATTATGGGAAGGAGTCAGGATTCGATTCAGAAATATACAGAAGTAAGTCAATTCTTGTTATCATTATTTCTTTATAGCCTGAAGCAACTTGATTCTTTTTTTTCTGAGCTGTAGCTTTTCCTATTAGTGTGACTGCACCTGAAAAGTGCAAAGCTCAGGTACCACTCTAAACGTATGACAATAAAAATGCTACAAGGAGGAAGGCTCTGGAAAGTCTCTTTATCACGCTGAATTTTACTCTTTTTTCATAGGATCCCTTAAGGCCAGAGAGGCAGATTTTGCTTTTCCACTGAAGCCCTTATTTTCAAGAGAAAAGGAGCCTTTCACCCTCTCCTGTTACTTCTCTTCTGATTTACTTGAACACCAACGAGACATTACCTGGTTCAGAGATGGTTTGTATGCAATAGATAAGTTTCTATACATATACCTATATGAACACACCATTTGAATTCATAGATGTGATCTAATGTCCACAGAAGAGAATTAGGATTACAGAATCACAGAATCGGCTGGGTTGGAGAAGACCTCAGAGATCATCCAGTCCAACCCTTGGTCCAACTCCAGTCCGTTCACCAGATCATGGCACTCAGTGCCATGGCCAATCTCAGTTTAAAAACCTCCAGGGCCGGTGAGTCCAGCACCTCCCTGGGCAGCCATTCCAATGCTGACCACTCTCTCTGCACAGAATTGCTTTCTCATCTCCAGCCTCAATTTCCCCTGGCAGAGTCGAAGCCCCTGCCCCCTTGTCCTATTGCTGACTGCCTGGGAGAAGAGCCCAATCCCCCCTGGCTGGAACTGCCCTTCAGGTCGTTCTAGAGAGTGCTGAGCTCACCTCTAAGCCTCCTCTTCTCCAGACTGAACAAGCCCAGCTCCCTCAGCCTCTCCCCATAGGGCTTGTGTTCAAGTCCCTTCCCCAGTCTTGTTGCTCTTCTCTGGACCCGCTCCAGCCCTTCAATCTCTTTCCTGAGCTGAGGGGCCCAGAACTGAACACAACACTCCAGGTGTGGCCTCCCCAATGCAGAGCACAGGGGAAGGATCACTGCCCTTGTCCTGCTGACCACGCTGGTTTGGATACAGGACAGGACACCATTGGCCTTCTTGGCCACCTGGGCACACTGTTGGCTCATGTTGAACTTCCTGTCCATTAGTCCCCCCAGGTCCCTTTCTGCCTGACTGCTCTCCAGCCACTCTGTGCCAGCCTGGAGCGCTGCAGGGGGTTGTTGTGGCCAAAGTGCAGGACTCAGCACTTGGCCTTGTTGAACTTCATCCCATTGGATGTTATCACTTAATTTGTATGTTTTCCTCATTTGTAAAATGTTTTGGAGGAAATTACTTCGTCCTGAGTTCTTTACTCCTCCCTGTGCTTCCCAGGTGAGTTGCTGCAGAGCTCTGAATGTCGGGAACTGAAGTACCAAGACCAGGAGGCTTCTCTGACGGTGTCATGCGCTTACAAAGAAGACGAGGGATTCTACACCATCCGCGTCCCCTCGCTGGATGGATATAAAGAGCAGACCACTTATGTGTTCGTTAGAGGTATACGCAGGATTCTGTCTTACTTAGAACAAAAGCTGCTTTCCTAATACTTTGGCCTAAAGAAATTCACAACTTTGTGCACAAAATAACATCTCCCAATTGTATGGATACAATTATCAAAATGTCCAAATCTAATTTTCAGTAGCGATTAAGGCAGTAGAAAATACGACTTGTATTACTGGGAAGTAGGCCCTTTACACACTGAAAATGAAGCTATTGAGTGAAAATTTTGGTAGAGAGAAGATAAAAACCCAAACCACTTGGTGTTTCTCTAGATGCCGCAGCAGAAACAGCTGGTGCACCTGGAGCCCCACTCAGCGTGAAATGCCACGATGTAAATAAAGACTGTTTGATGCTGTCTTGGGTAGCACCCAGTGACAACGGAGGCAGTCCCATCCTGGGATACTACATCGAAAGGTATGTATGTTAAAAAAACCTCATTATTGTGTTGTGGAAAAACCATGAAGGGACTCTACGGGCTGTGTTTTATTTCAGGTGTGTTGCTGGGTCCGAGGATTGGGTCCCGTGCAATGAGAAGCCCGTAAAAACCTGCAGATACCCCGTCGTGGGCCTCGCTGAAGGACAGACGTACCAGTTCCGAGTAAAAGCTGTCAATAAAAACGGCATCAGTCACCCTTCAAAAACCAGTGATGCCGTTACAACATACGATCCCAGCAAGGACAAGAGAGTGACAGGTTTGTACTAAAACCAGGAAAATGTGCTCCTTAAGCACCATATGAGGCTGCAGGTAAAACTGAACGCAGTTTGTCAGGATTCTCCTCATTCGCACAAATATCATCGCAACACACTGCCATGCCCTGCCTTTGCTGAACCCGGCCTAATGCGATTCTGGATGGAAAAAGATCAAAATACCAGTTATGACATTTTGTTGTATGTGTGATGAAATGTATACAGTTATCCATATAACGAAATGACACAGTTGCGGGCTCTTTTTTGACAAGCACCTTCTCTTGGTGGCTAACATTGCCCTGTTTGACATTACAGTTATTCCATACGACGAAGGCAGGACGATAGAAATTTTCCAGGATGACCTGGAAGGTAAGTGTGAGTTTATACTGAGCCATTCCCTCAGATAGAACCAACTACCATACAACAGTGAGATCTGGAATAACGTGACCCCGGACAAAACACACTTGGGAAAATATATGGTGAAACATCACGGTAAGCTCCATAAGGAGCTGAATCTATCCTAAACAGCACAGCCTTTTACAATAATTTTGGTTTGCCTGCATGCTCGCAAAGGGTTTAAGTCTCCTCCTTTATACTGAAGAACCTTACTTTACAGTGGGAAAACATATTCCATTTTAAAACAACTCTTTTTCCTGCCACATCACAGCTGTAACAGCCTATTCTGACTTCCCATAGGACATATTAAAATTCCCTTGCCACCCACCAATGTTCATGCAAGTGAGGTCAGAGAAGATTACGTGGCTTTAGCCTGGGATGAACCAGATCCAAGAGGCAGAGAGCCGCTGCATTATTACGTGGAAAAGGTAAGAAAATAATATCACGTAGAAGGGAAACTGCAGAACAGAGTAATTGATTTTTCAGCACAAGCCAGGCTGTTCATTGTGTTGGCAACTGGAGAACTACAGCCCCAAAAACGGGTCATCCAGCCCCTCTCCAGCTCCTCGGTTTACCTGAGCTGTGGTCCTGACTCTGGACACCAACTCAAGCGGTAATGATTAACAAAGAATAAACAAGTAAGTTTTACACCCCAGAACAGGAGAAGAGTTTTAGCAGGAAGACTCTCCCTGCTCTATGGACCCTTAAGTGTGGAAAAGCTGTGAAGAACTGCACAGTCGTTCACTTTCCTGTTCCCCAATAATCATTTTGCTGGTTAATTAGTATCGTCTACCAATCTCCTTTCGCACATACTCCTTTCCCACCTGCTGGACCATTCCTGCTGCAAAGGGGCCCTCGGTTGCCAAGGAAGAAAAGCTTGGGTATATCAACAAGAAATACATCATTTACATTTTCAGTTTGCGTTTTGTTTGTTTGGGTTGTTTTATAAAAACTACTTTCATTAAAGACCAGCCTTGTTATTGCTCAGGAGGGTTTTAAGCTTGACTTACAACATGAGTTGTAAATCATCACCTTTTTCGTTACAGACGATTGTAGGCAGCAACTGCTGGCAAATGGTTAATCTGGATACGCCAGCTAATTCCCCAAGATTTGCACTCTTTGATCTCGTTAAAGGAAAATCGTACTGTTTCCGTGTGCGATCTGTTAACAAGTATGGAATCAGTGAGCCGTCCCTGCCCAGCGAGCCCATAACTGCTGGAGCAACACTGGGTAATTATTTCATTAATATGCTCTATACTAATGATATGGAAAAGGAGATGTACTATGAAAGTAATGTGTGGGTTCCCCCATCCCCCCTTTCCTTTAAACTTCATGGTATATGATCGCACAGCAGTTGCTTTGATGCCAGGAAATCTCTTAAAGCCTTAAATCCTTGTTTAATTACTTTGCAGTTGGTCAGTGCAGTGTAAATCTAGCCGAGCAACGCTGGGGGAATTAAATTTAATAAAATAAGAAACAGTTGAAGCCTGTACTTAATCCAAGCATGCATCCAACACTGTGTAAGAGAGAGGTTACTCAGATCAGTGCTGCCGAAGCCGCCTGTTTCTGAGGGTTTCACAGAGAACTGCAGATTTGTTGTTTTCTTCCCAGACTGAGCTGACAACACTAAGAGACGCAAAAGCTCATGTTCCCATTATGCAGAAAGATTAGCACTTTTTCTTTTATTTTTTTTTAATATTCCCCCGTATTAAAGCTGCCCTTGTGTTATTTTTTCGCATGAGGGAAGTGGGTCCTGTTTCATAATGGAGTTACATGAGATTTATCAGATGAGTCTCATTTCTCCCCTGCTTCAGAGAAGGTTCAGTAGGTGTTCCTCTGTATAAATCAATGGGCTGTAAGGGAGAGACGAGATATGGCAAACCCCCAAAATACAGGCTGCAGACTGGGACAATGTTCATGGGATTTTGCCATGAACAAAGGTGAATGGAAAAGGTGACTAAATCAAACAGGCCAACTCATTTAGAATATTTTCTTCCTCACAAATTTTAAACCGCCCTACTTTGCTCTGTTTTTTTCTTTTCTCAGCTACTCTGCCTCCACCATCTCAGGTTTTAGCTTTCAGAGACACCAAGACATCTGTTGTTTTGCAATGGGACAAGTTAAAGGATGGTCTGGAGCCTCTCGGCTACTACATCTATTGTCGGGAGACGGGGACAGAAGAATGGGAAACTGTCAATAACAAGCCCGTGACATGTAACGAGTGAGTTCAGCTCTTACACTCGCTGAGAGAAGACAGGGTGCCAACGCAGATTCTTCTGTTCATGGCTGGAGTCGTATTTCAGATAAAAAAAGAACTTCACGGCACAGCCGGGTTTGCACACACACAAACCCCACGGCCTCTTGTAGAACTAAGTGTTGCTCAGACTCTTGGTTTTGCATCCCAAGCCGGACTGACAGCAAAGTCTGGGTGTATCTCAGAGACTCGGGCTCTGCAGAAGGTACCAGCAGAACCACATTCCCCTTATTCACTCTCTTTCCAGTACAGTAAACTGGTGTCACTCACATATGATTTAGAAAACCTCTCTAGCTGTGGGGGTCACACGTCAAACAGAAAAAGCCCATTAAAAAGTCCTATTTATTCTACCGACAATGCCAGCCCGCGGTGTGACACCTCTCTATCTGATCTGGACCTACTGGATGATTTATTGGTGGCCATTTTATGTGATATAGTACACTTTGATTTCTAATGGCAACTAATGATTTTGTAAGTAACAATGCCTTATTAAAATGTATCGCTGTCTGTTCAAAAGCCTGTTTACCTGTACTTTGAACAGTCAAACACAAAGTTATTAATTCGCTCTCCTAGATTTACTGTTCCTGGGCTGCAGCCTGGAAAAGAATATGTGTTTTGTGTGAAATCTGTCAGTGAGGCGGGACTAAGTGAGAGCTCACCAGAAACAGACCCTATCGTTGTCAGGCCGGCTATTGGTAAGTAGTAACCTATACGCACACATACACACAAAAATTAGATCCCTTAAAAATGTATCTATCACGTATAGCTGTTATTGCATGTAGTGGTAATAATGTTGAGCAGGCAAGCAAAGTAAAGCAACAGGGAACTGATTTTCTTGCACCCTGAAGCTTCTGCCATCAATTATACTTGTCAAGGGTGGACAGAGTTAATTAGGATTTTGGCTTAGCAGTGTGTTCCATTTTCAGTATTCATTTAGCACTGGTACAAGTGACCATTTTATACCAATTATGCTGGTATCTTGCAATCAGCATTGCAAATTTCTCCAGGGCAATTACAAAATCCTCCCAACCACATCAGCCAGTATCTAACCCTCCATTGTCTCCGTTTCATTGACGCGCTGCTTCTGTCCTTTTTATCAGACAAATCATAAAGTAACATGCAAGAAACATCCTGAGACACATCCGTGAGTTTTCTTCTGACTTCCAAATGAGAATCTGGTCATTTTCAAATACTATTACACTGCAAAAGTGGTACCAGGGGGCCTTAACACAAACCAAATCACATCTGCTGTGAGCAAACGTATTTCCTCAGCCCAGTTTACCCCGTACCTACACCTCTCTTCCTGATCCCCAGATCCCAAATCCACACTGAACAATAAATACCGTGTTTTCTCTCTCCTTTTGCAGCGTGTCCATCGGCACCGCACGGGTTTGTTCTTCTCAGCTGCGGGAAGACCGACATGACCATCGGCTGGAAACCCCCGAAGCGCAAGGGAGGAGCAAAGATTCTGGGTTATTTCCTCGATCAGCACGATCCGTCTGAACCAGACTGGCATGAAGTCAATATTCAGCCAATTCCTCAACGTGTTTACACGGTACTCAGTTCAGATATTATACCGTCCTTCTTTAAGCATAGCTATAGCAGGGTTGAGCTGTTTCTCCTCTACTTCCCCTCAGCCTAAACTCTCTTCCCACTCTCACAAGACCAAGACCCTGCAGGGCTGTACTATTAATAATAATCTGCTTGCATTTCTGAACCCAAAGGTCAGCAACCTGGAGGAAGGTCACCTGTATGAATTCCGGGCCTGTGCCATGAACGCAGCTGGTGTCGGGGAAGTATCTGAACCCAGCGACTTGTTCAAATGTGAGGAATGGACAATGCCAGAACCAGGTACCTCTCCTGTAAAAACAGCCAGAAATATATTACCAGGTATACCAGTTATCTGCTCGCTCCTCTGTGAATCCAAGAGACTTCTGAATACTATAGGTCCGTACAAGGGTAGCTGCCAGTATAGAAAAGCACACGAACTCTCCTACGGAAGCTCGATTCAGATGTAGTCTATTATTCCTGCATTGCACAGATATGGCACCCAGGTATTTTTAGCATTTCCAGACAATGAAGAACCTGTATTGAATATCTCAACATCTTTGTACATTACACCAAAGCCAATAACATTAAACCAGCTGACACACACTTTCTTCTAAACCCACCTCTACAGTTAATGAGCACAGAAAGCATCCCCTGGGGACCCACTATTCACTTGTTACCTGAAAACTCGCTGGTTTCTGATCTCGGACTCAACATTGCATTTTTGAACACCATTGTTTGACAGCTGACCCTTCTCCAAACAGGCCCCCCTTACGACGTGAGGTGCAGTGAAGTGAGAGACTCGTCCCTGCAGCTGCGCTGGGAAGCACCGCGGTACATGGGAGCCGGTCCCATTACAGGGTATTACGTGGAAATGTGTGAAGAAGGCTCAGAGGAATGGAAACAAATAACCCAGCGGCCCATAGCCACCACCCACATGAAGGTCTGTACATGCACCTGGTATCCAAGTGTTGCTTCTCATTCAGTCTGATGTTAATTAATTCATTGTTTCCCGCAGGTTTCAGGTCTGGAGACAGGGAAATGCTACATTTTCCGAGTAAAAGCGCTGAACAAGGCTGGAACTGGACCTCCCTCGCTGCCCTCGGATCCTGTGGTGGCTAAAACCAAACCCGGTACGAAATTCAAAGTGATGGGATTGTGCAAGTCAGTAAATATCGTGATGATTCTGGTAAAAAAAATACTTTACAAAACATCAGCTGCACGTTTCATAGCAAGCAAGAACCTCAGTCGAAACAAAGATGAGCAAATCAAACTGCCAATGAATTTACTTCATCTGTACACTGGCTTTTTTTTTCCTTTTTCCATTATTTTCTGAGTTTGATGCCCAGAAGCTGAGCCCTGATCTCTTGTGGTAAAGAATGTTTAGCGGGTTGTTTTTTTAATCATACAGGCACAAATGAAATTGAACTTGGGGTCGATGAAGAAGGTTTCATTTACATGGCTTTCGAAGCTCCTGAAAAGAATGATTCCTCTGAATTTATCTGGTCCAAGGACTACGAAGGACCACCAGACGCTGACAGAGTTCAGATTGAAGAGAAAGGCAATAAGTGAGTAGATAATGTACACTGAGAAGATTAATAAAGAACACAATAACCACTGAGAAAAATGTGAAGCCAAATGTTTCCCTCTCCTCTCAACACGCAGCTAAAATCCATGTACACTATTGAACTTCCGCAAATCTCTGTCCCTGACTCTCAGCTCTGGTGTCTGTGAAATGGGACATTCAGCGCAGGGTTCAGGTCACAAAAGTGAAGCATCGGCCATCATATTGCTGATGTTTTTGCCTTGCTCCCCAGTGTCACACATAAGTACTATATTTGATATCCCAGGTGTATCAAATATATTGCATTCTGTTACAGAAAGCATATATTTGAGGAAAATATAATTTTTCTTCTTATTTTTATTTCTAAGATCTAAGCTTATACTGAAAGACCCATCAGAAAAGGATCTGGGTGTATATTCGGTGGAGGTCACAGATGTAGATGACGACATCTCTGCCAGCTGCACTTTAACAAAAGAAGGTAAAAACTAGTAATTGAGAAGAACAAAAATCTAATGTGCTAGAATTTTCTAATATTGGATGTTTAGAGGAAAGTTCCTTGTAGAGGAATAGTAAGTGATGATGATCGTGGCATCGTTAGGAAGATGTTTCCCATTCATTGAAGGCTCAAGGGCAGTTTCTTTTACAGGCCCCTAAGGAAAGATTCCATTCTCCAGGAAGGTCATTTTTTCCATCACAGTTCAGATTTCACACACAGCTACATCACAATGATTTAAAACTTATTTAACGCGTTTATTGAATTGATACAACCAACATTTTATTCAGCCATAAGTAAGAATTATCTTCACAACCTTTCCTAGTCCTCCCCGCTACTGTTTTGTACTTATTTATCTTCTTCACACAAATAAAGCTCATGAACAAATTAAATTAAATTAACAAAATCAGTTTGCTCTGGCCTAACTGTACTAATCTACATGACTTGTTATTCTTTGCATTTCAGATCTGGACAAGTTATTGAAACGTAGCCACGAAATCAGGAACCCATGTAAGTTAAAGCAGTGAGAAGTCACTGTCACACATCCGGACTTAACAGAATCCCAGAATGTCAGGGGTTGGAAGGGACCTGGAAAGCTCATCCAGTGCAATCCCCCCATGGAGCAGGAACACCCAGCTGAGGTTCCACAGGAAGGGGTCCAGGCGGGTTTGAATGTCTGCAGAGAAGGAGACTCCACAACCTCCCTGGGCAGCCTGCGCCAGCGTTCTGTCACCCTTACTGAGAAGAAGTTTCTTCTCAAATTTAAGTGGAACCTCCTGTGTTCCAGTTTGTACCCATTACCCCTTGTCCTATCATTGGTTGTCACCCAGAAGAGCCTGGCTCCATCCTCCTGACACTCCCCCTTTATATATCTGTAAACATTAATGAGGTCACCCCTCAGTCTCCTCTTCTTCAAGCTCCAGAGCCCCAGCTCCCTCAGCCTTTCCTCACACGGGAGATGCTCCACTCCCTTCAGCATCTTGGTGGCTGCGCTGGACTCTCTCCAGCAGTTCCCCGTCCTTCTGGAACTGAGGGGCCACAACTGGACACAATATTCCAGGTGTGGTCTCCCCAGGGCAGAGCAGAGGGGCAGGAGAACCTCTCTGACCTACTGACCAACCCCCTCTAATCCACCCCAGGTACCATTGGCTTCCTGGCCACACGGGCCCAGTGCTCATGGTCACCCTGCTGTCCCCAGGACCCCCAGGTCCCTTTCCCCTACACTGCTCTCTAATAGCTCATTCCCCAACTTATACTGGAACCTGGGGTTGTTCCTGCCCAGATTCAAGAATCTATACTTGACCTTGTTCTATTTCATTACATTTTTCTCTGCCCAGCTCTCCAGCCTGTCCAGGTCTCTGGATGGCAGCACAGCTTCCAGTGTCAGCCACTCCTCCCAGCCTGGTGTCATCAGCAAACTTGCTGACAGTCACTCTATTCCCTCGTCCAAATCATTGATAAATACATTGAATAATACCGACCCCAGTACTGACCCTTGGGGCACTGCACTAGATCCAGGCCCCAACTGGACTCCGCCCCATTGACCACGACTCTCTGGCTTCTTCCCTTCAGCCAGTTCGCAGTTCACCTCACTTCGAAAGGGGAACCCTGACATAACCCTGTGGTTTGCCTGTGAATCCCCCTCCGTGGTTGTCTCTGTTTTCCAGTGATCAAGCTGATATCTGGCTGGAACATCGACGTTCTGGAGAAAGGAGAAGTGCGGCTGTGGCTGGAGGTTGAGAAGCTGTCACCGAACGCAGAGCTGCGTTTAACCTTCAATGACAAGGAGCTGACAAGTACTCCCGTACGTTCTGGTTTGGTTTGAATTCTGACTTACTTTCCCCCTGCTGAACAGGGAGATGGAGCAAATGGGTACGTTCCTGTTTTGATGTGTGTTTTTGGAAGACTCTCAGGCTCGGTTTTCCCTACAGAAAGCCAAACCAATTCTTAAGTCCTAGTACTGAGCCAGGCTGCAGCACTGACACCATTAGTTCAAGCCAGTGCAATATTCCCCTGTGCCATGGCCAGCAAAACCTTCAGTGGTGACACTCAGAGAATGTCGCCTCCCTATGCAGCTTCCCTATTTTCCACCTCCCCCGAGATGTTCTGCTGACCATCCTTCCCTTTTCTAAGGGAATTTTCTGACAACAAACCTCAACCACGTGTAATTCAGCTGATACTAGAAACACCCCTGCGCAGGTCTGAGAGCTTTCTCTTGGATGAATGAAATCAACTCATTTAAATGGATGCTAAAGCTATAAGCTTTCCACCTTGTCTCTTTGACTTAAATGCAGATAAACCTCATGAATTCTAAGAGCAGATGAAAGTCATTTACTTCTCAGTCTGAAGCACTGCAAATAAAACCGCATCATGTGTTGCAGTGCACTCCAACCCTCTGACACATTAAAAAAATGTTTTAGCCTCTTCCTTGTCTTCCCCTATCAAGTTAATATTATAACATTTAAAAAGTATTTGGAATGACAGGACCAGAGGGGAGAACAGTTGAGAATGAAGAGCAAGATCAATCATTGGCCTGTCAGTTGAATGCAGTGGAGCGATGCCAAGACAACAAAAAGAACAGACAGAACTAAGGGAGAGGACTAGGCCAAAGAATTTCAGAGCTGTTATTGCCATGTTGGGGATTTTTAAAGCAACGCGTAGCAAACTTACTGAAGGCTTCATCTGTTTTAAGAACTGCCTTTTCCACACTGGAGAACTGACACAGTTATGCACGACTACAAAGTGTTTGTCAAGCTCTTTGTAATGATAATATTTGCTTAGAGCAAACAAGGCAGTAAGGCATAATGACAGTATTTATGGTTTGGCATCTGGCAGGTTTCAGGGTGTAGGTAGAAAAGGTTCAGCCATGCTTGCTTCATCTCAATAGAGTGGCAATATTACTCATCACTGCCCAAGTATGCAATTACATGCCATAGATGGGTTATTAAGTGGAACAGTTCTATTATACTACAAATCATAGAGTTTCTGGTAAGCTGCAACGTCTAGAATATCCAACAAGAAAGAATGTTTTGTGTTACGTGGTTTTAACAGAAACATCTTCCCAGAGAAAAGTTCTTTTGTAAGCAATTCTACTGTACCTACTTACACAAAAAAATAACAGATGAACCCTAGAATATAGAATATTAGAGAGCACTGGCTTCATTAGTGAGTCCTGTCAGACGAGGGCAGTATAAAAGGATTCATATAGAACAGGACTGTAGCATCTGAGTGTTGCTGAAGACGCTGTGCCAGGATCAGGCCTTGAAACTGCTCTGCTGTGAAAAAAAAATGATTCAGTTTCTCGTATTTGCTTTGTTTTACACAGACACATAAAATAAACTTTGTCAAAGGAAAAGGTCTCGTGGAACTGATAATCCAGAATTTCTGCGATGACGATAAAGGGACGTACACAGCCCAGCTGCAAGACGGAAAAGCTAAGAATCAATTCACCCTCGTTCTTGCGGATGAATGTAAGTGGAAATTCAGGATCAAATATAGACTGCCGTGCCCAGTGGAAAGTTTTCTAGGCACTTCAGGCTCCAAAGTATGTCTGACAGCTATAACGGCACACTGAGAATGGGGAGAACAAATATTTATTCTATCACACATTAAAGTCCAGAGCTCACGGAAGAAATTATCTGAATTTCTCTTTAACATAAATTGAAGCTTTTGATCTTATAAATAGGGTCTTGGATTATAAAAATGGTCTAAGGCAAAAGATCCAGTGGAATGCTTAGGGTTTTTTTCCAAATGTTTTACATATTATCTTGCTATGGCAAACTGTCTGTGGGTGATACTATTGTGGGTGTCTATTCTAGGCCACCAGATCAGGGTGAGAAAGTTGATGAGGCCTCTACAGATAGCTGAGAGCAGCCTCACAGTCACAGGCCCTGGTTGTGGTGGGGGATTTTAACTTCCCTGATGTTTGTTGGAAGGACGACTCGGCCAGCAGCCACAGTCTGGGAGGTTCCTCCAGTGCCTTGATGATAACTTTGTGATGCCAAGGGTGGAGGAGCCGACTAGAAGAGGTGCACTGCTGGACCTCATCCTCGCTAACAAGGAGGGGCTGGTTGAAGCGGTAAAGGTTGAGGGCTGCCTTGGTTGCAGCAACCATGAGACGGTGGAGTTCAGGATCTCCTGTGGCAGGAGCAGGATAGCAAGCAGAATTGCAACCCTGGATTTCAGCAAGGCAAACTTTGGCCTTTTCAGGCCATTGCTGGGGGAAATGCCATGGGCAAGGCTGCTTGAAGGGAAAGGGGCCCAAGAGAGTTGGTCAGTGTTCAGGGACTGTTTCTACTGGGCACAAGATCAGAGCATCCGACACGTAGGAAGTCAAGGAAGGGAGCCAGGAGACCTGTGTGGTTAAACAGGGAACTGCTGGGTATGTTCAAGTGGAAGAGGAGAGTTTAAAGATCATGGAAGTAGGGGCTGGCCACTTGGGGAAAATACAAGGCTGTTGTCAGAGGGTGTAGGGAGGCAACTAGGAAAGGAACAGACACTTTATGGAGAGATTCAGCACACATTGAGTTCAGGATACAGAATCAGTTTGATGAATTGTGCTCTAGAAGTGCCCATTTTTCTTTACTGACAATGAAGGAAGTAGAGATTACTAAAATTACATGTGGATGTCTACAACCGAGGTAAATTTTATGTTCTCTGACTTCAGTGTTTCTTACTTTTTAAACATCTTAATGTCAGCATTTCTAGCCTAACTTTTTTGCATAGTCAAAATTCCTGTTTTATTTCCTAAATGCATAATGGTTAAGTCTTCAAAGACCTTTTTGTTTTAACTAAACAAATACCAGGTTCTGAGCAACCAGTAGAATGAAAGAATGACAGTACTAAGATGTTCAGGGTTCTTAGTAGGTACCAGAGGTAACTGATGCACCAGAGATGTTGTACAAACAAGTATCACAGCTCTAACGATAACGCCTTTCGCGATCAGTAATTTCTGACGTGTTACACTGAGAAACAGCTGGGGGTTTTTTGACTTTGACTGTTGCTGTCCCCACAGGTTTTGCTAAAGTTGCAGAGGAGGCTGCTGCAAAACGGAGAGAATGGAAGAAAAAGCAGGGTAAGATCAGCTGAAGGTTTATGACTCGCCACAACGATGCCGAGAGGAAGGCAAAACCACAGCAAAGCTCTTGCACTGCTGGGAGTCAGCACTAGATGGAGGCATTTCCGTAGGTAACACTTGAGAGCTGCGGCAACGCTTTGCAGAAGACATTTCTTTTCTTTTATAGGTCCACATTTCATAGAGAATTTGAAATGGAAGGTTACTGAGAACTGTGAAGTGCTCCTTACCTGCAAGGTACACAGAGCCATAGGATGCAACTACACAGTCCAAGTTCTTTTAGCATTACATTTTAGATGTAAATTTTTAGGGAAGGGTATGAACAGTGCTCAGCCAAATGCTTATTTGCAGACCAACGAGAGTTAAGAGCCAGTATACCTTCGAGAGACATTTTAATAAAGAAGTTTCTAAGATTCTGCAGCAATTCTCTAACACAACCTAGGCATTCAGAAATAAAATGCATTTGGAACCCTGACTTCTAAATGTTGACTTTCAACAGGCAACAAACCTGAGAAAGGACACCAGCTTCCAATGGTTCTTCAATAAGAAAGCCCGAGCAGGTGGTGTGTTCGATCCACAGACTGGGATAGGAACGCTTTGTATCAAGAAGGTGAAAAACATTAAACAGCTCAGAGGCTTTGATGATGACATGAAAATGCAAAAAAATACAGGTTGATCTTATTAATATTCCATCTGTGCTTTGGGCAGCACCCACTTAATGAAAGAGATTGAACAGACACTGGGAGGGGGGCAGGGGGCACGTGTGTTTGGTTTTGTGTTGTTTTTAAATAAATATTGCATATGTACATATGTATTTGGTAGATAACCAAAGCAGATGAGGGCCAATACAAAGCAGTTGTTTCAGATGACCGAGGCGAGGACTACACCCAACTTGATCTCACAAAGGGAGGTAAGAGAACCTTGTATCAGCTAATAACACATATTCACACCCCTGCCTGGGATGCATTTTGGATTTAAAACCAAATTTAATACCTCTCTGCCACATTGTTAATTACCATAGGACCTATTACAGCAATTAAAACTCATGTACAAAGTTACTGGCCAATTCTAGGCTGAATTACAACAACAGAACAGTTGTTAAAGACAACATTCTGCTTCCCAAGATCAAATCCTATCCTGACGTCTGGAACCTATCACTTAAACCTGACACAGAAATCTGCTTTCCGTGAGGCAGTCTGTTCCACACATTGAGTGCTAAGAAAGATAGAAGCATCTAAATTTAGTAAAAAATGCCCAGCATCTAAAAATAAGTGAGTCAGTGGCAAAAACTCCACTTCCAGTAAGCTTTGAAATAGAAAAAGATGACAGATTTACTACTAGATATAAAACATCCTAAATATAAGAAAATTAAGTGGGTAGATGTGATTTGCTAAATATTATAGACACTTAAATCTTTATGTCTTGGCAGCCTTTGAAGACCTTCTGAAGGAGCTGTGTCGGCTCAGTGGTACGTCATTGTCCCCCCACTGACACCGTAATAATGAAGGCGATAAGTGGACACCCCGAGCAGAGCAAACTGCTCATGAGCTGTCCCTGGGTTTGGATCAAGGGGTCAATATTTAGCACCCCAAATATGATACCATCTATTTACTGTTCCTTTCGTGTTAGAAGCACCTTCAAACTGTCAAGGATGGTCAGTAAATAAACCCAGGGACATAAAACCCTTCGCACTTACGAACCAGCTCTGTGACCTTTACGTGCCAGTGGCCTGCTGCTTGGCACAGCACTTGTTGGGGGAATTTGGGCAGGTTTCACTATTTCTGTCCATGAGACGTGTATTCCAGACCCAAGTCTCTACAAGAGATGTTGACATTTTTCTCCCGGTTGCTGCCTAAAAGACCCAGGGTCTTAAGGAGGTAGAATACCATCCAGCTTTCAGCCACATTCTCCAGAACAAAATGTTGCTTGGGATTTTTGGTTGTATAACATGTAAAATTCTGCATCCTTGAACGTCCTCCTCAATTTCAGTCTTTTCATTACACCATTAGCTCTTTCTGCTACACCTCTGAAAATTCAGCCTACTGAAGAAGGCATCAAGATCTACACGGATGTGAAGTACTACTCAGACTACATGAAAACAACCTGGTATCACAAGTGAGTTCCCAGAAGATGTTTGTGAGGCTTCCAATCCCTAACATTCTGTGATTCCGTGAGTTTGTAGAGCTCTGGCATCCTGCCTGAAAGCACAGCCAGATGCCCCATGAGACTTTCAGAAGTCACTGAGCACACAACTCTCCATGAAACCAACAGCGAGGTCCTGACTCCCACTGGTTATTCTAACCAGCATAGGTCTAAAAAAAGTTAGCATTCTAATTTACACGGCTCTGCTAAATGCTATGGAAATTATATCATTTGTTTACTTAGGGAGAAAAAACTGGAAAGCCGTGATCGACTGAAAGCTGGAAGCACAATGAATCAGATCTGGCTTCACATCTTGAACCCAACAGATGCAGATAAGGGAAAATACACCCTGGAGTTATTTGATGGGAACAAGTCTTACAAACTGTCAACTGACTTGTCTGGACAAGGTAAGCTGAGTCACACAATGATGCCATAGGAATGAGAGGTACCTGAGCTGCTTTCCAAGATTAAATCTACTAAGTCAAATAAAATAAATGGCAACTTTCCCTAAAACAATTCCATTCCTTGCAGCCTTTGAAGACGCCCTGGCTGAGCACAGAAGGCTAAAGTAAGTTCCTGCCTGAATATTTTCACAGCTAAATCTATTTGAGTGTCACATGCTTTATTGAGAATACAATGCCTAATAAATAAAACCACTATAATTTTCTCTCACTTTCAGGGAAGCAGCAATAGCAGAAAAGTGTAAGTAAATTGATTTCCTTCTTTCTGTGAAATGCAGCCAAGCGGTACCCTGGTAAGTAAAACTGAGAGGTCATGTTTATTCATTCCCAGGTCGTGCCAGGGTTGTTCAAGGTCTGCCAGATGTTGCCACCATCATGGAGGACAAGGTAACATTGAGTAACTGTTTGTGTAACTGGCCCTTGCACAGACATAGAAGAATAATTGATGGGGAGAAAACCACTTGTTTTCACCTCCTGGATGTTCCCAGGAGTTTTTCTGAGCTACTGCAGTTGCCCAAGGTGTGAAGTGGCTCCCTCCACGATACCTGGATTGGCCACTATATCGGTGGTGCTTTCAAACCCGCACGTGCTGCTGCACAGAGGTGCTCCCTGCAGCACAGAACCTCTCGTTTTGCAGGGCGCGGATGTTACTGCTTCCTAGGTCTAGCCAGATCCTTTCTGTTGTCGTCCCATTTCACAGGATTCGACTAAGGCCTTTAAGTGCTGGACCTGATTTTCCCATCATATAAACTTGCTGCTTACACTTCTGAATCACGTTCCCCTTTACTGGTACACAGGCAGAATAAAAATCCTGTGAAGTAACCGCAAATTCCTATTTAACTGTCACTTCACAGTGTAGCTATAAAAAGACAGTAACGCAAGTCTGAGTCAGGCCCAGTGAATTCAGTCACGTTCATCTTGCTTATACTGGAGGATATCCAGAAAAGGAGCGGACAGTCCTGGAATCTCCCCTACTGAAAATCTAAGAGAATTTCCAAAGTGTTTTATTACCAAGGTTGTGAAAGTGACCCCAAAGTCATTAATTTAAGAACTTTCTAGTTCCATAGCAGCTGCAAGAAACAGCAATGAAATTTAATTAAGGCCCACCATTCGCTTGGAGCCACGAACTAGACAATCAATTCAATGGCATTGTAAAGCAGCAACTTTTCAAATAATCACTTTAAACACCAATCACCTTTCAGGAATCACTCTTACTTTGTAAAACAAAGATATCAGAGAAAAATGTTGGTTACTTGATGAATACAACAGAGTCAATTAGTTCATATCAGATTGGAACAAAGTTGTTATAGATAAGCAACCCCTGTGGATTTTTACTGATATTGATTTCTATTTTTCTTAATTTCTCATCAACTGAATTTCCTTGCTCATTTATATCTTCATAATCCATTTCTGCTATCTGTTTCACAACAGACCCTGTGTTTAACTTGCTGTGTCTCTGGAGAACCTTACCCAGAAATCACTTGGTTCAAAAATGAGAAAGTTATCGTCTTTAAAGATCGCTACAAAATGGATGTGAAGGGGACAGTTGTCACAATTACCATAGAGAAAGTCTGCAACGAAGACACAGGAAAATACAGCATCTATGTCAAGAATAAGTACGGTTCTGAAACAGGGCAGGTCACTATCAGTGTCTATAAGCACGGAGAGATACCAACAGGAATGGAAGAGTAAGTCCCATGTGGGATGACAATGAAAAAGCCTAAATGAATTAGTCAAGTACGTCTCATTGAATTTAAAAGGAATTTCACTCCTACGGATTCCTTTCTATGTCTCTGCCTTAAAATCCAGGCTCATGTCTCGATTTTTTTCTGGTAATATTTTAGTATTTTTATTTTGGTAGTTGTTAGAAAACAATTCCCGCGTGCGTGTACACATGCACCTTCACCTTACAGAGAAACTCTTTCCTAGTAAACCTGTGTGGGAAACGCCAAAGGATTCACATACAAGAACCAGGCTTCCACTGGAGTTTTTCTGTAGTATATCACTATGTATTACTGATTATCTAGTAGCTGACGTATGCGTTTGTGTGTGTATTATTAAACTTATACCCTTGGTGACACCTCAGCACTGTCGTCCAGTACATCCATCTTGAAATCAGGTAGGAATTTTCCCAAGTTCCGTGCAGAATCAGGGCCCTGCAGCACACACCTTTACAAACCCAAGCCATCCAGGATGAAAACACAGCAGTGACTTTTCCAGCTTGGTTCTTTATAGAGAAACACATTCCACTGCTATATGCACACTGAGTAAGAGGAGAGTTTATAGATCATGGAAGGAGGGGCTGGCCACTTGGGGAGAATATAAGGCTGTTGTCAGAGGGTGTAGGGAGGCAACTAGGAAAGCTAAGGCCTCCTTAGAATTCAACCTGGCGAGAGGGGTCAAGGACAACAGGAAGAGCTTTTTCCAATACATGGCAGATAAAACTAACAGCAGAGGCAATGTAAGCCCACTGATGAACGAGGTGGGTGCCCTGGTGACAGAAGATACAGAGAAGGCAGAGTTACTGAACGCCTTCTTTGTCTTTGTCTGCTCTGCTGTGGCTGTCCTGAGGAGCTCCGCACCACTGAAGCCCCAGAGGAAGGCAGGACAACGGAGGAGTTTGCCTGGGTTGATGAGGACTGGGTTAGGGAGCAGTGAGGCAATCTGAACATCCATAAATCCACGGGTCCGGATGGGATGCACCCACTGGTGCTGAGGGAGCTGGCTGAGGTCATTGCTGGACCACTCTCCATCATCTTTGCCAAGTCTTGGGAACCGGGAGAGGTGCCTGAGGACTGGAGGAAAGCAAATGTCACTCCAGTCTTCAAAAAGGGTAAGAAGGAGGACCCGGGGAACTCTAGGCCGGTCAGCCTCACCTCCATCCCTAGGAAACTGATGGAATGACTTCTCCTGGGTGCCATCTCAAGGCATATCAGGGATAAGAGGGTCATTAGGGGCAGTCAGCATGGCTTCACCAAGGGGAAGTCGTGCTTGACCAACCTCATTGACTTTTATGAGGACATAACAAGATGGATGGATGATGGCAGAGCGGTGGATGTGATCTATCTTGACTTGAGTAAGGCACTTGACACAGTCTCCCACAGCATCCTCACAGCTGAACTGAGGGAGTGCGGTCTGGATGACCGGGTAGTGAGGTGGACTGCGAACTGGCTGAAGGGAAGAAGCCAGAGAGTCGTGGTCAATGGGGCGGAGTCCGGTTGAGGCCTGGATCCAGTGCAGTGCCCCACGGGTCAGTACTGGGGTCGGTATTATTCAATGTATTCATCAATGATTTGGACGAGGGAATAGAGTGGCTGTCAGCAAGTTTGCTGATGACACCAGGCTGGGAGGAGTGGCTGACACTGGAAGCTGTGCTGCCATCCAGAGACCTGGACAGGCTGGAGAGTTGAGAAGGGAAAAATGTAATGAAATAGAACAAGGTCAAGTGTAGAGTCTTGAATCTGGGCAGGAACAACCCCAGGTTCCAGTATAAGTTGGGGAATGACCTATAGAGAGCAGCATAGGGGAAAGGGACCTGGGGGTCCTGGGGACAGCAGGGTGACCATGAGCCAGCACTGGGCCCTTGCTACTCAGGTATTACAATATGAAAATGTAGTTACAAAATTGGCTCTGTGTGAATTTTCTTTAGAATTACATACTGAAAAAGAGTTGTGAATTTGTAAGAAAAAGTTCAGCATTGGTTTTCTATTAAAACAGAAGACTTACTGACCAATATGGGGTAATAAAAGTTAACTTAGAAAGGTCACCAACCCCTGGGATACAGGCTCCATCTGGATTAAGCAATATAATTGCAAGACACATAATCTAATGAATATCTTCCAAAATCAACAGTTGTGCTTGCACAGACAGCAAGGAATATCACTCACCAACTATAATGAGTGAGAAAAAAAAATAATATATCCCATTTACTTCTTTCATTTCAGTCTCCAAGCAACGTTCTCTATTTTATTTTACCTTTAGTCTCCTATGTATGCAGTGATTATTACAAAAAATAATAATAAACCAAATTTAATACAGATTTAGATACACATTACTGACATCTACTGGATAAAGCCGTAAGTGACTGTCCCACTCCAACATGATTTTCCCTGTCCTCAAGCAATTGGAAGCCCACAGTTTTGGAAGAAATAGCTGTTAATTTTATTTTATTCCCACCATTTAAGGTCCAAGTGCCCATATTGTGGTAATGAGGAAGTTCCTGCTGTAAGACAGTAACTACCTCACACCTACTGTATAAGATGCCATTTTATCTGAAGAATTCTATCCAAAACAGGATGTGAACAAAAAGAGAACAAATTAATCCATGCATACTTCACAACAATTGCGAATAATCACCCAAGTTCAATAACCCACAATAAACATAACATCCCAAACCAGTTGGTCAAGGTAAGATTTTCAACAAAGCAAAATGAACTAGAGGTTATGATCATTAAGAACAAATAAATGATTAATAATTATTACTCCATGGTTAATAATTAGCCAGTCATCTCATGGTCTGGGCTGGCTTTTCCGTTTTCATAAATAGCACCTGAATGACCAGGCAGAGCCCTCACTTTCCTGCTACCGTCACCACCCTAAACCACATTCCAGCATCCAGAATGGCCTTCAGCGGCACCTGGCAGGTCTATGCTCAGGAGAACTATGAAGAGTTTCTGAAGGCTCTTGGTAAGTGTCCAGTTACTTCTGAAATCATTTGCTCAGATTGCAAGACATATATAACATCAAAATTTACACAGACTTAGATGGAATGGAACAATATACCCATAAAGAAGTGAGGAATCCAAAACAAGATTTGTCTTTTAACTTGGGCATCACTTTCTCTTATTGGTTTGTATCTTTTGCACCCTTATCAGAGAAAATAATTTGTTATTTAATACCAACACACGACTTCATAAAGCCCTTTTTTGCAGCACTGCCAGATGACCTTATCAAAATGGCCAAAGATATTAAGCCTGTTGTTGAAATACAACAAAAAGGAAATGACTTTGTTGTGACATCAAAAACCCCCAAGCAATCCGTAACTAACTCATTTACACTTGGAAAAGAGGCTGACATCACTACTATGGATGGCAGAAAGCTAAAGGTAATTTATTTCAGGAATGGGTTCATTTCTTTACTCATCTTTATAGTTCCGTTTCTGTGCACGAGTGAAATTTGTTTGTACCATTTCTATTAGCGTACATACCTATCATTTCAACAAACATAAATGCTTCTTCTAAAACTTTTATTAAAAAGCTGTGGTGTCCAGTTTAAATTACAATTTCCTATGTATGTAGTCCCCTACTTACTCTAATTTAATTCCAAAATCTAACATTTTTTATAATTTGTAAATCTGCTTCGACAGTGTACTGTGAACATGGTAAACGGGAAGCTTGTGTGCAAATCAGAAAAATTCTCTCATGAGCAAGAAGTTAAAGGAAATGAAATGGTGGAGGTAAGTGATACATTGAGAAAAATGCTGAATTACACATGAATTACAGAGACTTTGAGCCACCTGGCGCTGAATAAATTTCCCAAAGTCTAAATGAGAAACAAGTTATGCATATAACCAGGACCTGGGGGTCCTGGTGGACAGCAGGATGACTGTGAACCAGTACTGGGCCCTTGTGGCCAGGAAGGCCAATGGTACCTGGGGTGAATTAGAAGGGGGGTGGTCAGTAGGTCAGAGAGGTTCTCCTGCCCCTCTACTCTGCCCTGGGGAGACCACACCTGGAATATTGTGTCCAGTTGTGGTCCCTCAGTTCCAGAAGGACAGGGAACGGCTAGAGAGAGTCCAGCGCAGCCACCAAGATGCTGAAGGGAGTGGAGCATCTCCTGCGTGAGGAAAGGCTGAGGGAGCTGGGGCTCTGGAGCTGGAGGAGACTGAAGGGCGACCTCATTAATGTTTACAGATATATAAAGGGGCAGTGTCAGGGGGATGGAGCCAGGCTCTTCTCAGTGACAACCAATGACAGGACAAGGGGTAATGGGTGCAAACTGGAACACAAGAGGTTCCACTTAAATTCTTCTCAGTGAGTGTGACAGAACACTGGAACAGGCTGCCCAGGGAGGTTGTAGAGTCTCCTACTCTGGCGACATTCAAACCCGCCTGGACACCTTCCTGTGTAACCTCATCTGGGTGTTCCTGCTCTGGTGCGGGGACTGGACTGGATGATCTTTCGAGCTCCCTTCCAATCCCTGACATTGTGTGATTCTGTGATATTTGTCTCCTTCAGACTATGACTTTTGGCGGAGTAACACTTGTCAGAAGAAGCAAGAGAGTTTAAACACAGATCACCTTCTGTGTGACATCTTTACATATCTAAAATAAAGTGCCGCTTCCAAAAGGTGTGATCTTTGTTATCTGAAAAAATAGTAGAGAAAATAGTTATGATTTCTACTCTCCTTTCACACACACATCACTTCCCATTATTTGAAGACTGTGCTTTCCCTGAGTAGACTTACAGAACCCTTCTATAGTCCAAGTGACAGAAATCTACCTCCCACACAACCAAACCTGGACATTAGCTGGAACGTTACAATTTATCATAATAATCCTTGAGAGCAGACAAAAGCTGATATAAATGCTTCTTCATTTCTTACTCAGTGAACATATTCAGCTTTAATTCCTTTGCCTAATAAAGTTTGGTCTTCTACTTAAAATCCTTTCTCTGTAACCTAGCCAGCAAAGAACAATTAGACATTTACTTAGCGGCTCTGCACCACGTGTCTGTAACAGGAATAGACACAGTAATATTTTAAAAGCTATGAAGTATTTAACAGTCATAAAGTAATAATAGGAATGACCACTCTTAAAATGAAGTACACAAGAGTACAATTAAACAAAAATGAGGCACTACAAGAGCAAAGGAAATCAAACATCCTTCCAACTTTTTAACATATTCCCAATATTTGCTTGTCACTGCTCGAGTCTGTGAAGCTCAAGTACAACTAAATAGTTTATGTTCAGATTATGTCTCTACTGCAGTATAAAACTCCCAGGACCCATGCCTATAACCACTTCTCAGTTTGCTGTTGATTAGATCCTACTGCTATATTAGCAGTCGGATTTCATACTTATTTAAGTCACTGCAGATTTGTTAGAGTGTAAGATCCCCATGAAAAAAAGCTGCTGGACAGATTATGCCATTTGAAATCCTCAGGGGTTGTTTTATTCCAATTAAGAATGTTGAGTCTACATCTTCCTATGCTGGGAGAAGAGCAATTTGTGAGTGGGGAGGTTGTGTTTTAGTTATTAACACCTGCAACATGATATAAGCAATCTGGCAAGTGTATTCTTATTCTGGGATCAGGTTGTCTTCAGGAGGAGCTTTACTGGTGTAACCATGCAAGTCTCATTGTGTTCATTTTGCTTCCTAGGCAGCTCTAATGCTAAGTACAATTTGCAGGCTAAATTAAATTCCACGTGAGTTACACATAAATAAGATCAACAGAACAGAAATGAAGATATTGGTTAAACTCAGGGAGAAAGCTGCTTTAAAGCATCGGTACAGCAAAAAGCCATATAAGAACCTGAAACAACTTGTGTTTGGGAGTTGCTGGGTAACTGCTGCCAACTACACAACGAAACACCACAAAACAGAAGAGCTGCTTATATAGTTGACATATGCCTGCTGTGTTAGTGATCGAACTTCACCTGTCATTCAAAATCTGTAGAAATGCCCAGCAATTCTGAGTGTGCAACTGGCAGGACATGAACAGGAGTGTCCCCCCACCAGAGTTTTCATTCATGCTCAGCCATTTAAAAGTAAAAATATGCTAGTGGCAGACACCACAACTGCATTAACTCTTGTCTTTCCCATGTGCAGCTCACTGAAAATCCCTCACACCAGCAATGATAGACACGCTGCTTTATTGAACTCTTCATCAAATCACCTAGAACTGTTCACTCACAGATTTGCTGGTGAGTCACACAATAAGGTGTTCAGAAATCACCTCTCACCGTTCTCATCACACAAACACCTTTAGTGAAAAAGAGCTGGTCCTCTGCATACAGTGCTTGCTCTAGAGCTGTCTGATGAAAACTCTCGGGGCACAACAACATTGTCAGTGTAGGAAACAATTATTTTGCAAATATAATAGGCTCAGGCAGGACCTCTCAGCAAAGCAATTTTTTTAATAACGATATTGCAACACCGGGTGTTCGACCTAAAGGTAGGCACATGTAATAGGGCAAAAAGCCCCTGCTTATATCCCCCCAAAATCCCGGCTGCAATTTCCCTCCCTTGTTCCCCACTGGTTGGTAATTTGGGGTTTACAGACCACCCGACCTGCCTCAGTTTACATACAATATCCTTCCTCTTATCAATCTATTTAAGATATGGATTCCTGGTACTTTGGCTACCCTCCCCCCTAAATTAACTTGTAAATACAGGTGTCAGTATGCATCCTATCAGTGTATATTCCAGGAAGAGACTGTGGTTTTATGTCGTGTTTGAGCCAGACAAACAACATAGACCAAGTTCTTAAGTACGAACAGCAGTTTCCATTTATGGCCACAAACGCCTTTTTATATAGTTTTACACCAGCTCAAGTGTCTTTTTGCTATTGGTTACAAGTTGCAGTAGTAACACCTCATCGGCTAACTTTGCTATCATCAATGTTGCTCTTTTACTCCCTCCTCTCTCATGGGTTCACCTTAATATCTCCTTATACTCCTTTAGTCCCATCTTTCTCACGTGTAGGCCTTAATATCTTCAAGGCTAATTTCTGTTTCCATACCCTCCATCAGGGAATCCACGGACCCACCACAGTCCCTCACAGTTTTACACTAAGGATTCATAGTCTGATATCTCTCAGCCCTTCCCCCCTGCTGGGGTCAGGCGCCAGTTATACAAAAACAACAGTTCTTTGTTAAACGTTCCTTACAGTCAGTAACGGGCCGAGGGTGACAACATGAGACTCCTTCTCTCCTCACAGCGACGGGCCGGCCGCCACGTTGCCGCTTTTCGGCGGGAAAACAGCGCTGAGGAGGGGCGCCCACTGCGCCTGCGCATTCGTGCGTTCGCGGTGAGTAGAGGGCGCAGGCGCAGTGAGGGGAGAGCGGGTTTTGGCGCCGGCCGCTCTCGCCGGAAGCCCCGTCGAAAGTCTCGCGAGAGCCGGCGGGGCGGGCGGCGGTGGCGCTGCGTGCTGCTCCGGAGGGGTCTCCTCAGCCGCTCGGTTCCCCGCAGCGCCTGGGCCCTGCCGCTCGTTCCCTCCCTCCCTCGTCCAACCACCGCCATGTCCCGTTACCTGCGCCCCCCCAACACCTCGCTGTTCGTGCGGAACGTGGCCGACGACACCCGGTGAGTGGGGGCGGGTGCCAGCGCGGGGCGGGGGGGGGCGCAGGCTTTGGCGGGCTCGCTAGGCCGCGCCGGCGGCTGAGGCCTGAGGGGACCGGAGCTCTCCCGGAGCGACGGGAGGGGAGGGGGAGAGTCCAACCTGCTCCTTTCCTCGCCTTTACCTTTCTCCGTGCCTTGCCTTCCTCCCCCTTTCTCCATTTTCCTCTCCCTCCTCGCCACGCTGTTCTATTTCCCCTCCTCTCCATGAGGGTCGGTTTCCAAACAACATCCAGCCAGAACAAAGCTGGGTCGGGAGTAAAGTGCAACTCTGGTCCCCGCCTTTTTGAGTTTGTCCAGCGGGAGATTGAGGCGGGATTTTTCACGACGAGCTGCCGCCTTGGCAACGCCGCTGGAGTTTTTAACGGGCTTTGAAAGCGATTGTTCCAAGAAGGGAGAAAACGGCGCCTTTGCTGCGGGTGTCCCCGAAATATTCCTGGGGTAGTTGGTTCCGTTAGGATGGTAATTGCTGCCAGTTCGGGGTGGAGGGTTATTACATTAATTGTTGGGTACCATGTCCTCTTGTGACACTCACTCTCTGTAGAGGGGGAGAAACAATCCTCTTTCCTTCAAAATTGTGTTGTAGCAAAATTCTGTATATATACATGCAGTAAATGAGTGAAATACCTTTTAATAAGGAATTTTTAGAAATTGCAAGTGTGTATTGCACAGATTTTTATTTACTACCTAGATTTTTTAAATAAACTGCCAGATTTCTCCATTTCTTTTTTCCAGTTGATTATGTCCCTCTTGCCTTTGTTGTCTGTAAAACACTCCTAGAGCATATTAGTATAGAATATACAGGTGAATTAGAGCACTCTTATGTTTTTAATTATAGCAGAATTTGTAGGGAAATCCCTGCAAGGTCTAGTTGTATAAAACACAAGCACGAGTTTTCAAACTAGCTGCCTGGGCAACTTGCACCGAAGTTGTGCAGCAAATAACAGTAGCGTGGGCACGATGGAATGGAATGAATTAAGAATGTTATTGTCATCAAAAGCGTCAGTAGCTTCAAATTAAAAACTTTAAATCTATTTGCATGAATTTTCTTCCCTCTTTCTGGTAGTTTTACTGTAAGAACAGCCAAGGAGAACTATTGCTTCCAAACTTTTAGAAAATAATGTGGATCTTATTGAGGCTTTCACCATAAGCTTATGATTAGGCAGTACATTCTTCCTAGAGATGATTTCATTGTAACATCTTGATGGTTTAGTTCCCTTCTGCTGTGATTGACTTCATGCACTGTATGTTCTTTCCCAAACGATGAGAAAGAGGAATTAATAGTATTAACTTATACCACATAAATAGAGTGTTACAGGGTCTTTCTCATGCAGGTTGTTGTCCTCAAATGACACAAAAATACATGTAAAGAAGCTGATGTGATTAAGAAACTTATTGTTTGAGGAGACAGTAGTTTTTCCAAGTGTAGTTCCAGGTCTATTCAGCAGTTTAGTGCTCCATTCTCTGGAAAAGCTGTCCTAAGGGCACGAGTGGTTGCTCACTTAAGTTTTGTTCTATTTGATGTGGTTGTAAGTATTGATTCTTCTATGGAGATGGGTTTGTGCGACTGGTTTATTATTATACTCTTTCCTTGGATCCTACGAGTTGGCATATGCGTGTTACAAAAGCACTGTCAAGAGTTACACGAGATACTTGAATGACGGTAATTCTTAGATCCTTCTTTTTTTCTTTCTGCCCACCTTTGCTAGCACATCTTGCATTGAATTGACTAATATGTGTCACTTCTCATTTACGCTCCTGTTGTAGAGTTGTGCTGAACACAGGTTTCAAAATGCCAGGGTGGATCTTAAGTATCCTGAGGCTTGAGTGTTTCAGAGAAGCCCCACGTGTTGCTTAGGAATGAACTGCTCAAACACTTTTCTCAAAACATGTTTTGGCACATGCATCCTCTACCCACTGCTTCCAAAGAGGTGGATGATCTTATCAGTTGTAGATTTTCAATTTTTTTTTTTTTTGGGGGGGGGGGATGTTTTGTAGCACCTTAAACAGTGAAAAAAAACCCATACAAGATATTTGTGATATTCTAGGTCTGAAGACTTGCGCCGTGAATTTGGTCGGTATGGACCTATAGTTGATGTATACGTTCCACTTGACTTCTACACTCGTCGTCCCAGAGGATTTGCTTATGTTCAATATCCTTTCTTCAGATGGCTGATTAGTGAGGGGTGTTGAAGTTTGAAATTCAAGTTTGTGTGAGAGGTAACAAATCTAAATGAAACAGCAGTTTACTTTTGTGTTGTATCTAATAAGTGTCTTATATTGTGGTGTTTATTGTCATAGATTAACTTCTCTCAATTGTTCTTTGCCTTTTTGCAAAACTTAAGTCCAGTAATATAAAAGCTTGCTTATGTCACTGAAATTAATACTATCTAATTTAAATGAAAATTTATCACTGACTCAAAATTGTCTAGCACGTTTTTATTATCACTGGTATGTAAGTAAACTTGTGCTTAGCGAACTGTGACTGGTATTCATTGTTAATTTAACAAATGGAAACTGGAATCACTTGATCAAAATCAGATTGTATAAAAAATGAGGTGAAGTTTTTTCTTTAATATTGTCCCCTAATTTACTGTCCTCTGTTGTTGCCTCAGAATGTAAAGCTGTACAGTAATGGCGACCCCAAAGAGAAAGCATGAAAGAACCTTTAGAGTAGAGTTCAACAATTAAGGCAAGTAGACAAGCCAAAGACCTCTTAAGGATCAGGCTTGAAGAGAAGGGAGAGTTTGGGAAAAGAAAAAGTAAAGAAAAGCTGGAAGAAGGACAAGCCATAATGGGAGACAAAGCTTCGCTTTATCTGCAAAAGGGGGAAAAGGTTGTTTTTCAAAGTAAAAGATAAAGCCATCTGTCATTTTTGGCCAAGCATCTCATGACAAGTCCTTCTGACAAGCACTTAAAGAGTTAAAGGTCAAGATGAAGTTGAATGGTGGCCAAGATTAAAGGAGTCATACCTGATGTATCCTACAGAATAACAGTTTTTCTTCTGTTTGTCACGTAAGCAGCAATTTGATGAATGATTCTGGTTAAGTCCGTTGACAAACCCTGTGATATTTCTCTTGTGAGTGCTATTGTAACTGTGCTCGAGTGAAAGTTCTGGGTTTCTCAAGATCTAGTCCTACAGCACTGTGGTTTAGTTCTGCACAGGTGGTGCTGAGGATGAGCTGAGTTGCTACCAGGAGAAAGGCAATTCCTTCTTCCAGGTCACAGCTGGAAGGAGGTGTGTGAATTACAGTAGTGGTCAGTCTCACAGATTAACTTTAGTAAATTAGTAATGTCTGTGTTATTGAACACCTGACCTGACTGACAGCGCAGGGGGTTTAGTGTGTGATTTTTATCTCAGACTCTTCAAGGTCTGGCATTACATAATTTAAACTTAAAAATTGGGGAGGGGTGGGGGGAGGCTTTATTTTAAATAATTAGACACTTGTTAATTTTTATTGTTGGTATACCTAGCATAATTTAAGAGCTAGGGTTTAATTTTCGTAAAGTCAATGTAGTGGACAGACCTGAATGACCATTAACAAATGTATTTTAAAAGGATACCGGGTTTTTTGCCTTGCATAAGTACAAGTGGGAGAAGAAAAAAGTTAAGAGTATTGCATAGCAACTGCTTATGGATAAGTTCATGATCATAAGATGAGATTTTAATTTTAGTATAGGAGTTCTTAGATAGCTGGTGGTTAATAAAAAAATAATAAATTTACTAGTGTGTACTGTAGCACGACCAATAGAACTTAAAAAAAAAAAAAGTAAAATTGGAAAATAACTGGTATTTTTGTTTTTATTTTAAATACCAAATCTGTAAACTGCTCAAATTCCCAAGTACCTTAACACTCACCACATTTGAAGATGTCCGTGATGCAGAGGATGCTCTCCATAATTTGGATCGAAAGTGGATTTGTGGTCGGCAAATAGAAATCCAGTTTGCACAGGGGGATCGGAAGAGTAAGTGCCTTGTGTGTGTTTCATTAGACTGATTTTTAACCTTAAAGTTCCAGTATAATCACAGAATGTCAGGGGTTGGAAGAGACCTCGAAAGATCATCCAATCCAATCCCCCCATGGAGCAGGAACACCCAGCTGAGGTTCCACAGGAAGGTGTCCAGGCGGGTTTGAATGTCTGCAGAGAAGGAGACTCCACAACCTCCCTGGGCAGCCTGGGCCAGTGTTCTGTCACCCTCACTGAGAAGTTTCTTCTCAAATTTAAGTGGAACCTCCTATGTTCCAATTTGAACCCATTGCCCCTTGTCCTGTCACTGGTTGTCACCCAGAAGAGCCTGGCTCCATCCTCCTGACACTCCCCCTTTCCATATTGATCCCCATGAATGAGTCCCCCCTCAGTCTCCTCTTGTCCAACTCCAGAGCCCCAGCTCCCTCAGCCTTTCCTCACATGGGAGATGCTCCACTCCCTTCAGCATCTTGGTGGCTGCGCTGGACTCTCTGCAGCAGTTCCCTGTCCTTCTGGAACTGAGGGGCCACAACTGGACACAATATTCCAGGTGTGGTCTCCCCAGGGCAGAGCAGAGGGGCAGGAGAACCTCTCTGACCTACTGACCACCCCCTTCTAATCCACCCCAGGTACCATTGGCCTTCCTGGCCACAAGGGCCCAGTGCTGGCTCATGCTGCTGTCCACCAGGACCCCCAGGTCCTTTTCCCCTATACCTTGTATTCTCCCGAGGTGGCCAGCCCCTCCTTCCATGATCTATAAACTCTCCTCTTCCACTTGAGCATGCCCACCAGTTCCCTGTTTAACCACACAGGTCTCCTGGCTCCCTTCCTTGACTTCTGAACAGATACTTGTAAAGAACTTACCTCTTTTCTATCTGTTAGTCTTATACATATTATTAATATATAGATAGATACAGATATTACATTAAAATATTGCTATTTTTTTACAGCACCAAATCAAATGAAAGCCAAGGAAGGGAGAAACCTGTACAGTTCTTCTCGTTACGATGACTATGACAGATACAGGCGATCTAGGAGTCGGAGTTACGAAAGGAGACGATCTAGAAGTCGTTCTTTTGATTACAGCTATAGAAGATCGTATAGTCCCAGAAAGTAAGTGTAGCGTGTGTTTGGCTTCAACTGCACAGCAGGCTGGTGGAGGAGAAATGCCACACTGACTATTTAATTGTTAAAATTATGAGTAGTCTTTTTCTATACTCACCTTGTAATTACTTGTGGGAGTTAAATATCTTGCATGCTACATCAAATCAGAAGTATTGAATGAAATTATTCTGTGCTGCGTTGAAGAGTAACTAAAAGCAAATGCACAGCTTAAAAAGAATTTATTAAGCATTTGTATACAAACATAGGTATTTGTCACCGTTTACTTTTTCTGATGTACCTTTTTAGCAGTAGACCTACTGGAAGACCTCGGCGTAGCAGAAGCCATTCGGACAATGATAGGTAAAACACTTTTTACACCCTTTAAATTGCAAACTAGATCACTGTATTCCTTTAACTATAGGTTAAAAAAAAGTTTCTCCTGCAAAAAAAAAAAAAAATGGTAAACAATTTTTAATGTACTAGATGTCTAAGAATAGTGTTTTTACATTCAAATCTCCTCTCTCCCCTTTATTCTGATAGGTTCAAACACCGCAATCGATCTTTTTCAAGATCTAAGTCCAATTCAAGATCACGATCCAAGTCACAGCCCAAGAAAGAAATGAAGGCTAAGTCACGGTCTAGGTCTGCATCTCACACCAAAACTAGAGGCACCTCTAAAACAGATTCTAAAACACACTATAAGTCCAGCTCAAGATATGAAAAGGAGTCGAGAAAAAAAGAACCAGCTAGATCCAAATCACAGTCAAGATCACATTCTAGATCTAGGTCCAAATCCAGATCCAGGTCATGGACTAGTCCCAAGTCCAGTGGCCACTAACAGTGTATCCACGTTGGTTTTAGGCATGTAAGATTCATTTACACACAGTTCAGTTTACTTAAATTATCAGGAATATGATGTTGCAACAGTGCTAAAATACTTTCTTTGTCAGTTTTCCCTGTAGCCGACAATGGTTAAAACTAAAACAGTGTTGAGAGGCCACTGAAAGAGAGAGAGAGAGAGAGAATGTCCATTTGGTTAAATGTTATGGGCAGCTACTGATTTGGTTGTGGTGTCTCTATGTATATTTTTGTAAAGATTTGCATTTTTAGTGCTTAGATATTGGTGATGACTTGATTGATCGTAACTTGCAACATTAAAAATGTCATACCCGTAGAGAAATCGATATCAGTTTGTGCTGAACAGTTAAACCAACTGTTTAACTTGGTTTTTGATGCTCGATTTTGGGATGAAACCGGAAAACTGGACAGCCGTAGCGCAACACTGACTGCTGCGAAACGCAGCCTGGCCGGTTTATGTTCCCATTGTTCAAAGGCAGGTTTCTGTGTTCTCCGTGCCCGCTGACACAAGGAGGAGAGAGGTTTTTGAGGTTTCTCTTTAACCCTGCCATCCGCAGAGATGGTACTAACATTGCGTGTACGACATGGGGAGAGAGTTGGTCTTGGGAGCTCATTCAGAGATCGTGCAGTGTCAGGATCATCAGGATCGAGGCTTCACTGCTTTGACCTGGCTGCTTGTACTGAATGTGCGAGGGGAAAAAACCCTGCACCTTGAAATGGAAAATTAAATTCAGATTGCAGGAAATGGCAGAGCGACTAAGTATTAGGTTGTGTGTACATTTTATGCAGTTTTTGTATCTATTCTAAATTTTAGTGAGCAGTTAACCATAAAATTGCTTAGTTTTCCTGCTGTTAGATACCGGTAGATTGTTTCGAGTTGTGTGTGTACAGTATATAAGAACTAAACTTTATGCCAATGACTCCTGTGGTTAGTTGGTGTATTCCTAGGTATAAAACTGTAGCCATCTCTCTTCCGGAGTAGCCAAGGCTTGCGTTTACACTGCAAACAGTATTGGGTCAAGCAAGCCTGAATCACTTCTTCCTGGGAACAGATAGTGGTTTGGTTACAAGATTTCATTTTCCTTAAGAACAAACGTTTGAAGCTGGATATGAACAAGAGCTGCATCTCTAGCTATTTAGTTCTCACTAATACACTATATTTAGTGAACTGAATGTGAACAATAACAAAACCAGTGTGTAATCTTACCAGTATTTCTCTAGAAGGCAAATACTTTGTGATGAAAATGGCTTTTGGCATCGTTTTTTCTAGTTACCTTCAAAAGGCAGCATCAAACACCCGGAGTTCTTGCTGTCTCATGTAGTAGCATATAAAGACATTGATTTCCACAAGTTCCTTTTTAGAGCAATGTCTTAGGTTTGGGGTTTAGTGTTCTCAGCAGGGCCTTTGAAGAAACGCAGATGGCTTTGGAATCAGCAGTGGAACGTGCTTAGGGGCTTGATTCTAGAACCTTTGTACATTTGATAGTCTTTCTAATTTTTTCTTTACTGTTTGCAGTTAATGTTCATGTTCCGCTATGCAATCATTTATATGCACGTTCCTTTAATTTTGTAGACTTTCCTGGATGTATAGTTTAAAAAACAGCAAAAAGTCTATTTAAAACTGTAGCAGTAGCGTGCAGCTCTAGCAGAGGAAAGTTGTGGGATTAAACTTTGTATTTCCTTTCTTATAGAGGCTTCTAAAAAGGTATTTTTATATGTTCTTTTTAACAAATATTGTGTACTACCTTTAAAACATCGATGTTTTGATCAAAATACCTAAAGACCCAGCTTATTTTCTGCTTGCTGTAAATTTAGCAAACATGCTGTAATAAAAAAATGAAGGAAATACTGATCCACTGGAATTATTGTAGCTGTAGAATTTGACTCCAGAGCACGGTCAGTAGAGCTGTGCATCCCTTATGGAGTAAAATCCTTACTATGGTATTTCAGTCAAGCCAGGAATTTATTGTTTCATGTCCGAATAAATATCATTTCACATTTTAAAAGGGGTACTAGACAAAATAAGAACGATAAGCATGTGTTTTAGTCTAATATATTGAAATTACTTTTCCATTAGCTTCTGTTCTTGCTGGATGGACTTCCCAATGGTTATAGTTCAGATATGATTAGCCAGGTTATGAACTACTTCAAACCATATAGAGCCAAATTTCTCTTATCACCTTATCGATTTATATTTGCCGTATCAAAAATTGTGCCAGCAGCGGTTCTCTACAAGGTGGTAAAACTTTGCTGATGACTTTTAAAACTCAAGCTGCCTCTTGGCACTTGTATTTACAACTAGTTCTTCTTATGCCACCGAATGAAATGAATGAATGAAAGACCTCAGTAAAGCTCTTAATTGCTTTGATAAAGCCACCGTTACACTTTAAGTCGAGCTGTGATTATCCAGCCATAAATACGGCTCGTCACAGCAGAACCCCCCACCCTTTTTCAGCTCTCTTAAACAGAGTTGTCCAGACTAAAATCCTGCTTAAATATGGTCCACCTGACTGTGGTGTGGGAAAGCTGTGGTGGTTCTGTCGGCAGCCTGCAAGGGGGTGCTGTAATTACTGTTCTCGTTAGTCCAGCCAGAGTTACAGCTGGATGGGTGGGGAGGAGGGAGGAGAAATCTGTGTCCAGGCTGAGGTTCTCATCTCAAACTGCCGAGTAACAGTAACTTGATTCTGTCAACATGTCCTTATATTGTGTGCCTCAACATTTATATATAGCACAGTTTAATACTTTTTGTTTTGAAAATCCAGTTCATTGCAAGTATAATGTAGTATCTGCCAGTTCTGATGGTTCTTTCTTTCTCTCCCAGAGGTAGGACTAAACTTTGACTTGACTTGTGTATATGAACAAGCCAGAAAAGCCGAACACAAACCCACGATGTTTCAAGAGTGCATGAATAAAGATGTTGTCCTAGTTCTTGCTCCCATGGAAAAATTGTGAAGAAGCTGTTCTGTGGGCCTTTCAGTTGGGGACCGAGTTAGCAGGATGTGGCCAAAAAGGGCAGGGAATGTTCACGCATTCACGCAAGTCAAGCCACAGCCCATCTAGATAAACATCTCCCTTGATGCAGGTATTTTAGTCCTGGTCTAAAAACCAAAAAGCAGTAGCCTGTCTGGTGCAAGCTACCCGCAGGTTATGCACAGCTGGAATGCAAGAACAACACGCAGGCTACAAAAGATCACGTATAGGCATCTTTCTTGTGGAGTCTCAAGAACGGTGCGAATTCGGATGGGTTTTTTTTTTCCTGTGGTAAACTAGATTTTTGTCATTCCTGCAAAATATGTAGAATTGAAGTAGTATGTAAAAAAACAACTCTGCTGAAAGTTAATGGCTGTGCTCCTAAGTATCTGCAGCGGATTGATTATCTCAGCAGTAATAGAAGGCTCTGTTGGAACTTCTTTTTCACCAAAAGTCCATGCACCCAACTGGTAATTAAAAGATATTAAATTTAGTGTTTAAGTAGCTGGGTGTCTCAATTAGGGACTATAATAGGCTGGTCTCTGAAAGCTAAATGTTATCCTTTCTATGTCTTTAAAGATGTTTCAATGTACAGTATAATGGCTTTATTCAAAGTGGAATTTTCAGTTTAAATGTTATTTTGAGCTCTCCTTGGAAAGAGCTGCTTTTTTTTCTTGCTGTGTAGTCTGGGTAACAGCTTGAACTGTGTTCAGAGAAGGGCAGTTGGATCGATCTACATCGCAGCACTGCTACTTGATTTTTTTTTGGCAGGAATGTTGCAGATTAACACTTTGAAGTACAAAGGGATAAACTTACACATTTTTAGGACATAATTACCCATTAATAATTGCTGGGTTTCTCCATTTATCTTGTAACTTGCTTTAAAAGTCTGTAGTCCATTGCTATAATATTTGTCTGAAGATGCTCTTACTGATGAGATTATTTAGGAAGGGAAGACTATGTACCCTGTAGTGTGTTTGATCAAAAGATGCTAATGTTTTATTCATACACATCCTTTCTTCTTGAGTTTTGTGTTCCATCTGTGCAAATAACCCTGTGAATTGGGAATAAAATGTACAAGTTTTGACTATAACTCGAGAGCACCTTCTGACTTAATTAACGCAGCCATAGTCTGATGGAGATGGGTCCCCGAGCACCGAACACCCAAGAAGTTCCCTCTGACCCAGCAGAGCAGAGAGTGGGATCACAGCTGGGCTGAGCTTAAGCTTGTCCGCTTGCAAGTCTGGCTTTGCTAGGCAGAGCCCAATAGCCCCTCAGCAGCACTGGTTTCCCAGTAGATGGAGGTGAGGCTGACCAGTCTAGAGTTCCCCGGGTCCTCCTTCTTACCCTTTTTGAAGACTGCAGTGACATTTGCTTTCCTCCAGTCCTCAGGCACCTCTCCCGTTTCCCAAGACTTGGCAAAGATGATGGAGAGCGGTCCAGCAATGACCTCAGCCAGCTCCCTCAGCACCAGTGGGTGCATCCCATCCGGACCCACGGATTTGTGGATGTCCAGATTGCCTCACTGCTCCCTAACCCAGTCCTCATCAACCCAGGCAAACTCCTCCACTGTCCTGACTGCCTCTGGGGCCTCAGCGGTGCGGGGCTCCTCAGGACAGCCCCTGGCAGAGTAGACAGAGACAGAGAAGGCGTTCAGTAACTCTGCCTTCTCTGTATCTTCTGTCACCAGGGCACCCACCTCGTTCATCAGTGGGCCTACATTGCCTCTACTGTTAATCTGCCATGTATTGGAAAAAGCTCTTCCTGTTGTCCTTGACCCCTCTCACCAGGTTTAATTCTAAGGAGGCCTTAGCTTTCCTAGTTGCCTCCCTACACCCTCTCACAACAGCTTTATATTCTCCCAAAGTGGCCAGCCCCTCCCATGATCTATAAACTCTCCTCTTCCACTTGAGCACACCCAGCAGTTCCCTGTTTAACCACACAGGTCTCCTGGCTCCCTTCCTTGACTTCCTACGTGTCAGATGCTCTGATCTTGTGCCCAGTAGAAACAGTCCCTGAACACTGACCAACTCTCTTGGGCCCCTTTCCCTTCAAGCAGCCTTGCTCATGGCATTTCCCCCAGTAATGGCCTGAAAAGGCCAAAGTTTGCCTTGCTGAAATCCAGGGTTGCAATTCTGCTTGCTATCCTGCTCCTGCCACAGGAGATCCTGAACTCCACCATCTCATGGTCGCTGCAACCAAGGCAGCCCTCAACCTTTACCGCTTCAACCAGCCCCTCCTTGTTAGCGAGGATGAGGTCCAGCAGTGCACCTCTTCTGGTCGGCTCCTCCACCCTTGGCATCACAAAGTTATCATCAAGGCACTGGAGGAACCTCTTTGTGAGTAAATTCAGTGTTAGTTTTCCAGCCCTGTGTTCACACTCTGGGTAAAGAAACTCAATCATTGGGATTTCCAGACCTACAGATTCTTAACAGATAAAGACAATTCTGAAGACTTTCTTGCCAGTTAAGGATACAAAATTTAAATACATTAATCCATCTGCTGAAGCGTTAAGAGTTTTATAGAACCCTTGAGCTGCCAAAATACCATAGTGTCACTTTTCCATCACCATCTTAAAACCAGTAGATGCTTTTAGGGGGTGAAAAGTTTTTTATTTAAATTTTGTGTTGTTTCCAATTTGTACATAGACCATTAGTAATTGACAATTTGAATACACACAATTGTAACTGGGAAACAGCTCCTTTGCTGGTGAATGTCCAGGTCACAAAAACATGAAGTTTAACAACTGCCAATTCCATCTTATTTGGAGTGTTAAGATTTGTAAACATGCAACAAGCTGCCAATGAATTTTGAATGTACAGAACATTTTAAAGATCATGTCACAATCTGCAAAACTCCCTTTCAAGGTAAAGTTTGTGGTTTTGTTTTATTAGTTCCCGCATTTTAAAAGAACCTTGCGATGTGTTGTCACAGGTCAGTTGGTCCTGGAACAGAAACAACCGACCTGTGACAGCACCTGGAGCTGCGCTGGCAGCCACCCCAGCTCAACACTCACAAATTCCCACATCCGGGGACAAAATAACCTTGTAGCATTGACTGATTTTAGAAATAGAAACACTGTTCCAATATCTCCAAATTCCTTAAACACCCAAACCCTCAGCCCTTTGTATTTCTTGTGAAACATCCAATTTGATTTTGAACACCTTATGCTTGGTGTGTTTTGACCATTAAATACACACCTCTGTGATACATTCAGAACATTAATCTTCAAATTCAGCAGCTTTTTTTAATTTTTTTTTTTTAAATTTTATTACAAAATTCTAAATAAGCCTTTTTTGCACCAAGTTTACTTTAAAAATGAGTTCACAACCAAGTAAAACATGCGTATCCACTGTATGTTAAGTGCAATGGCACAGCCACAAATGTCCTTTTTTTAAACAAAATAATTATTTTTTTTTAAATCATCTTACATTCAGCAGTTTTGTACTAAAAATACTTCTGTGCAGGAAAGCCCAGCATCAATTTACATATGCTACAAAGTCTTACATTTATTTACATGGCTCTGTCTTCCCTATGAGAACATTAATACCTGCCACAAGCTACTGTAACTTAATCATTACAGGGTAACCAATTTAAGCACATTTGTCACTATTTTAATAACACAAAAATGCATTTTAAAAGTCATCAGTGCAATCGGAATACAAAGAATTTTTTGATATCTTATTTTTGGCAGTCACCTGGCAATGCAGCGTCATTAACTGGGAAATAGAGCTGGACACAGACAGCTTCAGAGCTCCCTGGTGTTTCAGATCTCCCTGCAGGAACACACACCAATATGCTTCCTATAACCCCATTTTAGTCACAGGCTTAAAATGTTTGTCCATCAATCCAAAAGTGCCAAATAAGACAATGTGGTTTATCTAGTGCCCAGGTGGGGTCTTTTCTCCTTGGCAAATCTGCAGTTTTTATTAACTATCCATTTGAAAAGGCAGCAAAGTACCTGCCTAAAGCTTTCAGTGCATTTTTTTCCCAGTTAATGCTGCATTAAGTTAGGTAAAAGCTGGTTTTCTAACACCAAAAAGTAGTCACAATTCCAATTTTGAGGCAGTCCCATTTACTCTTACAATAAATACAATAAATGGTGACTGTCCAGAATTTGATTGTAGAGCAAATACCTATTTCACAGTGAACACAGCACACAATTTTGGAGGTAAAACAGGAAGGGAATGTAAACGTCCAGCCCCTTCTATTCCATGCAGCAAGAACATCCAGCTCTGTACAGCTGGGCACTGGACTTAAAACTCTCAAATTTGAAACCCTGTAAATTTAAATAACTTTACAAATATGAAAAGTTGTATCTCAAGCCTGGACTTTAAGTAATGTTTTAAGCTGAAATGTCATCATTTCTTTATCAGAAGGTTTAAAAGAAACGGGTACCCAGTGACTTGGTGGCTTGGGAAGAACACTTGGTGAGGGCGGCTCACTAAATTTTGCTCCAGCATAGTTCTGATTGGTTTGAGGTGTGAAAAACAGGTTGCGATTCGATAAAGCAGGACTCCAATTTTGATTGTTGGGGAAATGAACATTGTTCTTTCCCCCTTTTTGCATGGCCTGCCATGCACCAGATGACGAGTTGCATCCATGTCCTCTCTCTTTCTTCATGTAGGTCTTCATCTGCGAATTCTGGTCTTTATTCTTCTGCCTGTTTTTAAGCTGCTGATGGTTCTTGGTGGTATTTCTAGACTGGGGAACTGGAATGTTGAATCTTTCTCCACCACCCATCTTCAACTTCAATGTCACCTGTAAAAACAGGGGGAGAAGTCGGTGGAGTTTGCATTGCTACTGTTTTTTAAAATAGAAAATAGGCAGAGAATTCTAAGGAAAGGAACTGAAATAAATCTAAACAAACTCAGATCTGACTACTAAATACACTTCTCCGCAAAAGCTGTTACTGGAAGAATGTGAAGCACGTGTTGCTCATAAAAATACAGTGTTAGTATTCAATCCCAAAGACACTTAAACCAAGCATTTTTACACCTCAAGATCTGGGCAAAGTTTGCACTGATAAAGCCACTCCCCAGTCTTTCCACTACATGCCAGGATTACTCTGATTAACCTAAAGTGTCCTGAAAACAACCTCAAAGGGAAAAGCATTGATTTGTAACTGAATTTCCAAAGCAACCGGGCAGATCCTATCGCACCTTCAGCTCACCCCACATTCCCCTCCCACCCCATTTACCTTTCAGTTGTCTTCTCAGATTCCGCACTCTCCAACTCTTGCCCCCTTTCTTGCTTCCAAGCCTGAAAAAGCAGGTGCTGCCTTTCGCTGGACTCCTTCCTTTGGCCAGGAATCGAAGTTTTCATGGGCTGATCTGCTGTATTCAGCCAGGGAGCCGAGCCCAACATCGGATTCTCGGCACAGACGCTCCGAAGGAGAAGTCCCGCTGCATGAATGAGAAAGAAGTTTCAATTCAGGTTCAGGAAACAATAGTTTCTCTTCCAAATTTGGAGGGAGGAAAAGGCAGCTGAACTAATTCAGAAAGTCAGTTGGGTTTCTTATTTGTTAAAGATGACCATGCATTTCAAACTAAAAAAAAAATGCAAAGATGGCAGTATTTATCCTACTCTGTATAAACTTCACCATCATACTTAGTATTTCATAAAGAACAGTGTATTTATCATGCTCTCTATATATCTTAATAAGTATTTCAATAGGCAAGCAAGGATCTTATCCTTTAATAGGAAAAAAAAGGTCAAATACACTAATACACTGGAAAATATAGGGAACTAGAGCTTCAATGCATCTCTCCTCAGCACAAAGAAACCCTGAAAAGCACAATTCCTGACCCCCAATGTCCCAACACCCCCATGAAGCCCCAAAGCCTCCTCCGCCCACGGCAGCACAGCTCCACTGCTCAGTGTCACTTTATGCTTTAACCTTCCTTAGCAAAGCAATTCCTCTTTAACTCTTAAAACAATTTCCTGTTTACCCCACGGGTCGTCCTCTTCTGAAATCATATTTAATATTTTAAGCACTCCAGTCTGTTCACCTCTCCCTAATCGACGTGTCACTTCGGAGTCCCAGGCACCCCCAGCCCATTTATCCCCACAGCTCCAAGAAGAGCCGCCCATCTTAGTTTTAGCCACAAGGCGAGAGCTGGAAATCAAGGGCTGAGGTAACGTCACTGGCACGAACAAAGCTTGTTTGTTTCCACCGGAGCGGCCCTCACAGGCCCAGCGTTTGTCTCCAAACTTTATATCTTTATTTCGCCCGCAGCCCCCAGCTCCTCGTCCCGCCAGAACCCCGGTGGAGCCGGGAACCCCCGTCCCCGCTCCCCCAACAATGGGGCGGCCCAGCGAGCACAACATGGCGGCCACAGCACCCGCACCGCTCCGCCCTTACCGACTTCTGTCCGTCTCGTTCGCACGACAGCACAGATACACACACACACGGGCCTTTAAGAACCGACCCCGCTGTTCCTCCGCCGTCACTCTTCGACACCCACGACGCAAACCACGACCCGAGCCCCTCCGCCGCTGCCCCTCTACCTCCTACACAAAATGGCCGCCGCTTCCCTACGCCGTATAACCCACTCACCCTCCACCCCCCTCACCAGGCTACGCCACTCCAGCCAGTAGGAGCGCGCTGTCCGCTCCCTCCGCCAATCAAAATCAAGCCCCGCCTTGTTGCTGGGAGGAGACGGGGCAGACTGGCCTCCGTGGGCGGGCGGGGCTGTTGTTTGAATCTCCTCAGCGCAGGGCAGCTCGGGAGAGCGGCCGCGGAGCTTCGTCTGGAAACCGGGCCGTCCGCAACCCCCGGGTTACAGAATCCCAGAATGTCAGGGCTTGGAAGGGACCTGGAAAGCTCATCCAGTGCAATCCCCCCATGGAGCAGGAACACCCAGCTGAGGTTCCACAGGAAGGTGTCCAGGCGGGTTTGAATGTCTGCAGAGAAGGAGACTCCACAACCTCCCTGGGCAGCCTGGGCCAGGCTCTGCCACCCTCACCCCCAACAAGTTTCTTCTCATCTTTAAGTGGAACCTCCTGTGTTCCAGTTTGCACCCATTGCCCCTTGTCCTGTCACTGGTTGTCACCCAGAAGAGCCTGGCTCCATCCTCCTGACACTGCCCCTTTCCATACTGATCCCCATGAATGAGTCCCCCCTCAGTCTCCTCTTCTCCAGCTCCAGAGCCCCAGCTCCCTCAGCCTTTCCTCACACGGGAGATGCTCCACTCCCTCCAGCATCTTGGTGGCTGCGCTGGACTCTCTCCAGCAGTTCCCTGTCCTTCTGGAACTGAGGGGCCACAACTGGACACAATATTCCAGGTGTGGTCTCCCCAGGGCAGAGCAGAGGGGCAGGAGAACCTCTCTGACCTACTGACCACCCCCTTCTAACCCACCCCAGGTACCATTGGCTTCCTGGCCACAAGGACACATTGCCCGGGCTGCTCTCCACAAACCCCCGGCTGGGCAGCGACCTTCCCCCTTCACTCGGGAATTAACACAACAAAAGGTAGGGGGGTGGCCGTGCCAGCTGCCGCTTGGGCCTTCAAAGTGGTGAAACAATTAACAACAACAAAAAAAATCTCCGGCTGTGAGAGGATTCACTGAACAAAGAGCAAACCCCAGCTCAGCAGGGATCCCCGCAGCTTTCAAGTCACCAAATGTATCTCCAAGTGAGGGGTTTGTCAAGCCCATGTCCCACACCTGCTTTTTTTTTTTTTTTTGTTAAGAATGTTAAAATGTGACATTGTTAAAAATTATTTAGAGACACTTTTAAAATGCAGGCAAATCCGCGAAGGGGAAAGCTTCCTGCATTTTTAACTCCTGTTGTGGGAAGGGAACCAAAGCTGCGGAGCCCCTGGTGCCAGCTGCTGTTCATAGCCACTAATTATTTCCACTGAAACTCACAAGATTTGGCCTTTACCCTTAATCAAAATTACATTTTCACAAGAAACCTGTGCACTCTAAGAGCTCCCAGCACTGGGTCAGGCACTGTGCCCTCCATAAGGACCGAAAAAAGAACTTTAAAAGGAAAACTAAGAGAAACTCATTCAGTTTAATCAACTCTGGGGTGGGAGAAAAGTACTTACAAACAATACACAAACATTCAAAGTTTTGATTTTGAGGTACAAGCTTGAAGGGGTCATTGAGCTACTCCACATTTATAGCCACAAAATGTAAAGCTTACTCCTTCCTCCCTTATCTGTAAACCATTAAAACGGGGCTGGTTTACCGACCAGCACCCGATATGGGCTCTGACCCATTGTGGGCTCTTCAGACACTACCAAACATTATTTCTGCGTAATTACCCCAAAGAGAAGGTGCCTCGTTAAGAAGTTTGTATTTCATTACACAGCATTATTAAAAAGAACACGGTATGTTTTAATATATAAAATGTGTTGACATAACGAAGCCCAGACCTTTGTTCATGTTCTTTATTGTATGTTTGTATAACCAAGCTGAGATTAATTTGTTTTCCTCTCTTCGCTCTGTATTTCCTGGCACTTGCTGTCATGTCTAAGATACTTCTCATAGCTTTCATTTAGATAGAGGGCAACAGTATCTGCTGGAATCGCACACTCAAGTCTTGAAATCCCACTAGTTATCTCAAACAATTCTCCTACCTTGCAAAGCAGCACATTTTTGCTTTGGTTCTCTCTTTAGTGTGCTTATATCTGCTAAAACATCCTCTCATCTGAGCGTGCAGATGTTCTTAAGCCAGAACATGTCAGCAAGATTACTGGCTGTGAATGTGCTCTCTTGCTTGGGAGCAGAACAGCCATGTGCTTTTCAACTCCAAGGTCTGGCAGGTTTTTTCCTTGCTATCTTTTAGCTATTTTAAAAAGCATCTTGTCTTTCAGAATTCATTTTGGGGTCAGGCTGACACATTAAGCCAGAGGGGAGCAGGAGATGTCGGTGATAAACCAGGCCTGCACTTGTGCAGAAATGCCCCCAGCCCTCCAGCACAGCGACACCAACTCAAGGTTTTTTCCCTCGCCACTGTTATTTTCTGGTTGGCATTTCCATTCCCTCTCAAAACAAGTGTTGTATCAACCCAGGGAAGCAGCTCCATCTGTGCTGGCATTGCAACAAATAGCCATTTCCACAGAAATTCCAGTGAAGATGAAGTCCCCGGAGCTTCGTTAGCCCCAAACTGAAATGCTTCCAGCTGCTATTGAGATGGATCTAACCACACACAAATATATTAATGCCAGAGCATTTCAGTGGAAAAACCCGCCGCTGGATGCAGGGAAGTGAGCAGCACAGATGAGCCATTTGTTAGGTCGATAATGAACCGTCACCCGCTTTGTTCCACAGGTGACAAGTTTCCTGTGGTACTTGTTTTTGAGAGCCATAAAAAGTAAACACCTTGGGGTTACTAAGAGTCCCATGACACACTTGAAACCAGTCAGACGTTTCTGTCTGAGCCAAACATTAACCACTGCATGGAAGTATTGAGTGTACAGTAACATTTGGATTAAATACCCTTTATTCTATTTGGCAGATGACCCCTGTTTCTCAATCAAATAAAGCTCAGGAAATCCACAGCAGTGATCTCCAGGAACCAGGTGGATATTTAAATCTCTCCGGAGTAAACAGAGAAGAGGTACAAGGCAAGCACCCCAACAACTCAATTAAGTGAGGTACTTTAAGCACTGAAAGCTCCTTATAAGTTTGTTGTTAAATAAAGGAGAAGCAAGATACCTAAAGGTACTTTCTATATGAGCTGTAGATTTGATTTAAGTCAGTGTCCAGCGGTACCTTGGCTTGGATTGTCTCTGGAGTAAAAAGTTCCCTTCTCTGCACTGCTGAAACCACTTACAGGCTTGGGATTCGTGTCCTCTGTGCAACTGCAACATGCATGTATTTTTTGTGTGTATATATATAAAGAGAGCAGAACAAAACTCAGCACCAAGAACGCAAACACCACGGACACACACAACACATTGACGATCAGTTTTCTGAGCCCTGAGCCTCATTGCCCGGGGGCGGGGGGCGTTTAAAAGGCTTTTGCCCAAGCAGCTCCTTTGCAGCTGATGTCTGGACTTGGTGAATAAAAACACATCCAGGCAGGACTCCCGAGTCACACCCTGGACGTTTTCTGTCTCAACAGCTCCCTGTTCAAATCCACAGCAGTACTGAGTCACAGGAGCCTGCAGGAGCTTTCAGCCCGTTTAAATCAATATTCCTCATTCAAATCCTATCAGCAGGAAGAACGCTACACAAGCAGAGGTGTTCTCCAGCAGCACAGCTCACCCAGGGCACAGGTACCGCCTTACAGCGACTAGCTCACCAGCCAAGCCCTGTTTTGCTCGCATGAGCTATCAATACAAGAGAATAAGTCTGGTTTTTTCCAAGCATTTCCTGTAAGAGTGCGATATGAACTCACACTGGTGCTCTCTGCCTCACCTTATCAACATCAGCAACGCCTCCACCCTCAGCCCTGCCTGGCCCACTCAGTTTTCAGATTCAGCCCCAGCACACGCCAAAAGCAGAATAAAACCCACAGCCCTCTTTGTGCAAGGGCTGGTGATTAATCACCCCCACCACATGAGCTGTGTCCTAACAGCAGCCTCAGGGCTTGCTCCCCACTGCTCTGGAGACAGAGACACAACTTATTGAGCAAGACCGAGCTCAAAAGCCCTTTTCCCCACAGCCTGAACAGCTTTTCTTTCAACCTTTCCCCCTGACAGGGCCAAGTCCCAACAGCTCACCCCATCCTGCACCCCAACAAGCTGGGGCACCCACCAGCCAGAGCTGGTACCTGTGCGAGGGAAAACATCCCTGCCAAGGGCATAGCTCTAAAGAGAAGCTGCCAAATTACTGTATACTGTGATTAAGTTACAAAAGATATACCCATCATCAACCAATTGACACAAGATAAATGTTTTCTGACCACTTGCAAAACAAGGGGATATTTTTCAAGTTTTAGATCCTTCTGCATGACAAGAGGGAAACAGAAGATGAAGTGATGCATTGTTCAGAAGTAGAGTGCTTAGTTTATATTTAACTAATAATTGATAGGTGTATTGTAAGTAGGAAACTAAACGATTATAGCTAACATCATCAATTATTTCTTAGTATAGATGTATTGTATGTCAAAATTTTATAAAAATTGTAATGCATGTGTAATAATTATGTGAATATAAGCAATGCAAGAGCATCCAGTCACTGCAACACTTATGGAGGATGATCCCGAGTGTTTCCCAGTGCTGAAAAAATAAAGAACGCTGCTTAACAGTGTGATTCACTCTGCTATTAGGCTTCCCCATTCTGCTCAGCCTCAGTCGCTTGGAGAGACCTGGTACAGCCACCAGCAGCAATGCAGGGAAAAGAAAAAAGGCAGAAGAAAACCCCACCACAAACCGCTGCCAAGAGCATCTCAGGGAACCGAGCGCAATCCCACACAACCATCTCCAGAACAGCTCAGCTGAACCTGATTGTGCATCTGATTTAAAGATTGTAAAATGAGATGTTCTGAATTGAGACAAACCCACCCAGCCCATTCCCTCCCGTAGACCCTTTTTTCAGGGGCGGTTCTATAATTCCCAGTGCTCCCCACAGGCATGAAGCAGCAGAATGTGCCGTTTCTGGGAATGCAGAAGAGCTCATTGATCCCAGCTGTGGCCCTGGGCACTGGGGTTCCCAGGGACATGCCATTCACAGCTGGGGGCTGCAGCTGATGTCAAGGCAAAAAATACAAGCTGGAGGGGAACAAAAGCCGTCACATTACAGAAGTCAGCCTTTCAGAGCTTTCTTTTGCTCTAGCAGGACAATTTTTGCTATAAAAGAGTATCCAGAAACCAAATTACAAGCTTCTAGCTATGGTGCAGTAATACTTTTTTTCCTTATAGCATGTACTGCTCTGACAGAACAACAGCTCTTATTGTAGCTAGAGGAAACTTAGGTCTATATTTCGCAGGAATGCTGGATATGAAGCTGTGATAGAGCAGGGAATAGTTAGGGGCTGAGTGTTGCTTTTCTAATGCAGTATCAAACATATTCCTGTTTTTCGCAAGCTCGCTGTTTATTCTTGCAAATGAAAATTTCCAGTTCCTGGGAGCTGAAATGGAAGCCATTCTTTTTTGAGGCAGAGGTGATAACCCATCTAATTCTCCTCTGCTTATACAACAGTCTGTGATGCCTTTTATCTTTATTGTGGTTTCCAGGTGTGATGGTCAGAGAGGAGCTTTCAAAACCACCCAGCCCCGAGCAGCATTGAAAGGATGAGACGGATCTCAGACATTGCCGAGCACCCCATGAGCAGGGGAACTCCCTTTTCCCAGCCAGGGGCCCAGAGGAAGCGCAGGGTTACCAACTCGGTCTCTTTCTGCAGCGTCCTCAGGCCAACGTCCCTGTGAGCATCCCAGATTTCCCTGGAGAGGGCAGCCGAGCATCGCGGAACAGCTGAGCTCCAGCAGCTGCTGGAAACCCCCGATCCACAAATAATGGCAGCAGGGAAACATGTGAAACAAAGATTTGGAGAGCAGGGGATGCAACTGCTGTTGAAAACCACCAAATGAGGGTGAATTGGGGTCCAGGCAGGAGGGATGGTTGAGTTCCTGCTTGGGAGAAGATGGGTTGATGGGGCTGTGGGAGGAGGTTGCAGCTGCTCTGGGGATTGTAGAATCATAGGATGTCCTGAGTTGGAAGGGACCCACAAAAATTGAGTCCAATTCTGTCCCTGCACAGGACAACCCCAAAATTCACACCATCTGTCTAGAGGATGTTGTCCAATCTCTTGTTGAACACTGTCAGGTTGGGGCCGTGACACCTCCCTGGGAGCCTGTTCAGTGTCCAGCACCTCAGGGTGAAGAACCTTTTCCTCATGTCCAACCTGACCCTCCCTGGCACATCTTCCTGCCATTCCCAGGGATGTCAGAGCGGGACCTGCTGCGGGCAGGGTGCACTTGGGGACTAAGGACCATGGCCATGCCTTTGCAGCCAGCGCAGCATGTGCTCACCACTGCAGGTTCTGTGGTCTTTATCCAACCATAACGTGGCCAATTCCTTTAGGATTTTTGGCAAACTTGCTTTTACCCACCAACACAGAGCCTAGAGTAAGAGGTGATGTGCTCCCCGAGGCGCTGGTCTCACCTGGTTTGTGTCCCTGTGTCACAGCGGCAACACCACAACCTACAGATAACAACAAGGGAGGAGGAGGAGCAGTGAGCAGTGAGGAAGGACAGCCCAGAGCAGACACCTCAGCCTCTGCAGCCCTGGGGCCATCACGACCACAGGGCTACGATTGTGAAATTTAAGACCTTAAGCCATTTCCTTTCCCTTCCACTCGCAAAGAGAAAAATCACCTAATACCTCTGGCATTAGCAGAGTGCGCTTGTATACGGAGAAGTGGCTTGGCCGCTTTACAGGGCACAGCAAGGTGGGATTATTGGTGTTAATGGGTTTGGCAAACACAGATGGCAGATTTCTGAGCCTACCCTTAAACCTGCACACAGCTAAACATCCAGGTTTTTCCATCTTTGCCTCTTAGCTCTTTTCCTTCTCTTCCTCTTCCACTCCCCCAGAGAAACAAGGAGAAGACCCTGGATGTCTCTTGCCTCGCACATGGAGGAATCGGAGGGACTGAGTGAATAATTCCAGTGAACCAGAGAGTTGGGGCGGTTGTGAGATGTGGCACTTGCAGCCAGAAGCAGAACAGAAAACCCACAGGGGAAGTGGGGAAGGAGAGAAAACCTGACGCACGTTCACCGAAAGAACGCGAAAGAGAGCGAGAACCCAGAGGAGGGATATGCACTGATGGGTTTCCAGCCCAGGGGAATGCAGCAGAATGGTATGAGAAACCCAGATGAACGCAGAAGTGATGTGAGAGGGAAGCAGGTTCCACCGCAGCTGCACAAGAGCTGGAGGGACGGGAAGCCCCGAGGATCCCCAGCCTGCAGGTGAGTGATTTGAGTTTCCTAACCCAGCAGGAGACCCTGCAGCCAAAATCCCTCTTTTTTCCCAGTAAAACACATTGTACCTTTGAGCCCGCGGTGCTGCCACGCGGAAACTGCCACGCCAGGTTTGTCCCCGGTGCTATTTGGGATAAACTGCGATGCAACGTGTAATAAAGCGGGGGAAATAATAGTTTTTTAGGATGAATGCTTTAACAAGAACATGAAAGGTTGAAAATGCAGGCTGCGGTCTAAATGTATCCAGCTGATTTTAGGAAAATATTAACGTTGGGTATGTCAGAGGTGTTTCCAAATGCCTCGCAAGGATGAGTGTGATACTGAGCTTGCATCATGCATGTCGGTTTTTATCATGACTCCGCATGTTATGGTTTGATGGATTTAAAGAAGCTGTTTCGCCGTGTTTTGTGCCCAAACCGGTGCTTGCGATGCTGCTCTGCACCCACACACCCCTGTGCGTCCAACGCTGCCACCCCGAGCAGCCACACACGGGCAGAACTGGGCTCTGAAATGACATAAAGCATCAAATCCTGAGTGTGGCGTTTGTGCCAGGCAGTTCTTGCACTGGGGAGGTGACTCTGCTTGGCATTATTTAATACACTGAAGTGCTATTTCCAAAATAACAGCAAAACTTCTGCAACTAAACCAAGAAATCATATACAAACTAAAATATTTGCAAAGCAATAGAAAATTTACTTGTTTAGCAAGTGAATAGTCTGACAATTTTGGCATAAGTCACTCCACAAGTTCATATTAGGTGGTCACTTAAGACATTTTCTTTTACTGTAAAGATCAGATCTCTAATTCTGCTGATGAAATATTCCAGCCCAGCGCTTTCCGAGTGCTGCAGCCACATTGCACTGCCTGATAGCAGCAGGAAAATTTGATTTTATATTATGTAAGCAACCGGTATGTTAACTTATTAATCACAAAGAGTCTGAGGTGTCTTGGTAAATGAAGAAACCATCCCAAGCGGTATCAGAAACGGTGCTGCCGCGGGCCCGGCAGTGGGAGTCTGACAGCTGAAATCAATCCCAGCAATGCACCGGAATGGAAAAGACTTTTCCACTTGTAGATGTAATTTTCACCAAAGCCAGCAGAGTTATTAGGCTGGAGTGAGCAAATCAAGTGGGGGGAAGGTTCCTCTGCTGCTTCTGGGCAGAATTTGCAGCTGGCGAGGCCATACCAGAAATACATCACGTTCCCAAAAGTCTGATCCGCATTGTGTTCCTCACAGCTGGGCTCCTTGTGCATTCAGTGCGTTGCCTCCGTTTGCTGCCTCCCGGGGCTCTGCTGTTGCTGTCGACGCCGTCCAGGGGTTCTGCATTGCGAGGAGACAGCGTTTCCATCGCTTTATTTTGGAGATCCCCCCGGCAGGAGACGCTTTGCTGTGCTGGGGGGAGAAAAGAAGCCCCAGCCCTGCGGGGACTCTGCGCTCGTTGTGGTGGGGATGCCGGGGGCTGTAATTCCTGGGGAAGGAGCGATGCTGCCCCTCAAAAGGGGTTTTCCACGCGGGATTTGCGGATCAGCTCCCCCATGGGGTTTGGATATGGGCTGGCTTGTTTCCCAAGAGCTGAGGCACACAGGAGGCAGCGGGCATGAATAAGCACATGGTTGAGCCCATCTGACAAGAGACAAATGTCCCCTGGGCAGGAAAATACAGCCTTATGGCCAAAAAATAAGACATGCAGTTCAAGGAGAGGGGCTCTGGGCACTGCCTGTGATTTCACACTCGGGACCTTGTGCCGGAGCAAAGCCTCACGCATTCCCCCAGCGACACAGGAGCTGCCAGGAGGATTTAGGGGAGCTTGGTCAAAACTGCAAAGAGATTTGTCCTTGTCATTTGTCCTGAGACACAACAGACGTGGGAAGAGAAGGTCTGGGCTGAGCCCAGCACAATGTTCTGAACCTAAGGGCTTATCTGAATTACTTCAGCTCCACGGAGAGAGCTGTGCCAGAACAGTCAGTGCAGGAGTTATTTTGCTGTTATACCCAAATTCTCTCCCCAAGCAACATAATATAAGGGATGGCATTTTGCCTTCAATCTCTTGCTTGGTGTTCAGTTGTTTCTAAGCTCCGAAGTACATTTGTTGGACATTGCATAACTGCAGATACTGAGCATTTAGGATGGTCCTGGGAACACTGGTTGCAATTAATAGATGTCAAAGTGATGCTGGGGTCTGCTTAATTAAGAGATGTCTGGGTTTGGATGCCAGAGTTTTGGCCGGGGAGTTTTGGATCCTCAAGGAGGCAGCTGCTGCTCCGGTGGCCCCTGGAGAGCCCTGGGATATGTCAAAATCCATCTGTCTGCTAAATCCATCTCTCTCTCTGGAGAGGGAGATGTTGTCAGGTTTAATTACAGCAGGTAGTAATTCCTGCTGCACTCGTCATGTTTCTGTGAAGAGCTGCAGGAAACGAGTGCTGAGATTAGGGTGCAACATCTCCGGTCCTGCATTATTGCCCCACACCGGAGCCTGATGTAAGAGGATAAAAGTTCGCTGCAATACCCAAAGTCCAGCACTCCTCCGGTCTGATATGCCAAAAGATACGCCAAAAAATATACCAAAAAAGTGCAAATCGGGGTTGAACTGCTGAAACGTGCACCAAACGCCCCGCAACTACTGATGGTTCAGCCCCGAGCGGCAGGACCGAAGTGTGGGCCTGGGGCTCTGCTCTGCCGTGTCCTGAGCTGCATCTCAACTGCTCTGGGGTATTTTGCAACGACTGCAAAGCACAGAAGCAGCGACGGGTGCCGGGGGATGGGGGAATCGGTAGGAAAGGAAGTAATGAAGACAGGTAGAAAATGCACGTTGCTACTAAGATACTGCGGACAGGGTTTCCCGGCGTATTGGTCACCGCTGGCTGTTGTTGCCTTCAGCCATTGCCTTTGCTGAATTTAATAAAACACCCAGAGAAACCAGAAAACATCCCGTCCGCTGCGACTCGTGTGTTTTAGATGTTTCCTCTTTAGAAAGAGAGCGGAGGGCAGGGGAAGATGAGGAGCTGTTTGTTCAGGGGACAGGGAGCGCTGGCAGCTCCGGGCTCTCCTCCAGCAGCTCATCAGTGTAACGAAGATGGAGGGATTTAAGTGCATTTTGCTGCAGAAGTGTAGAGAGAAACACGACTGTGCTGCCATAGAGCGTGCCGAGCAGCTCAACATCTGCCCAGGGAAAATAAGGCATTTCCCACCATTGTGTCTCTGCTGGAAATGAGAGTATTGATAAAATCAACCGGTCCTGGTTCAGCTGTCTAACTGCTGCATGTTCCCATTTTTATGTTCAACCTGCGCCCTAATATTGATGTTAAAAAGTAACTTTTAATCGCTCCGACCATGGGACAGACTGACTCATGACACAGGGATTAACAGGGAAGAAATGCAACTTTGATGAGGCTGAGCTTTATAAAACCACAGTGGGCAGGCTTAAATATAAAACAAGTCTTTTTATATGTTCAGACAGCTTTGATGAAAAATAAATGCTTCAAAATGCACTTTGTGTTCGCAGATGAGCCGCATCGAGTCTCTGGTAGCGCTATATCCATCATCCTTCTCCATCCCAGCCACGTCCTGGGGCAGCGTCGCCCAGACGAGCTGTTCCCCAGGGTCACAGCACAGAGTCACCACGAGCATCCCCTTCCACCACCACCGGCCCTGAGCAGCGACTCCCGAGGACTGGTAAGAGCTGGCCCAGGATTTGCACAATTCTCAGCGTTACTGCTTCCCTCTTGTGGTGAGGAAACAGCCCGAGAGACGGACGTGGTACGGACGGAGTATGGATGGGGTTTGGATGTGGTGCCCATGGGCTGCGATAGACGCGTCTCAGCCAAATCACGGGTGGGATGAAGCCTGGATCTCTGCTGGGAAAGGGTGGAACTGAACGCAGGTCTCCCTGGGCTCTTTTTCTTTCACACACCTCCCTCTAAAGGGAAGGATGTGTCCAAGCGGGTTGAATTTATTGCTCGTTGTGCTCCTGTGAGTCCGTTTCCCCTTGGTCTTTTTCAGAGCACCTGAAGAAGCGCAGAAGGAAGAAAAACGTTTTCTGCAAGCTCCTGCCTCCAGTTAATTACAATGGATGTTTGCAAAATACATGAAAACGCCTCCAAGTGCAGCACGAGCACGATGGAATGTTTCATGGTCCTCAGCACGCAGGCGCAGAAGATAAGCATCGCCACGCTGTGCGGCCTCTTCGGGACACTGTGCGTTTTTGAGAACTCTTTGGTGCTGTACTTGATCTTCTCCTCCCCCGGGACCAGGAGGAAGCCTTCCTACCTCTTTATCAGCAGCCTGGCCCTGGCTGACATTCTTGCCAGCATCATCTTCGTCTGCAGCTTTGTGAACTTCCACGTCTTTAATGAAACCAATTTCTCTAAAGAAATCTACCTGCTGCAGCTGGGAGGGGTGAACACGTCCTTCTCTGCCTCCCTGAGCAGCTTGCTGCTGACAGCCCTGGACCGTTACATCTCCATCAGCCGCCCGTCCGAGTACAAGGTCCTGATGACGTGGAAGAGAGCGTGGGTCGCCCTTGGGGTGCTGTGGGTGGCCTGCGCCACCGTCGCCTCCCTGCCCCTCCTGGGCTGGAACTGCTGCACCCTCAATTCCACCTGCTCTGAGCTGTTCCCCTTCGTGGATGACAATTATCTGTCGAGCTGGATCAGTCTCATCACGGTCCTGCTGGGCTGCATCGTCTACGCCTACGCGCACGTGCTCTGGAAGGCTCACCAGCACGCGGCCTACATGGAGAAGCACCAGAAGCAAAACGCCAGGATGAGGATGGACGTCATGCTGGCCAAGACCCTCGTCATGGTGCTCGCTGTCCTTGTGCTGTGCTGGTCTCCAGTCCTGGTTCTCATGATCTACAGCATCTTCGGCAGGCTGAGCAACCACCTGCGCAAGGTGTTTGCTTTCTGCAGCACCCTCTGCCTGCTCAATTCCATGGTGAACCCCATTATTTATGCCCTGCGGAGCAAGGAGCTGTATTCCTCCCTGAGGATGCTCTTTGCTCGCTTCAGGAGGCAGCTGAAAGCCTCTGAGGAAAGTCCAGAAGGAGACAGCACCCACAAGTCCTCCGTGATAGAGACTGTCTGCGAGGACACGCGTGTCACGTAGGCAGGCAGCCGTGGAAATCTGTGCTCAGGCTGGCCAAAATAGTCTGAGTCACTTATTCTTTTTCTTTTCTCTTCTTCTGGAGGTCCCAGGAGATGTGGGATCAGATGCCTCTCATGGAGCCACCTCCCACTGACGTTATTGTTAGACTCTGGGACGGAAAGTGCACAAACGCAGGCAGCTGGTCCCCAGGCTGTAGAGACCAGTGGATAATGTCACATTCCAGAACAGCAGATCCCAATATTTTATACCAGCTCCTCCCGCCTGCCCACAGTAACCTCCCAACCCGTTTTTCTTACATTCAGTGGTGTCTTCCTTACACTCCATAGACTACAGCTAACCTCAAACACTCCGCAGAGCTTCAAGTTCTCTAGAAATCCTCAGGTGTCTCAGAACTCTCTCTAAACCCCTCGTTGGGCAGAGCTGTACGAGCACTAACAGCACATCACTAAATGGTAGAGGTACATCTATTGATACCAGACTCAAATGCTGTCCCTGGGTGTTTTGTATTAGTAGTACAGAGACAAAAAGGTCTTTAGCTCCTGGCAGAGAACACCACCAAGTCGTGACGAGATCCCAATGATGCTGAACTCCTCGCTGCATCCCAGGGGAGCAGGAAGGGAGCAGGAGATGCCTCAGCCATGGCTGGGAATGGGGCAAGTGGTTTCTCTGGATTTTGGCAGATGTTCCTGGCTAATTGTATCTCGCAGCACTGAGGATTGTGTTGATTTTAGTGTCTAATTCTTTATGGAAAACTGAAATGCTGTCACTGCGGCGTATGAATTCTGCCGTAGTTGAGGATTTGGAGGCAGACAGGACCCTGCAGGCAACACATTTCTTTCGGCAGATTTAAGGAACTCCAACCTGCGCCACGCGGGCATTCACTGGATGTTATGTCATTAAACATTAAAGCCATTTCTCAGCCTTTTCTTCCAGCAACCTCTGGGGCACGCACTCCTCCAGTGACGAGTTTAAGCTGGGGCAGATACTCTGAGCATGACGAGCTCAACAGACTTTTCTGCAAATTACACAGAAGCAGCGCTTTTATTTGCAAAACCTGCAGGGAAAGCACCAGGGCTGCTGCCAGCCCCGAAACGCCTCTGACAGGGATGAGCTGGGCCCGGGACACAGCACAGGGCCCTTGGACTCTGCCCTGTTTCCCCAGAGGGTGCAGATAGGCCGCTACAGCGGGGCTGGGAGGGAGGGAGGAAAAGAAGGAGGGATGAAAGTGGCGCAGCGCGGCCTCGAACCGCAGACTCCTCGGTAGCCATGGCGGCACCTCGCTGGTGCCTCGGTAGCCATGGCGGCGACGCGGCGGCGTTGCCTCGGTAGCCATGGCGGCGGCCGCGCTGACGTCACGCGGCAAAATGGCGGCGGGCGGTCTGGTGGGGCTGGTGTGGCTGGTGGCCTCGCTGGGGCCCGCGGTGGCCGCGCTGCGCTACAGCCCGGACTGGGCCAGCCTGGACGCGAGGCCGCTGCCCGCCTGGTTCGACCAGGCCAAGGTGGGGGTGTTCGTGCACTGGGGGGTGTTCTCCGTCCCGGCCTGGGGCTCCGAGTGGTTCTGGTGGCACTGGCAGGGCCAGCACCGCGCCGACTACGAGCGCTTCGTGCAGAGCCGGTACCCGCCCGGCACCACCTACGCGGACTTTGCGCCCCGCTTCACCGCCCACGATTTCCAGCCCCGCCAGTGGGCCCAGCTCTTCCAGCGGGCTGGTGCCAGGTCAGCGCAGGGCACTGGCCGCAGTGGTTGGGGTCCCTGAGGGGATGGAGGGTGGGTCTGGGGGTCCCCGAAAGGACAGTGGGTCCCTGAGGGGATGACTGCCATGCCCAGAGGTCCCTGAGGAGATGGTGGAGCCATTTCTGGGGATCTATGAGGGGATGGTCACTGTGCGGACGGGGGAGCCATATCTGGAGGTCTCTGAGGGGATGGAAAGGCCCAGAGAGGGTTGGGGGAGGTGTTCCTGGGGTCCCTGAGGGGATGGAAAGGCCAAGTCAAGTAGACTGAGGGGTGACTCATTCATGGGGATCAATATGGAAAGGGTGTTCCTGCTCCATGGGGGGATTGCACTGGATGAGCTTTCCAGGTCCCTTCCAACCCCTCACATCCTGGGATTCTGTGAGTCTGGGGATCCCGGAGGGACTGGGGGTTCCTGGGTGATGCTGGAGATCCCTGAGGGGTCACGCCCAGGGTGCTGAGGAGATGACGAGTCTCGTTGGTTCATTCTTTTCCAGCATTAAAATCCATTAGAAACCTTTATTATTCTTGTAGTTGCTTCTAAATTTCAAGGGTGATGAAAGGAGGCCTTCTCAGAACATGGTTTTTCAGTCCCTTGCCATTGAGGCTGGGGAATATCTGAGGTGGTTCCTTTGCCATCCTGATCGAGTATGTTTTTTCCCCTCAGGTACGTGGTGCTGACCACAAAGCATCACGAAGGCTTCACCAACTGGGGGTCGCCCGTGTCCTGGAACTGGAATTCTATGGATACGGGACCCCATCGAGATCTCGTAGGGGAGCTGGGACAAGCCCTCAGGGAGAGGTATGGCTGCCAAACCGTGCTGTTCCGTTCCGCTCTGTTCTTGACAAACAGCAGAAAAACATGAGTTTAATATGAAAAAAAAAGTAGTGCTTGCAAAGTCATGAAATCTTCTGTGAAATGATCTAATCTGCCACTAGATCTTAATCCCTGCAGCCATCCTAACTCTTTCCTCTGTGTTTTCTGTCCCTCAGCAACATACGCTACGGACTGTATCACTCTCTGTTAGAGTGGTTTAATCCACTCTATCTAGCTGACAAGGCAAGTGGTTTCAAGACCCAGGACTTCGTTGTGAAGAAGACAATGCCAGAACTTTATGATCTGGTCTTAAAGTAAGAGCTGCAACCAGTTAGGAATCAAAAACATTTCCTGATTTCAATACTGTATAGAAAGATGCAAAGTGGCTGCAGAAAAGAGAGGTGACAAATGTTAATTTTTGCAAAGGCAAATCTGTTTACTTATCAGTAATGTTTTGCGGTAATTAGAAAAGGGGTTCACATTTGCCGTGTGGACAGCCTAACTCATAGAATAAGATAGAGATGATTTTTTCACGCAGAAGCAATTCCCTTAAATAGTGCCTTTGTGCAGGGTGGCTGTGAAAGCAGAACGAGCTGCTTAGTGTGTGGAAGAGCAATTTGTCTGAATTTCCATCCTTGCCTTGCTTCCCCTTGTTGACAAAAATACAAGGCTTGGATTTTGGGGAGAATGGCTCTGTTGAGCCATGATCAACGCCTCGTTTGCTGCTGCAAGAACCTCAAAGCTTTGTCTGAAGCAGAAGGTGATAGTGTAAACTTCCTGGTAATATCAGGCAACAGGAAGTGAAGCTGGACTCCAGACGCAAGAAACGCAGCGCTGCCTTTTTGGTAGGAGAAAATAAGCCGTTTTGAAATAACGTTCATCTCTCTGTTAGATATAAACCAGATTTGATTTGGTCGGATGGAGACTGGGAAGCTCCGGAGTCGTACTGGAATTCTACCTCTTTCCTTGCCTGGCTTTATAACGATAGTCCCGTCAAGGTATCGCTTTCAGCTGTCCCTCACGGCCACTGGCGTTTCACGGGTGCGGAAGGTCTAGCAGCAGTGAGAGGTGAACGTGACCAGATCAGAAACATGCTTGACAGATGCCAAATGTGCTTCTACTCTTTCACAAAACAATAAGAAGCTCACGCTGTGCTCCTGTGAGAAGACTCTGGTGTCCTCCACAGCACACAGGTGGGAGGCTCAGAGACAGGAACTTTGTTGCATCGACTTCTCTCTGGGTGAACAGAGAGAAGCTCTCCAGACAGGGATTCAGCCTTCTCTGGAGGATCCTCTCACTTTCCGTTGATTACACAAGGGGTTTTAGGTACTTACCTCCTAACTTAGATGCCTTTGTGAACTTAGGAGGGATGAATACAAACTAAAAAGTCCAAGACAAAACATTATTTTTACTGAGCTTTGTTTCTTCTTTGAGGACACTGTGGTTGTTAATGATCGTTGGTGTAATAACTGCTCTTGCCATCATGGAGGCTTCTACAATTGTGCAGACAAATACCAGCCGGGGACGCTGCCTGCTCACAAGTGGGAGATGTGCTCCTCCATTGACAAGCTCTCCTGGGGCTATCGGAGCAACATGAACATTGCGGAGTTAATGGATGAAATGAGTATCATCGAGGTAAGAAATGTGAGGTCAAAATAACAGCTGTGGGGGAGCTGCTGAGAATTAGAGGTTTCCATCATCCTCCTGCTTGTGGAAAGAGTTGTCAGGTGTTTTGTACAATCATGCTGGAGATCAAGGAGCAGTTGCTGAGGACAAAACCCTCCTCAGGTTCCTTTGTTATCAGAAGAGAAGATAATGTGATTTGTTACCTTGTCTGTCGCAGGAGCTGGTGCAGACTGTGAGTTTTGGAGGCAACTACCTTCTGAATGTGGGACCTACAAAAGAAGGGGTGATCGTTCCCATCTTCCAAGAGAGACTTCTGGCCCTTGGGAGGTGGCTGGAGACGAACGGGGAAGCGATTTATGAATCGAAGCCCTGGAGAGTACAGACAGAGAACAGCACAGTCACCGTCTGGTAAGGACTCGGTTCCTCAGAACCATCTGGCGCTGCCAGAGCTGACATTTCTTCCTTAGGTATTCTCAAATTGGCTGCATTCTGAAGTGTTGTCATCAGGTGCAGATGGTGTTTAGGTAATATCCTACCACTGGAGTGCTCAGTTACTGCCCCAGGGGGTTATCTAAGGAATAGCTTGATGGAAAGAAGAGCATAAAAATCAGCACTTCACCCATCTCGCCTGATTTGGACAAAACCAACTCTTCTTTTAAAAAAGTTTTCATGCCGCTGCTGCCAAGACTCTGTAAGTCACAATCCTGGCTAGTTGGAATTGCACAAATGTAGTTCATCTAAACACGTGCAGTTTGTAAATGAAGCAATATTTGGTTTTAAGCTGTTATGTACTAGTACTAATCACTGTTACCCAACTGTTAGATTTATACTGAGACGGGCATAGTGAGTCAAGAGCCAGAACTTGCTACAAAAGAGTTATTTCTTTTCCTCAAGTGTGTTCAGTCTAGAAATGCAGAGCAACAATCGGGATAAGGTGGCGTATCAGCTCCGTTGACCACGGTCTGAGGCAAATGACATTTGATTTTAGGAAGCGATCACGGACTTTGTTTGAGTTTCATCAGCCAGTGCTGACTGGCTCAATGGTGGGTCCAAAGTGACAGGTTTTGGAAAGAGGGGGAAGTAGGTGACCCCTGTGCGGTGAACGCAGACAAGCCGGTGTTCTCGTGCTGTCTGGAAAGGTCAAGCTCATCTGGTTCTCTCTCTGACGGGGCTCTTCACCTCGCTGAACTCTTACTTGACCTCGTAGGTACACGGCGAAGGGACCGGTTGTCTACGCCATCTTCCTGCTCTGGCCTCGGGACAATATTCTGCAGCTGTCCTCGCCCACTCCATCCCCAGCCACACAAGTAAGGGACTTGAAGAATAGATAACGCGCTCCAAGCGCCCACTTTGGGCACACGTGGGCTGGGAGGGGACAACCTGACGTGGTTTGGAAACTGGGGAGAGAGGGGAAGTCATCATCCCATACTTCTTGTTCTGGGTGCTCTGGCCTCTCCCCACATCCCTGCAGCATCCCAGGGTATTCTCCAGGCTTTTGCTCATTGTTAACACACGACGTTGCCAGCCCAGGCTCATAGTCTGTGGTAGAACAGGCAGAGACACTTCACCCCAGAGCCTTTTGATCCTGTTGGCACAGGGAGGTGAAGTAAATAACAAACCTCATGTGTAGAAGGGCTCACTGGTATTGCGCCTCAAATTCAAATTGCCGGTGCAATTGTAAGTGACGCACATGCTGAAGTGCCCTTTGCTCTGAACAAACAGAGGTAAAGCCTTCTCCGTAAAAAAGGAGAAAGATCCACACAAACAAAAACGCACACAAAACAAAAAATACCCTTTTGGCGTTACCTTTGTGCACTGTGACTGATGGGTGGAAATGTGCAGGACTGCTTTGGGAGATGCTCTGCAGAGGCTGGAAGGATGATTGTTTAAAATGGGAGGAAGCTGTGTGAGCTGGGACTGAGCGTTTCCCCTGTTCCCCTCTGCAGGTGACGATGTTGGGGTTTGCGGGGACTCTGACGTGGCAGAAGGCCCCAGGTACAGGGCTGCTCATCACGCTGCCCCACCTGCTGCCGTCTCCTCTGCCCCCTCAGTCTGGCTGGGCTGTCAGGCTTGAGGGGGTGAAGTGACAGCTGCTGGATGGAAGCACGAATCTCCCCCACCTTTCTTTTGATCAAGTCTGAGAGGATTTTTCATTTATCGTTGAATAAATTGATTTTCTCTTAAGATAATTTTTCCTAATGCCATTTGTGATTTTGGCATGAGGGCAACTGGTTTGGCAGGAGAGGACCAACCTCTCCGCTCAGCAGTGGGAGATTGCGAATGTCCTTTGTGGTTTAAATGACAAAACTCCTCATAACCGTGTGTTCCTGCAGCGCAGCTGTTGTGAGGGCCCCACGGTGATGCACGCAGGCTTGGTGTTGTCTCTCTACAGTGCGGTACAAGCAAAAGTTGCCAGAACACTTGAGACTTTAGTGCAAATGAATTCCCGGGGCTGGTGCACGTGCTGAGCGTTACAGAAGCCGTTACCCAATTCACAAATAACAATCTGTACTGATGAACCTGTGTGGACTTCAGAGAACTGGCACCGAGTGGAGCATCACCCCGGCCCCGGCGATGACGCTGTTACCAATGCAGAAGGGCCAAAAAACAGGGCAACAGAGCGATGGCCTTTTCACCTGCCAACCCCATCATGCCGGTAACCTCTGGTGCGGGAGGCCCGTCCAAAACAAACACGCCGTGTTTATTTAGCAGCACCAACCGGCTGAAAAGCCCATCCTATAAGCGAGCAGCTACGGAGGGACCGCACAGTCGCTGGTCTGGAAGGGAAAGATGCCACAGTGTGCCACAGCAGCACTGCCGCGGGACGGCCCGCGGGGACAGGTACGGGCTGGGGGTCTCTCGTCCTCTCGAGGGGACTGGAATGACGGAGGGGACCGAACGGACGGAGGGGGCAGCGGCAGCTCCGCGGTCTCGAACCGCGGTCCCAGCAGGGCGGCGGTCATGTGGCCGCGAAGCCACGCCCCAGCTTTGGTCACGTGTGGCGGTGGGCGCGATCACGTGAGCAGAGATGGCGGCGGCGCGGCAGCTGCTCCCGCGCTGGGCGGTGTCGCTGCGGCCGGTGAGCGGGGCCGGGGGGGAGAAGCGAAGCGCCGGGGCCGCGCTGACGCTGTCCTGTGTCCCTCTGCCCCCAGGTGAGCGGCGCGGCGGCGGCCGGAGCGCTCCCGAAGCGGGTGAAGGTGGTGGAGGTGGGGCCGCGGGACGGGCTCCAGAACGAGAAGGTACGATCGGCCTGGGGGTCCTGGGGACAGCAGGGTGACCATGAGCCAGCACTGGGCCCTTGTGGCCAGGAAGGCCAATGGTACCTGGGGTGAATTAGAAGGGGGTGGTCAGTAGGTCAGAGAGGTTCTCCTGCCCCTCTGCTCTGCCCTGGGGAGACCACACCTGGAATCTTGTGTCCAGTTGTGGCCCCTCAGCTCCAGAAGGACAGGGAACTGCTGGAGAGAGTCCAGCGCAGCCACCAAGATGCTGAAGGGAGTGGAGCATCTCCCGTGTGAGGAAAGGCTGAGGGAGCTGGGGCTCTGGAGCTGGAGAAGAGGAGACTGAGGGGGGACTCATTCCTGGGGATCAATATGGAAAGGGGCAGTGTCAGGAGGATGGAGCCAGGCTCTTCTGGGTGACAACCAGTGACAGGACAAGGGGCAATGGGTGCAAACTGGAACACAGGAGGTTCTGCTTAAATTTGAGAAGAAACTTGTTGGGGATGAGGGTGGCAGAGCCTGGCCCAGGCTGCCCAGGGAGGTTGTGGAGTCTCCTTCTCTGCAGACATTCAAACCCGCCTGGACCCCTTCCTGTGGAACCTCAGCTGGGTGTTCCTGCTCCATGGGGGATTGCACTGGATGAGCTTTCCAGGGCCCTTCAACCCCTGACATTCTGTGTGATTCTGGGCTCCTCACGGCAGGGGGCTCTGACTAAATACCCATAACGTGCTGTTGTGCCCCAGAGGCAGGGGCATTTTTAAAAAAACACTTTGGTTTGATGTTGAAAGATGAGGAGTTTTGTCAATGGGGGAAAAGTTTATTGTGGAAATAATGTGCTTATTTTTCTTCTTCCTAGAATGTTGTACCAACACCGGTGAAAATCAATTTAATCAATATGCTGTCAGAGACGGGGCTGCAGGTTATAGAGGCCACCAGCTTTGTTTCCCCCAAGTGGGTTCCTCAGGTCAGTATCCAAATGGGATTTACAATTGTATGTTAAAAATAGTGATGCAATGAAAAGAATCTCTCTGCTCCAAAACTCTTGTTACTGTGGCTTGTAACTGGGCAAGAAGCAGCGAAGTCAAACAGGAGCTTGCAATATCACAGAGCTTCCCTTTGCACCCTGGGAAGGAGCAAACACGCAGCTGGAAGGCAAACAAACAGCCGGTTGTGCAGGTGCTGGTGCCAGCTCGGTTGGTGGCTGAACCCTGATTCTTCACAGAGCGCGTCGCCCTTTGCCCTCCAGAGGCCCCTTTCTCTTCTTGCTAAATTCTGCCGTCCCAGTTCTTAAAAACAAATCTCAAAAACGATTTTACAGTTTACAGAAGCGGACGTCGTCACCCTGAGAAACCTTTCCTTGTTTGCTTTGCAGATGGCTGACCACACTGAAGTCATGCAAGGGATTAATAAATTACCTGGTGTCAGTTATCCTGTGCTGACCCCCAATCTGAAAGGATTTCAGGCGGCGGTAAGAGAGTGTCCTTGGTGCTTCATGAACGTTTCAACTGCGGTTAAGGGTGGGAAATGCATCTTTCATTCTGGCAGGCAGCAGGCTCAGCTTGTTCCTTTACAAGGGATCGTTGTTCTGGGGGGATAGAAACCTGTTGTTTATAGAAATAGAAAGAAAAGTAATGTGTTTTAATTGACGGTGATTCTTTCAATCTTATCTGCGTTTCCTGTAGCCCTCCCAACGACATCCAGTGGATGTAGCTTTACTGCTGCGTCTGCAACTTTACGCTTCCTTTGATGACAAACTTGGATGTGTCATCGTGTTTTTGCTGTAGAACGAGCTGAGGAAAGGATTGGGCTATTCGGGAAAGAACTGAGGAAAAGCTGTCTTTTATAAAATGAGAGGACTGTAGTCATGGTTTTGCTTGTCATTTCCCTTGTAAGGGAAGTCGGGTTGCTTTAATTTAGGCTTCATCTTGGCAGGTGGCAGCGGGGGCCAAAGAAGTGTCGATCTTTGGAGCAGCATCCGAGCTCTTCACCAAGAAGAACATCAACTGCTCCATAGAGGAGAGTCTGGAGCGGTTCAGTGAAGTGATGACGGCAGCGAGAGCAGCCAGCGTTCCTGTGCGGGGGTAGGGAGCTCCTGCTGCGAGCGGAGCGTTGATCAGTCCCTTTGGATTCCATCCTGTGCAGCTCTGGGGAGTGGGGTTTCTTTTAGACTTTACCCCTTTTTGGGGGTGTCTCTCTGCTGTGAGCAGACATGAGCTTGGTGCACTGGGAACCATTCGTTTGGAAACACCACCGCACTAATTTTTCATGTCCATGGAAGTAGTTGTTGCATGGTTAATCGTGTAAGCTTTCTCTGCTGGGCTGATTTTTAGAATGTGAAATTAATTCTTCCAAGAAATACTGCACAAGTCCTGACTAATCTGGCCAGTAAAGCGTCGTGTCAGTTCTCTAGCTAAAAGTGTGTATTTTTTTTTAACCATAGATACGTTTCCTGTGTCCTTGGATGTCCCTATGAGGGGAAGATTTCTGCAGCTAAAGTTGCAGAGGTGAGTTCATCCTAAATACAACCAGGCTCTTGGGGAGGTTTTTGGCTGCCTGTTGTGGCTGTGAGTTGTGCAGTGAGGGTTGGAGGATGTGTCAACCATTTAGCTGAGCACTGGGGGAGGTCACAGTTGCCTCCACAGGAAGGGAGGCCTGGATGTAGCTGAAATGGGTGAGGGAATTCAGGAAGGTGTGGGGACCTGGAGATGTTTGATCCCAGAACAGAGTCTCCGGGCAGTTTTTCCTGCTGCTGTTGTGTTCCAGGGAAGCAAGCTCTGATTCTTCTGGCTCCATCTCTGGGGAAGGGAATAGCAAAGCTGCCTTTCCATTAAAAGCCTCTTGGCTTTTGGACAGGTCTCGAAGAAGATGTACTCGATGGGGTGCTACGAGATTTCCCTCGGGGACACCATCGGCATTGGGACCCCGGGGAGCATGAGGGAGATGCTGACAGCGGTGATGAAAGAGGTGCCGGTTGGGGCTCTTGCTGTTCACTGTCACGACACCTATGGACAGGCTCTTGCCAACATCTTGGTAGCGCTTCAGGTGAGATTCTCGCATTGCAGCGTCTCACCCTTCCTCGAGTTTCTTCTGTCCTTGCTTGTGAACCGTAGATTTGAGGAGCAGGACCGTGGTTTGTGCTTTAAGGGGAGTTTACTGAGAGCAGTGTTGTTTGCAGATGGGTGTGAGCGTGGTGGATGCGTCCGTCGCTGGCCTTGGGGGCTGCCCCTACGCCCAGGGAGCTTCTGGAAACGTCGCTACGGAGGACTTGGTGTACATGCTGAACGGCCTGGGCATCCACACGGTGAGCGCGAGCAGCTCTTGACTGCAGGAGCCGAGCCTCTCGCGCTGTTTGGGCTTCAGTGGGGATTCAAAACTCATCCCAGGGAGCCCAAACGTGGCGATTGCAGCTGCAGGGTCACTCTGGTGCTGCTGTGCGGCTCAGCCAGGCTGTCTGGTCTCACCACGACACCAGGAGCATTTTGTCCTCTCCTGCAATTTGACCCTCACTCTCAGAGTCGCATTAGTGAGCAGTGGGCGCTCAGCACCACGTTAAAGTACCGGTTGGACTCCATGACCTCCAGGTCTCTTCCAACCAAAATAATTCTATAATTCAACCCTCAGGCTCCCTCGCCACTGCTAACCTCTCGCAGTGACACCAGTCGTTACTGGGCAGCTTTAAGTGGTAGAACCGGTACCAAGGCATGTCCTATCTTTTGTCCCATGAAGGGTGTGGACCTGCAGAAGCTGATGGACACGGGCACGTTCATTTGCAACGCTCTCAACAGACGCACCAATTCCAAAGTGTCGCAGGCGTCGTGCAGACTGTGATACTGAACCGAGTTTCTCCTTGGACCAAAAAGCAAGTCAGGTTTCGGTGTTGGCCATTCCGTTCTGACCCTCAGCGCGCCTTCCCGTGCTTGAGGCAAAATGTGTAATCCACTAGAATCTATGAAGAAATGAAAAAAATGAGAAGATTGTGTTCAACCTTGAGGCCGTTAGCCATTTGCCTTGGAGAGGGGAGGATGCGACGTGCTGAGAAGGGACAGCTGCCCCGCTCACCATTCGGCACCAGCTCAGGACCACGTCCCGGAACTTCTCCCTTAGGAGCTGCTTGTGATAAACTACCAGCAGAGGATAAACCACAGCTTTTCCAGTTAGAGCACTTCTCCAGGTCAGGCCTGACCCTTCTCCCCTCTCTCTCCTCGCTCTAGATGTTAAGACTGAAAGCAAAACGTTCCTCTTGGTGATTAAAGCATCGCCTTGGACCTTCTGTCTTAGCATTTAGGGGTTGTAATAAAGACTGTATCTGTTGTAAGATACTTCTAACTACTAGGAGTAATAAGCACATTATTTAATATTCTAAACTACTAGAAATTTGGGTTAACTAAGCCAGTGAAAGAGCTTTTGCTGCTGGTTTCCTTCCAAGTGCCTCAACGTGGAACTGCTGCATCCTTGTGGGCTGTGGCCCATCCCCTGAGGGCAAACGGTGTGAAACACGCTTACTCTGTACGCACACGTACTCCTCAGGGCACACAGGTCCCAGGGGAGTCTCCCCCAATCTTCTATTTAAAATAATTTATTTTACAAGTTTATTTCTGAGACTGGAGACAAGTGCAAATACACCATCTTCTCTGAGGTGGGTCTGTAGCCCTGTGCCGCACCTCTGTCAGTGGACTGGGTGTCTCCGCATCACTTAAATACGCTGTAACAATTAAATAAACAGTAACACTGAAAGAGCTGGAATCGGTGAATCTATCGGTGGGTTTGAGCCCGGGGCTCGGTGGGCTCCTCCCGCCGCCAGGGGGCGCTGCGGAACGCCTGGCGCAAGCCCCGCTCTGCGTGCACTGGGGTTTGGCCACGCCCCTTCACACTGCCCGCCAATGGTAGCCGCCCTTCCACGCTGCGCCCCGCCTAGGGGGCGTGGTCACTCAGGTCGCGCATGCGCGTTCGCTGGCTTTTTGTCCCCGCTGCCGCGCCGTAGGGAGCGGCGGTGACACGTTTCCATGGGACAGCGGGGCGCGTGGCAGCGGCGGGGGCGGGGAGCGCGGCCGGGCCTTAAAGGGGCCGCACCCGGCGCGGGAGCAGAGCGGGTGCGGCGGCGCGAGCGGAGCGGAGCGGCGGGTGAGCGGCCGGGGAGGAGCGGGGTGAGCCGGGCTCGAGGGTGGGTTGCGAGACGGGGGACGCGCTGCTGGGCTCGCCGTTAGCTGGGAGCTCCCATGGCCCGGCCGGGCCCCTGAGGTAAATCCAGACCCGAGGTATCTCCAGACTCTGAGGTACATCCAGACCCCTGAGGTACATCCAGACTCTGAGGTAAATCCAGACCCTGAGGTATCTCCAGACCCCGGAGATAAACTGAGCCCCTCAGGGCACCCCCAGCCCCACAGGGACCCGGTTCCAACCCCTCACGTTCACCCTGGACCCAACCCCAGCCCCGGGCAGTCCGCAGTCCCTCGGGAGACCCCGGCCCAGCCCCACGGACACCCCAGCCCTGCAGGAGCTGCAGCCCCGCACTGACAGGTGCTGCTGTCCCACATCCACACCTTGTCCCACATCCACACCTTGTCCCACATCCACACCTTGTCCCACATCCACACCTTGTCCCACATCCACACCCTATCCCAGGGGCCCCTGTCCTGCTCCCCTGCCGGGCTAAAAGCTGCGTTATTTTGCCTTTCCAGCCCTCACCTGCTCTGGCCTCCACTGGAGGTGCCTCCGCTGGCTGCCACAGCAGACACAGGGCAGTTTAGGGGGCTTAGTTTGGTTTTCAACCTGAGGCGCAGCTCTGGGAGTGACTGAAGTCACCCAGGGAGGAAAATTCCCCCATGCCTCCTCCACATGCCTTCATAATAAAGTGAATTCTCCCTCCTTCCTACTGGACAGGAGCTGCTGCTCGTTTCCCAGAGACAGGCGCTTTCTTGCAGGTTATTTTCCTTGTTTCCACTTTGTGTGTGTCGGCAAATGTCCCTGTGGGCTGCAGCAATCTGGTGCCACCTTTGTGGGAAGCCGGGGAGGAACAGGGCCAGGGCTGGGGCTGGAGGGAGCGCTGGGGCTGATGTGGAAAGGGGATTTCAGAGCAGGAGGGAAAATGGGGAATGGGGGAAAATGTTAGAGCTGATGTCCCTGAGGAGACCGCACAAGTTCATACTGTTTGGTGAATCCTTGCCTTTGTGCTTAGGGGTGAATCAGCCTGAGGGGTTTGTGCTGCAGGATATGGGTGACACCAGGATCTCATTTAGCAGGAAGAGCAGAAGGGTTTTTTCCTGGTGTGTGACAAGTGTCAGATAAACCCTCCCTGTCCCGGAGGTGTGACCCACGTCGCAGGGTGTGCCACAGCCTGCCCAGCCCCTTCCTCCCCGGATCTAGCGCTCAAGGGCCTTTCCTCCCGCAGGAAACCATGGCAGAGAAGATCCTGGTGACCGGCGGCGCTGGCTACATCGGCAGTCACTGCGTGCTGGAGCTGGTGGAGGCTGGCTACGTTCCTGTGGTCATAGACAACTTCCACAATGCCATCCGAGGTACAAGAGCTTTCATCCTTTCCCACACAAGGGGCTTGGCCCCTCTCAACCTGTACTGGGACCTCCAGCTATCCCAGCGCCTCATCCCTTCCCTGTCCCCAGGGGCAGACGCGCTCCCCGAGAGCCTCCGGCGTGTGCAGCAGATCGTGTGCCAGCCCGTCCTCTTCCAGGAGCTGGATATCACCGACGGGGCAGCGCTGCAGGAGCTCTTCAGTAAGGTGAGAGCAGGAGCTGCAGTGCCCCAGGGAGGGCTCAGGGTCTCTGAGGGCTTTGTGCTGGGGGTGGAAGTCGGGAGATCTGGCCTGGGGAGGACAGTGCTGAGGAAATTCTGTGATCAGCAAATGTTCCTCTGAACAATGGAGACTGTGTGGTCTGAGCTGAATGAAACTCCTGGGGAAATTTCTGGCTGGTTTCTTGCCTGGAAATTCTATCTCCAGTTGCTGCAGCACTGACACCAAGCTCTCTCCCCCTCTGCAGCACCATTTCTCAGCCGTGATACACCTGGCGGGGCTGAAGGCTGTGGGGGAGTCTGTGCAGAAGCCGCTGGAGTACTACAGGGTGAACCTCACCGGGACCATCCGGCTGCTGGAGGTGAGCGGAGCCGGGACGCAGCGTGTGGTGCTGGGGGACAGCTCTGGGTGTGATCCTGCTCATGGGGGCTGAGCTGGATGGTGTGGAGCTCGCTGGCTCAGCGGCAGCTGGTCCCTGCTCCCCAGACCATGAAAGCCCACGGCGTGAGGAACATCGTGTTCAGCAGCTCTGCCACCGTCTACGGAGACCCCAAGTACCTGCCCCTGGATGAGAACCACCCGGTTGGAGGCTGCACCAACCCCTATGGCAAATCCAAGTACTTCATCGAGGAAATGATTCGCGATCTGTGCAGAGCAGAGAAGGTGAGGAGCTGCCCGAAGGCGTGCAGAGCTGGGAACTGAGGTCTATACACACCAGAGCATGTTGGGGTGAGCTCGCAGCGCTGCATCGTCCCCATGCAGCCGCGTTTTTGTGTCTCCCCAGGACTGGAACGCTGTCCTCCTGCGCTATTTCAACCCGATTGGTGCCCATGAGTCAGGCATGATCGGAGAAGATCCTCAGGGGATCCCAAACAACCTCATGCCCTACGTGGCGCAGGTACGGCCCCGCTGTGGCCTTCAGGGACCCCTGGGCTCGCAGTGTCTGTGGGGGGCACAGGCTGAGGGGGTTCTCACTGCTGGTCCCTCTGCAGGTGGCTGTGGGACGCCGGGAATTCCTGAGCGTGTTCGGGAATGACTACAAGACAGACGATGGAACAGGTGTGTCATGGAATGGGGGGAGCAGGGACACCTCCTCACGCAGGGCAGCCATCGCAGTCCCCAGCCCTGCGGGAGGGATTTGTGCTCACCCTCTGTGTCCTTGCAGGCGTCAGGGATTACATCCACGTCGTGGATCTGGCCAAGGGCCATATTGCTGCTTTGAAGAAGCTCAAGGAGAACTGCGGCTGCAAGGTACCGAGAGGGCCGTTGTCTGGGGTGCAGCTGGGCCTGGGCCAGGCTCTCCCGGCCCCCAGGGATCTAAAGAGGGGGGTCTGGCCCTTCTCCCCTCGCAAGAGCAGCCAACCCACATCCCTTCTCCTCCTCCCAGATCTACAATCTGGGCACAGGCAGTGGCTACTCCGTCCTGCAGATGGTCCAGGCCATGGAGAAAGCCTCAGGGAGGGAGGTAAGGTCTGACTCACAGCACCACAGGCATAGAGCCAGCTGCTCCCACCAGCCACCCCAAGCTGTCACTGTCACAGCAGCCCTTGTGCCCATGGCAGGGGCCTTGGCTGAGTCCCCTCTGCCGACCCCCAGCCCCCACATTGTGTGTTCCCTGCAGATCAAGTACAAGATCACGGGCCGGCGGGAGGGGGACGTGGCGTCCTGCTATGCTGACCCAGCGCTGGCCCAGCGCGAGCTGGGCTGGAAAGCTGCCTTCGGCCTGGACAAGATGTGTGAGTGTCCCCCCTCCCCAGCACGCCGTGTGCCACCCGCTGTCCCTCTCCTGTCCCACCCCTCACTGCTGCTCTCTCCCTGTTGCAGGTGAGGATCTGTGGCGATGGCAGCTGCAGAATCCCACAGGCTTCAGCAAGAACTGAGCTGGCTCCCCCCACACCTTTTCCCTTGACGACCAGTGTGGTTTTAGGGGCCAAGTTCTATCTCCCACATGCTGGAGGAGCCCCTGCCAGGCTGCAGCAGCCCCCGCTGCCCATAGATGTGGCTGGCACCTGGTTTTGCTTCCACGTTGCCTGTGGCAGCTGCTTCCGTGGCCACGTTGCCAAAGGCTGCTCAGGCGCCGGCTCCACTGTCACACACTGCTCCTATTTATTACCAGCAGCTCTAACGCCTTCGGGAGGCAGCGATGACGCAGTCAGCCTGGTTGGCTGGCAGCTGGATTAATGACTTATGCTACTAAATTATGAATTGAGCTGTTGTTTTCTTTTTAAATAAACTTTCTTATTTTCTAAGCGGCAGGTCTGTTCTGCATCCCCTCGGAAATGGCAGCTGGGGGCCTCGCGCTCACCCGCTCCCTCCGCCCCTCGTCCTGCCCGGCTGCGAATGATGCCAGCTCAGCTCTGGGAGAGGTTTATCATTTATTTAACCTTGTTTCTGACTCTGTGGAACACACACACACAAAAAAACCCCAAACATTTACAAGGAAGACAAAAGAGAGAGAAAGAAAAAGAAGAAAAAGAAAGGAGGAAAAAAAAAGCTGTATTGAGGAATGGAAAGAAGCCGTTCACCCTCCTGGGTCCTCGGCCTGGCCCCTGCTCAGGAATGCTCTGCCGAGGGGCCGGTGCCCGAGGACGGCCACGAGTCCTGGGCCCCCACCGGCCCCCCAGTTCCAGTTCACAGTCAAAGAGGTCGGTCTGTCCGTCCGCCAGCCCTCAGGTAACCCGCCAGGAGCTGCGTCCCCGTCCCAGCCAGCCCCCCCGTGCGTCCCGCCCGCCGGAGGGGAGGACACAGCAGCTTGAAAACAGACAAAGGAGAAGAAACAGCAGGACTGAAGCCCAAGGGGAAGAGCCGCGCTCCCCCTGCCACCAGCAGCAGCAGCTCCGCTGGTTTAAGACTTCCTAAGGGGAGGGGAAAAAAACTAAACACCCCAACCAACCCAAACCAACCGAAGGATGGGTCTGACAGATCCGACTCTCCGGAGAGCGGGTTATTGCTTTGCGCATCCCAGGGCAGGGCTGGAGCAGGGCTGCCTGTGACAAGCCCCACAAAACAGCCCGAAAAACACCCCAGGGTGGTGCCAGCCCCAGTCCCACGGGCCACCGAGCTGAGGCTCCATGGGGCGAGGGCCGGCCGGGCATGGACCCAGAGCCGGAGTGTGCAGGAGGGAGCGACAGCCCATGGACCAAGAGGGTTTTGTGGTGTTTTCTTTTTTAAAAGACACTTACAGCTCCAGCCCCGAGGGGCCCAGAGGGGCAGCGGGCTCAGCCCGTGGCCGAGAGGTGAGGAGACGGGCAACGCTGCTCAACAGCAAGTGCCCTCGGCCCTGTGTGAGGGGACGGGGATGGCCAGGAGCCCACCCACGGAGGGGACATTCAGGGCCCTGCGCCCGGGGAGCTGCTCTGCTGGCGGGGATGGGAGAGGACAAACCTTGGGCACAGCCCCCAGCCAGGCAGGGAAAAGCTGCCGGGGAAACCTGTGATTGTTTGTGGAAATGCCAAGAGCCCGCAGCCCTCGCCCTGGGGGGCATGGAGAGCCCCCCGAGATGGGGCACGGTGGCACCTGGGCGTTCGGTGCTGGTGAGATGATGGCTGGGAGCAAAGCTGCTTCCTCCAGCTGCACCGGAGCCGTCCCTGGGCTGGGGGGCTCTCCTCGCCTCTCCTCTCCCTCCCCGTGCCAGCCCGAGCGCCAAGGGAAGGAGAAGTAGCAGCCAGAGAGACGTTAAGGACCGGGCCAGTGCCAGGTGGGCTCCGTGGCCAAACCGTTCGGACAGCGGCTGTAAACGGCAGCGCTTTGGGGCTCAGGGTGCAAGGAGAACCTTGGGGACCCCTCACCGGGCTGAGGGGGAGATTGTAAAAGCAACAGGAGGAGGATGAGGAAGGAGGCGATTATCGCGAGGAGGGCTGAGCCCGCCGGGGAGTGTGCGTGTGTGACAGGGCAGGGGCCGTGGCCCCGTGCGAGGGGGTGCAGAGGCTGCGCGGATGCGGTTCTGCCGCCCCCGGCGATGGGGCGGCCTTGGGCTGGGCCTGGGGGCGTCCGCAGGAGAGTCCCGGGTTCCCGAGTTCCGATGGAAAACCCGAGAGTCGCCTGAGCGGAGGCCGAGAGCAGCCACGGGGAGAAGGGGCTGAGGAGCAGGGGGAGCCCCAGCCCTGCGCCCACCCCGCCGCACGGGGGGAACCTCCCACCACTAATACTGTTACAAAAAGAAACCCAAACCCAACAAAAAGCCTCGCCCATGCCCGACCGGGAGCCGAGGGGTTGGTGACACCCACAGAAACCACTTGGAGCAAGAGGAGGAGAGAAAAGGCCACGCCAAGACTCGCCTTAGCTCCAATCTCAGCTCCGGGAGCAGCGAGGGGACATGGGGCACCCCCGGCCGGGGAGGACACAGTGTGAGGAGATGGGGAGCGGCGGGAGGTGTGGTGGGGTGGCCATGGCTTCCGTTTGCAGCGGACGGGTCACAGGGGACAGATCGGCGCCTGCGACCTCGGTGTCCTTCCCTGTGACAGTCTCGATTGGGCTCCGCTTAGATCCGGGGCAACAGCTTCTCAATGAATTCCTTCACCGCCATCATCTCCTGCCGGGAGGACAGAGCCGTCACCCCGGGGGCTCCTCAAGGGCTGTCCCTTGTCCCAGGCGTGGGGACACCCAGCCTCCCCAGAGTGAACTGGGGCAACAAACTCACTGACCTGAGGGCAGGAACTGTGCATCACGCCGGGATAGGTTTTGAACTGGACCTTGGTGGGGGTGACGACAGATTTCAGCTTCTCTGCAGTGAGGGCCCCGAAGCGGACGGGGATCATGGGATCCATCTCCCCATGGCACTGCAGGATGGCGATGTCCTTGTTCACGCCGTTATTTGCCGCCTGTGGCAAGGAAAGAAATGCTCAGGGGTGCCCAGGAGAGGGGCAGGTGCTTTACCTGTGTCCCCACACACATCACAGGGCAGGTCGCCACCTTGAGAGGGACGTGGCAGACCTAATGAATCCCAGAATGTCAGGGGTTGGAAGGGACCTGGAAAGCTCATCCAGTGCAATCCCCCCATGGAGCAGGAACACCCAGCTGAGGTTCCACAGGAAGGTGTCCAGGCGGGTTTGAATGTCTGCAGAGAAGGAGACTCCACAACCTCCCTGGGCAGCCTGGGCCAGGCTCTGCCACCCTCATCCCCAACAAGTTTCTTCTCCAATTTAAGTGGAACCTCCTGTGTTCCAGTTTGCATCCATTGCCCCTTGTCCTGTCACTGGTTGTCACCGAGAAGAGCCTGGCTCCATCCTCCTGACACTCACCCTTTATATATCTGTAAACATTAATGAGTCCCCCCTCAGTCTCCTCTTCTCCAGCTCCAGAGCCCCAGCTCCCTCAGCCTTTCCTCACACGGGAGATGCTCCACTCCCTTCAGCATCTTGGTGGCTGCGCTGGACTCTCTCCAGCAGTTCCCTGTCCTTCTGGAGCTGAGGGGCCACAACTGGACACAATATTCCAGGTGTGGTCTCCCCAGGGCAGAGCAGAGGGGCAGGAGAACCTCTCTGACCTACTGACCACCCCCTTCTAACCCACCCCAGGTACCATTGGCCTTCCTGGCCACAAGGGCCCAGTGCTGCCTCACTGACACCACATCTGCTGCCCGACCACCAAACGCCTCCTCCCACCAGGACCCAGCTGCCACCAGGTGCTTATGGAGCCGATCAGCTCATGGATGCCCACACCAGACAGAGGCCCAATCTCTGTGCCCTCCCCTGCCCCAGGACCACAGGATGAAACCCCCATCACAGACACCTCATCCAGCAGCCCCGTGTTCACACCGCAGCGACTCCAGATGGAAAACTTCCCCCCCCGCCCCAACCCTCCCCAGGGACACACGCGGTGGTGGCAGCAGCACAAGTACCTGCGGGAAGGCTTTGTGCAGCGGGAGCCAGCAGCTGAGCGCCACGATGCCGGCCAGCTGGTGCTGGCACGTGAGAGCCGTGTACAGCGACAAGGCACCGCCCTGCCGCACATTAGAAAAGTTCGTTAGTGCTGCAGGGGGATCTGCAACCCCGGGACCCACCCGGGACACTCAGCACCCAGCCAGGATACCGAGCACCCACCAGTGTCCTGGCCACAGACACTCCCTTTGAGGGGCATTTTTGGAAGGGGAAGAGGGAACCTAATGCTCAGCCCTCGCAGTTCAGCTCACCTGTGAGAAGCCCCCCAGGATGATGCGGTTGGGTGGGATCCCGTTCTTCATCTCATGCTCGATAATCGCTTTAACTGGAAGGAGAAGACAGAGAAACGGGTCAGTGAAAAGGCGTGGGGGGCTGAAGAGCAGCATGTGAGGGCTGAGTGCATGCACAGGACACTTGGCTGGTCAGGGAGAGGTCCTAGGGACCAAACATACTCATATCCAGCCCGGGAGAAGGTGGGTGGGATCACAGGCGAGCAGGAAGGAGGGAGAGGTGGAACATCTGCCCCCATCCCAATGAGGGAGAAGCACCCAGGGGCTCGGCGCTTCCCCCTCCCCAAAGCTTCTTACTGTTTTCTGCGGCTTTCTTGATCCCAGCTTCATCCTCGGGTGCGTCTGGAGTCAACCCCATCAGATCAAACCTGGGAGAAGACGCGGGTTGAGCCCCAACACTCCCCCATCACCCCGGCCGTGGGAGGTGGGAGCAGCGTGTGCTCTGCCCCGACTCCCGCAGGGCAGCGGATTTTGGCTTTTCAGCCCCCACACCCCTCCCACTCCCCAAAATACCCTCAGAGGATCCCCGCCCCCAGCCCTGCTGCCCAAAGCACTGACCATGAGGGCATAACCATCTTCATGTTGAGTGTCACCGGGATTCGGGGCCTGCGGAGAAAACAGTTTGGGTGTTTTAATTCAAGCGCACGAGTGGAAAATGCGAGCTGAGGGGAGCGAGGTGACCGTCCCTCCTGAGGGACAGCAGTGCATCAGTGCCACCAGCCCCAGCCTGGGGGCTACATGGTGACCCAGGGATCACCCGGGAGCCCCGAGTGGATCCCAGTGGCTCCCAGGCGTTGCCAAGCAGCTCGTCTGGGGAGCAGAGCACCCGCGTCCCTCTGCTGCTGCTGCTGAGCCGGGAGATGCCGTTGGAGCAGCGGAGAGGGGACAGCGGGCACAGAGTCCCTGCTGCCGGGGACACCGCAGTGGCAGAGCAACCCCAGCCCGGTGAGTGCCCCCCTGCTATGGACACCAGGGAGTGATTCCTCCCCTTGCTGCTGAGCCCCCTCCTGCCTGACCAGGGGACGGAGAAGGAGCTCCAGAGCTTTCAGCTGTCACTGCAGCCTGGGCAGCAGCGCCACAGCCCACCCAGACCCCCCAAAGCCAGGACAGCACTTACGCGTGAGGACAGATGTATTTCACATAAGGGAGGCGGATGGAGGAGAGAGCGTCAGCCCAGCTGTGCCTGGGGAGAGAGAACAGGGAGCTCAAGGGCTGCTGTAGCATTTTGGAGGACGCTGGCAAAGATGAGGCGATTTCCCCCACGGAAAAGCTTTTCTCCAAGGCTGCCATCCCATGCCCTGATGTTATTTTCCCAGGTCCTGCCCATTCTGGCAGCCTGAATCCCAATGGGAATGCCTGGTGCAGATCTGCAGCAGCAGACACAACCCCAGTGCACAAAGCCCCGCAGCTGGAACCGGAGGAGCTGCGGTCAGCGAGGGAGGACGGACACTCCTCTAAGGCAGGTTAGAGATGCTCTCACGTAGACACAACCCAACTTCCCAGCCCTCCCAAGGGCTGGAAAATCCGCAGTGCTTATCTGCCTGCCTTGAAGGAAGCAGAAAATCAAACCCGCAGGAGGCGGGGGGCTGCTGGGACCATAAATATTCAAGCTGAAGCGCAGGCAGCCGCTGGCTGGCGGTTCCCAGCGAGGATCGGCTCTCAGACCCAGCTCAAAGCCCCTGACAAGCCCCGGGAGAGCAGCAAACCAGGCGTCACGGCCAGCGCCAGGAACACTCACCCCGTGTCTCCAAGGCCATGTAAAAAAATGACCTGTTAAATTAAGCAGAAAAACAAAGGAATTAGGTGGTGCGCCAGCTGCTGTCCGGGGAGGGCGGCGGGGCTGGGCGGGCAGGGAAGCGGGAAACGCCAATTAGTCACTAACGAGAGACGCTAACAGGGGGGAATGAGCCGGTGCTAATGATGGGTCTCTGCAGCTCTGAGTGTGAGGGATGGGTGGAACGGGCTCGTCACCGTGACACAGAACCTGCTGTCATCAGGGCCACTTTGGGGGTGTCACCGGCCCTGCAGCCGCTCCGGGGAGCAGAGACCAGGGGGGATGGAGTGTCCATGCTGGGCTGCACTGCACCGTGCAGAGCTGAGCGCACCCAGGACTCAAAAAACCAACGCGAGGACTCCAAAACCCCATTCCGAGAACACACAAACGCAACTCGAGAACTCACAAACCCACCCCGGGGACCCACAAATCCATCCTAAGGACTCACAAACCCACCCCTAAGACTCAAAAACTCAACCTGAGGACTCGCAAACCCACCCCGAGGACTCACAAACCCATCCTGAGGACTCACAAACGCACCCCAAGGACTCACAAACCCAACCCAAGGACTCACAAACGCACCCCGAGGACTCACAAACGCACCCCGAGGACTCACAAACGCACCCCGAGGACCCGCAAACCCACCCCGAGGACCCGCAAACCCACCCCGAGGACCCGCAAACCCTCCACTACAGGCTTTGCATCTCAGCCCCGAGCAGCCCCCAAACGCAGCCTGTGGGGCCCCAGCGAAGGGGAGAGCGCTTCCTTTGAACGATTTTCTTTTAAAACCTTAAATAGGCAAATCAGATCCAACTCCCAACAACCTCCCAGCAGGTCAAGCCCAACCATGAGGCTGTGCCACGCACCAGGAACAACCCCAGCCCAAAGGACAGCTCCTTTCCCCCTGCAAGACAAGAACCCGCTGGTCCCACATCCCCGTTGATGCCCCAAGACACACAAGGGGCTTCGGGATCAGCTCACGGTCCCCCCCGAGCCCCGATCTGCAGAAAGCGGAGAAGCAGGGGGGTCCGGTTCTTACCGCCGCGGTCTCCCGCTCTGCCCCTGAGACCGTCACTGCGTCAGCGAGGAGGGGGACAGACATGTTGTTACCACACATACACCGAGAGGGACTCAGACACTGGCACCTGCAGGACAGACGGACAAAGGTAAGGCAGGAAAATACTCCCGTCTGCCACCCTGGCAACTCTTTGCTCCAGAAGGACCGGCTGTTTGGGGGAAAATTAAAGAGCAGGTGAAGACTTTGATGTTGAAGCCCTTGGGACAGCCGGGAAGCTGAAAACGCTCTTCACGCCGCAGCACCAGAGCGGGGATGCACGTGTGGGGTGCTCCAAGCGTTAAAATTGCTGTTTCTGTTCCACCTCGGCGCCCGAGTTGTTTCTGTGCCGGTGACAACGTGGGCAGAGGGCGACGCGGAGCCCCGGCGTCCCCTCAGTCCCTGCTCCGCGGGGACGCAGGAAACAGCACGGGCTTTATGGTGCTAATAAATATTATGGCACTAATAAACGGGCCAGCCCGCTTTTATGGGGCTGCGTGGGGATAAACTGGAAGCCGCACGGAGCTGGTGTCCCCCAGCGAGGCCATCGCTGTCATGATGACCCCCCCATGGCAGCACCTCCCGATGGGACAGTCGATGGCGTTTGTTCCCAGCCTGGCGCAAATCGCTAAAACTCCCGCTCCTCACACAGAGGCCTTAAGCCCCGCTTAACCAGCTGGGTCTAATGAGACCAGAGCACGTTTCCATCATATCCCGCCTGCTGCCAGGAGCAAGATCAGCCCCCCTCGTCCGCTCGAAGCTTCGCATCTCACAGCGAGCTTAGGGATGCGGGTTAGCGCCAGGGTTAGGTTATGGCTGGACTCAGTGATCCTGAGGGTCTTTTCCAACCTAAATGATCCTATGAGCACCATCCCCAGCGCGGTTTGCAGCACCTGAACCCCCAAAGAGCTCCCGGTACCCCAGCAAACAGCCTCACCTGGCACAAACAGCCGCCTCCTCTACCACGACCTGCCCGACTCGTTTCCCCAGCCGCTTCCTGACTCGAAAATACAAACACCGGGAACAACAAGCTCCTCGGGTCTGGCCAAGCCGCGCGGCCCACGTGCCGGTGAGTACTCGGGGTCAAAACAGGCGGCCGGGAAACGCGGCACCTGCCAAACCCCGGCGGGAGGAGCCGTAAATAACAGCGGCTGCCAAATGGAAGAGGCTGAGACGCGCTGGTGGCTCTGCCTGGTTCACAGAAATTCAGGAAAATTATAGGGTTGGGGGTCAGGGCTGCACGGAGCACACGGGGGTCACTGCTCAGGACACCCCGGATTTCTTGGGGGTGTTACTGCCCCGTTCTAGGGGTGTTGAAAGGATCCACGGGCACAAGAAGAGGCACCTGAGAGGCTGAACACACCAGGGAGAGATGGACGGGACCCTCGCGGAGGGATGGATGGGACCCCCGGGGAGGGACAGACCAGGACCCCCAGGGAGAGACGGACGGGACCCCCTGGGAGGGAGGGACGGACCGGGACCCCCGGGGGTCTGTGCTTGCACAAAACCCTCATTTGTAAAAAAGAAAACAATAATAAAATAAGCGGATTTGGGTCCAATTGGAACTGTTTTGGAGCCGGGGCACCCCACACCCGCCCCCGCGACCGCCGCCTTCGTCAGGGCGGGAGCGCGTGGTTAATTGGTGTTAATTAACGTGTTCCGGCCTCTCCCGTAGGCCCGAAGCGGCGGGGGGTGGGGAGCGGCAGCAGGAGGCGGGAGGAACCCCCGCGGGAAGCAGATGCACTCCCGGCACGGCCGTTTTCGGTGGGAATGCGGCTTTTTTGGGTTTTTTCCGGGGTTCGGGGGGCCCCTGCGGCCCCGGTCCCGCCTGCGCGCGCTCCCGCCGCCCCGAGCACGAGGCCGCGCAGCGCCGGGACCCGCCCTCGGTGCCACAACCGCGGCGGAGCGGGAAGGGGGGGACTCGGAGCCCCCCGAGCCCGGCACGCAGCTGCACCAGCCGGATCTACCGCCCTCCCCCATCCCCGTTAAGCGCCGCGGGGAACGGGCCCCTCAGCCCGCCCCGTTCTCCCGCCGCATCCCCCATCCCCGCGGCACCGGGAGCCCCCCCCGCCCCGGTTCACCTCGGGGCTCCCCCCCCGCCGTGCCCCGGTGGTACGTCCCGCTCCCCCCTTTCCCCCCGCTCCCCGCACCTCTCCCGCGGGCCCGGCGCGCGCTCTCCTCCCGGCTCCCCCGACGCGCTCCCACCGGAACTTCCGCCCACCGGGTCGCGGCTGGGGCAGCGCGGCGGAAGTGACGCGCGGGGCGGCCGTTGTGAGCGGGGCTGAAGCGATCGCGGCGGGAACGGCGGGAGGTTAACGGGAGTTTATTTGAGGTTAACGGGGAGAGGCCGCGGGCGGCCCCGCTCCTCCATTGTCACCAGAGCGGCCCCGCCTCCCCTTCCCGCCTCCCCATTCGCCCCCTCCCCGCCTCACGCTCCCCGCGGGGCCGCCCCACGTTAACGGGAACAGGCCACAGCTCTGCACCTCACGCGTTTTATTATCAGGCGGAGACGTAAACGGTCCCGGCGCTGCCTAAAGACCGAGTGTCCCGTTCCGAGAGCAGCTCCGCGGGACCCACCACCCGCTGCCCTCAGCGGCCGCCTCTGCACGGGCACCGCACACCCGGTTTTCCGAGGCGAAGACCGAAACGTAAAGCTGATCCAACCCTCTCCAGCGCTTCAGGAAGGCGTTTCTGTCCGACTCAGCCCCTCACGTCCGTGCGCTGGTGCCAGGGCCTCGGGGAGGTTCCAACCGCGCCCTTAGGAGATGAAGTGAGTCTGGGGGGTGATTTGTTCCAGCTTGTGATCGGCCGGGTTCGCCGATGCTTCGTAATTGCAGATGGTGACCTCGTGGCGATGAGCCTGAGTTCAGATTAAACGTGTTAGTCCAGAGAACAGAACTCAAGTCCCTCCTAAAACAGCTGAGCAGGTTCCCAGCTTATGGATTTTTCCATCACAGACCTTCCATCCACAGAACCCTCACCCCTAGAGCTCAACTTAAACTATGATTTCAAGCCCTTTTCACACTGTTTGCACAGTCTCACTCATCTCTGCTCTCACCCACCTCCGTCCACTCTCCTTTCAGGCCTATATAAAATATCTTCGTTGTCTCTGCTCCAAAGTTCTTCGGAAAGTGGATGGAGAGGTGGTAAACATTGGAGAAACGGGCAATTCTGAAAGAAAACGCGCTGAAAGTGGAGCCAGGCTGCTGTACCACATGTTGCTCCTACCCGAATTCAAGAAAGACTTGGGAGCAAAAGACTGAGGGGGCTGGAGCAGCATGGGACGCAACACTGGGATGATTCTGCACCCCAAAATTCCTGAGTTGCAGGCACAGGCACCCCCCTGGCTCTGGGAAGGATGTTTTCAGACCAGAGCTTGCACCCCCAAGGGCAGGATGGAGCCGTGGATGCAAATTCTACTGTGGGCAGCTCTGAGATGACAAGGGAAGGACCTGCCCCCTGCTAACCCCTTCCTAAAATGCAGCAGCATGTGTGCAGGATGATGGAGCTCAGCACCCGTGCTCAGAAGGAGCAGCCCCCGCGTCCCCACGCCGTACTTGGTGGGGTATTCCAGCTCGCCCCGCGGGTCCCGGTTCAGGCTGAACGTCTGGTCGGGTTCCCTGCCTGCATCATCGAAGGACATGTGAGGAATGTTCTTGAACCTGGGAAGAGACAGAGGAAACCCAGGGAGTTATTAACACACAGCTCAGCTAATTGGTTTCCTCACCATCCATTAGCACTGCCTGGCTTCTTCTCAACAGTAAGAAACTGCATTTGCTTTGATTTCTGAGGGAGAAGATACCAACGTCACTACAAAGTATCAGCACATTCCAGAATATCCAAAACCCTGAAAAAACCACAAGGAAAAGCAAGAAACAAAGCTTGGGAGATACAGATCCAGAGCCCAGGACACTGGAGACCAAGGACAATGAGGCCTCCATCAAGGTGCATTTCTTCCCCCACAAGCAAAAATTGCAAAGTACTCAATACTCTTTCCTTTTGGATTAAAAAATACATCTTCCCAGCACAGCATCTCACCCAAATGTTCTAATTAAAATCAGTGCCCCGTTTCTCTAGAGAAGGCAGCAAGCAGCCTTGCTCATCCCCATACAAGTTACAGTTTATTTTTCCCTCCTGGGCCGCTGGAAGGACAGAGGTGACACAGGGAAACGCTGCTCCCCCACCCCACGCACCTCGCTGGGTGCTCAGGCACCAGAATCATCGCTCTCATTAGCTACGAGTTAATTAGTTCTGTTTAGGCTCCAGCAAAGGTAATGCTCGTTTTACTCACAGCCTCATCTCCGCTGGATGCGTATCGTCATCTTCTCCCATCACAATCACTCCTTTTAATTTGACGTTTCCCGTAAACCTTTCGAGAGATGCAGGAGTGGTGTTTTCACCTTCATTCTCCCCAAATCAGCCCCGGTTCCGTGCCTCATTCCCGGGAGCGTAAAGGCGAGGAAGGAGCCCTGCCAGCAGCCGAACCGATGCCGGAGGAGCTCGGGGAAGGAACTTACGGGATGTTAAACAGAAGCTCCTCGTCATCATCGCTTTCTACGAACTGGAGAGAAAAGCGAAGCCGGTCAGGGCGAACTCGGCTGTGCAGGTACACGAGGGTCGCACCGGGGGCTGGGAGAACACGGTGGGCGCCCTCGGAGAGACCCACAATACCCCGCTGGTTCCCGCCCCGCGCCGCCCGGTTCTCCGCCGCAGGCCCCGTCCCGGCCCCACCTGTGTGCGGTCACCGCGCTCCTCCCAAGCGCGGAAGACGAGCGCGCCGCTGCCCTCGCGGCGCTCGTTGAGGCACTGTAGGCGCTGCCGGTCGATGCGCAGGTAGAGCCCCCAGGCCGCGCCCCGCTCCGGGTCCCCGCCGATCGCCGCCGCCGTTTCCCCGCAGCAGCAGCAATGCCCGTGCCCGTGCGCCATGGCCGCGCCACGCCCACCGCGCCTGCGTGCTGCCGCCGCCCCGCCCACCGCGCAGGGAAACCACGCCCACCGCGCAGGGAAACCACGCCCACTGCACTGTCGCCCTGCCCACCAAACCGTGTCACCCCGCCCATGGCGCCTGCGCGCTGCCGCCGCCCCGCCCAGCACACTGTCGCCCCGCCCCACCTGTATTGAATATGAGCATTATTGGTTTGCTTTATTCCTCCAAGTTGTGTGAAGTGACGGTCCGTACTGTGCAACTAAATCAGTGTCTCATTTCAGAATGGTGTGTAAACTACTGAGCGAGATCTGTGAGCACGTTCGTTGCCTGTACAAGCTCTGACACTGTGTCAGTGCTGGATTTGCTGCTCTCATTTGCCCACGCCTGCACTCTTTCTGATTATGAAAAGTTTCTTCATTGATTATATGATTATGGCCAGATAAAGACCCTCCCGTTGGAGAATATCCAGGCTGTTTGGTCTGGTTGTCCAATTGCTAAGCCCACATGACACCTTTTTTGGGTCTCCATAGGCTTTAGGTGAGTGTCTCTGGTCTATCATTGCTGGTTTTATGCTGATCTTCTCTCTGTCTCCATTCATTGAAATTACATCCGGCCATTTAGCTGCTGTAAGTCTTCACAGCCATTCTTTTCAAGACAGCCAGTTTAAGCATATTCTATTCAAAAGCAAGTCTTTGAGCACTTAAATATGAGAAGAAACTTGTTCCTGGTGAGGGTGGCAGAGCCTGGCCCAGGGTGCCCAGGAAGGTTGTGGAGTCTCCTTCTCTGCAGACATTCAAACCCGCCTGGACCCCTTCCTGTGGAACCTCAGCTGGGTGTTCCTGCTCCATGGGGGGATTGCACTGGATGAGCTTTCCAGGGCCCTTCAACCCCTCACATTCTGGGATTCTGTGAGCACTCTGAGTTTACAGTTCTGTTCTGAAAGGGCACAAGTTAATATAGGTGGATCAACATTATCAACAGCACCGACATAGCCCGCCCACTGCACTGTGGCCACGCCCACTACACCTATATACGGATGTAGCCCCGCCCCTCGCACTCTCGCCCCGCCCACAGCGTCGTAACTCCCTGCCCGTCGCGCTCTGGCCCGCCCACCGACTCTCACCGCCCCGCCCATCACACTCTCGCCCCGCCCACAGCTCCTGAGGCCGCGCCCATCTTGTCCGCTCCGCCCACCGACTCTCGACGCCCCGCCCACATCAATCCTGACGCCACGCCCATCGCGCTCCGCCACGCCCACCTCACTCTCGCCCCGCCCACCGCCGCCGAACACGTCGCGCCCAGCACGGCTCCCGGTGAACCGAGACACCCCCGGTTCACCCCGGGGAGGGAGCTCGGCCCCAGCCCGGCCCCGGGCGGACCCCGGGGAACGTCGGGCTGCGCTGGCAGGAAGAGAGCAAATCTGCTTCTCAGCAGCGCCAAGGACAGCTCCTGGGGTTTAAACTTGGGGCTGGTTCCAGCCAGGAGCAGGGACGGGAGCTGGGACCTGGTGTGTTAAACATTAATTGCTCAGAGACAGAAAAGAACGAGCAGACACGGTCCAGTGTTTGGCTTTTATTGAGACATGATTGTTCTCTTTTCATATAACTTATCTAATTAAAATATTCATCTTAGTTACCACAAAAAAAAAAAAAAAGGGGGAACATAAAAAATTGTATGTACAGAGTTGGGACCAAAATACAAATGCAAGTCAAAGTCACTCGCCCTCCTGCCCGTGTTCCTTATCCCAACACCAGCGGGGCAGCAAAGGGGGAAGAGGCAGCTCTGCTCCGTTCCTTTGCGCAGCACAGAAAAATTGCACAACTTAACACCCTGGGCACTGAGACTGGGAACAGAACGAGCACTTTTACCCCAGACTTGGCTTAGTTCGTGTCTCATGGACGTAACTCTGTTGGTGCCGCTTCTGTCTGCGTGGTTTTGGTGCCTGAGCCAAGGGAAGGGCAGTGGGACCCACTCAGCACAAACAGGCTGCTCCGAGAAGGAAGATGCATCACCCCATAACAGCAACGCTTTGGGAAATACCCACGTCTAATTACGTAGCTGTGGCATTAATTAAGTGGCAGTTTAGCGGTGCCCGAGATTGTTCTCGGGCCTCACCCAGATCCATTGGGGCCTGAAGACAATGCCAGACTCCGCTTCTCTGCCCTCTGCCCCTACCCCCAGTGCAGGGAGAAATAAACGGTAGCACAACAGTCAGCACAAGATAATATATTGTTATCTAATTAAAAGTACAGCAAAATTAAATACAGCAACAACGCAAGAGTAAGGAGCCATTATTTTACAGCACAACACACACTGAAATGCTGCACGGTAACACTAAAGCATCTGGGACTGTAATGAACTTACAGCACGTGAGAGTCTGAGAACATTTTTCCAAGACCTTCAAAATAAGAGAAGAACAGACCAAGTAAACACGAGACGGGTGTTCAGAATGGTTTAAAATTAAGAAGAAAAAAAAAAAAGGAGAAAAGGGAAGAAAGAAACCAACAGAAACCAGAGGCATACAGGGATTTTTCTAGAGCTCTTTCTTCACAGCAACGTTTCCCCCAGTCAGCGCGCACAGACAGCTCCACTGCTTCGGCATTTGGCAGCCACAGAAACCCAGCAGAACTTCCCAAAAGCTGCCACCACCAACAGCATCCGCTACTGGCACCTTTTCCACCCGCGCAGCCAAGTCCTAGGGCAGCAAATATGGCTTGGAACGGGAGGATCTCCCCTTTCGATCCAGTCAGACCCCTAAGCACTAACAGAGGGGCCGTGTCCCTCGCCACACGACCTGGGTCTAACCAGCTCCATCCTCTGCTCGCACCACCTTGGGTTGAGTTTATTTTTGAGACCAACATAACCCACAGGTAGAAACATTCACCGCTATAAGGCTTCACTTTGAACAGCGAGTGCCCCGTTGCGTCCAGCTGCTCGCTCGCTGCTGCGAGTCCCCCTGAAATCACACACCTCGTGCAACACTCGTGCTCCACCAGGTCACATCTCACACCCTTTCCCTCCAGAGCTCCGGTTCCTCAGACACCAAGTACAGCCAAGCTTTGGGAACTCCTGCTACGCAGGACATGCATAAAAACCAAACCACATTCTGTTATTCCCTCCTCTCCGACCCCAGTCAAGTGGTTTCAGGTTCAGAGACTAAAATCCTTGCTTTTTCCAGAGGAAAACATACAGGGAAAAGACAGGATTTAAGCACCAGCTTCCAAACTGGAAATAAATCCTTCCCAATTCCACACAGAAAACCAAGATAAAAGTATTCCTTCTTTCCACTAAAAAAGGCAAACTGACACCTTCATTGATATTTAAAAACTGGTTTTAATTTCAGAGGCAAAGTCCCCCTCTCAAAAAAAGAAGTTAAAATCTGACTTAATGCATGGTAAAATTTCTCCCCAAACCCCTCATAGTTTTATTCCCAGTAGCCCAGTAGACAACAGCAGCAGATAAAAAGTCCCCAACGGCTCTTGGCGTCCCTGCACGACAACGTAAGCGTCTGAACAAGATCTACAGTAACAGCAGAGAGAAGGTTGAGAGCTACGATTTTATTAACATACATCATTAGAGCGCAAAGCCTCGGGACTCCATGTGCTTGCCAAAGGACCGATGAGCAGACAGGCCACCGGTGCCACCTGTCCCAGAGAGTCCAGGTGGGACGTTGGGCCCAACAGGTACCAGATGATGAGGAAAGACGCCCATGACACCCAGCATCCACTCAGATGGATTCCAGTCACCAAGGGGCTGCCCCGTGCACTGGACTGGGGGGGCAGAGACTACTGGGAGTGACATAAATAATACCAGCGGGATAGAAGGGCAAAATATTAATTAAAACCATTTTATAATTTATTAAGAGGTTAAATAGTAAATAGTCTCTGGATCTTCCACTCTCAGCAGGTGCCAAGACTTCACATTTTCTCGTGTCAGGAGATTCTATACACCCTTCTTTTGACGGATGACAAAGCTAAAAACAGGATGTTAAGGGCAGGGGGGGAAAAAATAGGGGGGGCTTGACACTGAGAGAGGAACCAGAATAAAAGATTAAAATACTGTGCTGTCGTCTTGTGCAGATCGAAGCTTCTCCCCGCAGCTGCAGTCTCCAAAGAGTTCAAAGCAAAGGGCTGTTTGGTACCGTCTCCCCCTTCAGTGCCACTCCCCAGCGAGGGGGAAAGTCCCAGATCTGCACTGCAAACTTATCTCCGAGAGAACCTGTTTTTGAAAGCTTTGATAGTCTTTGCCATCATGGGCGCGATTTCTGCAGAAAGAAAACAAAACAAAACACAACACACAAATATATATATATTAAAAAAAAAAATGAAAGCAGCGGTCACAAAGCCGAGGCAAGGCAGGTGTGAGCATCGATTTCCAGGTCACACACTGAGCAGAGCCCACTCTGCTCTCTGCGCTGCCAGAACATGATCTCTGTGAATCTCTCCCTGCGTCCTTCCCGAGGGAGCTGCGCTACAGTTCCACTGCAGCTGGACAGATAGAGGAAGATGACAGAAGGGGAAAGGCAGAGCTGCTGCCTCACTGTTAGGACAGACTGATACAGCCAGCACGGTGAATCAGATGTTTCCCCGCACTTTTTCTTGCACCAACCCTCCTGCACAGCCTGGATTTTTGACAGCAGAAGCAGCAGATTCGTGTATTTGTAAAGAAGGCCACGTGGATGCGCTGCGGTTTGTACTTACTCTTCACTGGCGGTTTCCTGGGGTCGTAGGAGGAGAAGGTGCTACCTGAAGATGGGGCAGAATGGGCGCTGCTGGTGCTGGGCCCGTCATAGGACTGCTCCTCGCTCACACGAGTGTGGCTTTTGCTAGACGTGTACAGGACTGGTTTTATTCTGAAACAGAGATGGGACGGACATTTCAGTAAAGGAGTCACTGTGGTTTGGTGCAATTCTTCAGACACAAGCCACACGTGTTAACACCAGTGTGGAACCAGCAGTGATCAGGATCTCCACACTTCCCAGCAAGAAAGAAGCTGTAATAGTCACAAGTTTCACTGCAAAAGAACCTTCCAGACACGCAGGATCCTCTCCTGCCGGGATGCTGAGCCTCAGGGGGAAGCTGGCAGGAATCCCCAGGAAAAGAGGCCCTAAAGAGAACCACTCACTTGGTCTTCCCTGGCAGAAGAGGTCCTCCAGTTCCAAACTTCTCTTGTCTCCTTCGTACATCCCGAGGGGGCTTCACTGCAGAGTTCACAAATGCCATTTTGGCCACTCTACCTGTAGGAGGCCAGAGGAAAACATTGCTGAGACCCAACTTACTGCAAAGGAGGCTCCTCAGTGCTTGTTTTATGTCAGCAAGATCCAACCAGCTCTCCTCAGTCCATCCCTCCCAAAGCTCTGGTGACAGCCTCCTCCCTAAGGCCTGAACCTCTTGCAGTCACAACACGGAACAGAGAGCTAAGCAGCGCCTAAACTGGACTAGATTTACACCAGTCATTCCAAAAGACCTTCCCCACTAAAGATACCCCCCAGGCAGCACCCCCAGGCCCCTCTCTGATCATTCAGCCCTCCTTTACCTTTGGGTTTGTTGGCGTGAGCTGAGCCGATGTTCCGCGCCAACATCAGCAGCCGCTGCTCTCGCGCGTTGTGAAGTCGAAGGTACATCTCCCGCCAGGACTCAAACTCTTCCAGCTTCTCGTTCTTGAAGTCTCGGAGACAGTGATTGTGCCACAGCTGATCCGTATCCTCAACGAGGACCTGAAGCAAACCCACACGTGAGCTGGGATCCCTCCCAACGCCTTCACCCCCTTCTCCCTCAGCACCAGTGACACTGGGATACCAGAGGACAAAACACTTTGGGGCCAACGCGCAGCAGGACACGGGCAGACGGCAAATTCAGGAACTCAGGACTAGCAAAAGCCACCTCTTGTTATTCTTTCCTATTCTGCTATTGCAGCTGAGTACTTAACGTCACTCCCGCATGTCACCAGCCCTTCCCCAGCCCAAGGCACTCACATGGTTACACTCCTCGATGCGATACAGCTGCTCGGGGGTGCATTTCTCCAGTACCGGCTCCAGCACTGTGAAAGGGACACCACCCACTTCGTAGATCGCTAGAAAGAAACAAGATGCAGAGTGTTTATCCTCCTCCTTCCTCGCCAAGGAAAGGGTTTGACAGCTTGAAAATAACACAGTGCTGCACGAGACTACGCAATGTGAAGGGATGGGGAAAGGAGCCGGACGTACAATAGCTTTAGCAAGCCACCAGTAACTCCAAGTTAAGAAGTGCTTTCTGTTTTTACCACTATTTTCATTCCCTGAAAGCACGCTGGGTGCTGGTTCCCGCAGCACCCGAGCTTTCAGTGGCATCTATCCCATATTAGTTAGCTTGCCCTGAGACACAGGGGAACTGTTCACATGCTGCAGGGATATATACAGACAAGTTACTGAGACTGCAGTATCCCCGCAACTTGATTTTAAGAGAGATGAGGAAAGGTTCTTACAGTCGATGTTGTTGCTGAGGACTCGGATGCATTGCTGATACAGAGACATCATCTTTGGGAGGTAGGCGGTTTTCGAGCCTGAATACACTTGCATCTTGGAATTCAACCGGCGGCCTGTAAAACCTGCTTCGCTCTCTTCAACCGGCGAGGACACGGCTGTGAAGTGAAAGACTTGGAGTAAGAAGGGAACAGAGAAAAAAGAGCCCACCCTGATGAATAGTGCGGGAGACACAAATCAGAGTCACCCAGAAGCAACCTCAAGGGTCAGGTCTTCTCTCAGAGACCTGCAACCTCATTCATGAAGGGCAAACGCAAAGTTCAAGCCCCGGGAAGGGTCAGCAAAGGATCTTCCTTATTTCTGCTGGAGCATGTGGGCAAAAAGCCACTTTTTCTCTTACACTGAGGCTCTGGGCATGAGAGGCAGGACACCAGACCCCAACAGCAAGACCTGAACCCAGCCAGCACCCACTCCGTCCCACCAACAGCGGCCGGAGCCCATCTCAGACCTATTTTCCTGCCCATCTCAGACCTATTTTCCTGCCCAACGCACCTTTCCGTTTGGTCTGGGAGCACATAATGGATTCGATGGAAGGAAGAGGGCGGTAGTTGGCCTGGATCGGCGGCAGTGGGATGTCTGGTAATGTTGGTACCACATCTAAAAGTATCTGGAAGGAGAGAGGATGGACATGCAAGTGAGCTGAGAATACAGTATGTTACATCCTATACAAAGAACATTAGGTGTGATATGTTGAATTAGACGTCCAATGCTGATCGTCTTGCACCAGGAAACAGCCTCTGTGACTGTGCCTAAGCTGTCGATACAAAGAAGCCAAACTTTGGGATCTGAATCACACAGCACCCTCCAGCAAGAGCCACCCACACCTTTAACCTACCGGGTTCAGTGCTAAATGCCTCTGGCAAGAACCCAGGTCAGATTAACAATGCAAAGAACTAGAGAAAAACCAGAAGAGAAAGCTGGCAGAAATATCTCCTTGACCTCAAACACTCAGGTACCTGTTCTGCCTCTTCTCCTCCTGCACAAAACACTGCAGTGGTGGAGGAGACACAAACCTCAGGAACTGAGGCAAACCTAAAACCTTGACATGAGGCACTTATTAGAATGGCGAGGTGCAAAGCAGGGTTTTAAAAGGCTGCTAAGATTATAAAAACACTTCTTGAAGAGCAAAGTGCTTCAAAGTTGAGTGAAAAGATTAAGCTTTACACATTAGTCCCTATTTATATACACAGCTCTGGCACCCATGTGGCAATGAATATGTACAGAAATATTGCTCATTTTTCATGCTTTCGCAAAAGAAGTTTTGTCTTCTAGAACCAGCTGCACTGTAACCTCGGTTCTCCCTCCCAAAACCCTTCAAAATCTTACCCTGTTTGGTTTAGGAGGCTCCGGGACCTTTTTCTCTGCCTTTTTCTCACTTGTTCTCTTGTGGCTTGGGCTTTTCCGACTTGAGCTCGAGCTGTTGGTGCTGGCTTTGGATCCGTTCTGTTTGCTGTGCCCCTGCTCTTTCTCCCCAGCTGGCACAGCGGGTTTGACCACTTTCTTCTTCTTTTTCTGGGGCTGGTCGTAGCTGAGGTACGACTCGAAGGACATCGTGGGTTGTTCAAATTCATCCTCCGCTTCCCCCTCTCCAGAATTTGAGGAGAAACCCATCGATTTTTTGTCCCCATCAGAAACTTTGCGCTTCCCCTCTGAAGATTTTAAGCTCCCAGAAACCCCCTTTTCTTTAACCCGATTCGACAAGTCGCTCTCAGCTTTCCTTTTCTCCCGCTCTGTGTTAGATGGCTCCGGGCTCGGCTTGGGCTTTTCCAATTTGCTTTTTTCAGAGTCCCGGTGTTTTTGCTTCTTGACGTGGTTGTCCAAATTCTCTTCCGAGTGCAGCGACACGTGCAACTTCTCCTTTCTGGAGGTGCCGCTTTCTCGATTCTTCTCCTTCTTGGCACCATCCGGCATCCTCTGCTTCTCCTTGCTGCCCCCTGCCACGGGGGCTTCTCGGAGCTGCTCTTTGAAAGAGCCCTTGTGCAATTTTTCGGGGCTGCAGGCAGCGCTCCTGTCCTCCCCTCTGCCATCGAGTCGCCGCTTCTTGTGAGAAGACTTGTGCTCTTTGCTTTGACTCGCGTTCCCTTTGCTGCAGAACTCACCAGAGTTCCTGTCCCGGCCTCCCCCCAGCTTCTCCTGAAAGCTGGGGCCTTTGCCGGCTTTCTGATTAAATACCATCGCTTCTTCCTGCTCCTCAGAAGCGTAAGGGTCTGTGTACAAATCCTGAGGGCTCTCGCTTGGCTCAGGTGACACAGCTTGTCCATAGTCCGAGTATTCCTCATCTGAAGAGAGCGCTGGGGAAGATCTACCCCAACCCTTCCCCTCATGGCTGCTGTAGCCATAAGTCTCCTGGGCTCTCTCAGGCCTGGGATACTTTTTGGACTTCTTTTCCCTCTGATCTGGGCTGTAGGACTGGCTGCAGGATGGCTGGAAGGGTTCTGAATAGTCCTGGTCGGGTTCCTCATCCTCTCTGAGGGAGGATTCTTGATGCCTTTTGCTTGAGCTGCTCCTCTCGTAGTCACGGTCTTCAGATTCCAGGTTATTTCTGAAGGGGTAAGAAAACAAAACAGCGAGATTAAAGCTTCCAATATGAATGAGAAGAGCCACTCCGCACCGACTGTATAGATGGGAACCTCCCATACAGAAGACTGAGGTTGTATTTGGTAGTTTTGTGGCAAGAATAACACTAATTCTCTCAGGCACAGCAACGTTCAGGGATTTAGGAACTGCATGAATTGATTTTTATTAGGACTAGAGACTTGACAGTTCACTGGGAAGCAGAGAAAGATGCACACAGACTCCTCAGTGCCTGCACACCCTGTGGTGTAACGGGAAACGCGTCCCCCGGTTTGCCAGGTAAACACGCAGGGATCCCACAGCCAAATTATCATCAATAACCGCATCTTTATCACCCGCACCTAAACTATCTCATTGCTGAGTTCAACACAGCTCTGTTACCACAACACGCTCGCTAGCGTCAACTTTCAGTTTCCATCGGAGTTTTGCACATTAAATCCTCATTTCAAAGCAAGCCACTTCCTCTGCTTGGGCCTAAATTTCCTGTCTTTAGCATCACAAAACGGGAAGCGAGCAGATTGTATCTCTTGCTTTATTAAAGGTGCTTTTCTGGCATCTACTGTTAATCTCTTCATCAAACTACAAATTCTTGAAAATTGGTCCCTACTTTCAGGCAAAACTGCAGCCGTCAGCAACCTGACGCTCTGCGGCTCGCAGAGGCAGCGAGTTAATGCCAAAACAGGCCAAAAATCCCCATGCAGAGTTGCACGCTCATGTTACAAGTTTTTCCAGAGCCTTCACTTTGTTTCCTTGGTCAGAGAAGTTTATCATCACTGCAGAAATATAACAAAGCTTATCCATGGAAGATAACTGAACGGCTCCACTCACCGGTCTGCCTCTTGGGACACCGGCACCAGCTTCTTCCACCGCGCTACGAGGTTCTTCGCAAAGTCTCCTACGAGCTCGTGTTTCCGTAAACTGTTCACAGTCTTCCCAACGCCCGTCTCCTTCAGGGGAGAGACAAGACATTAATTAATCTCAGCAAAACGAGTTAAAATTATCCCCTCTACTAAGCTTCCTACAAAGGGAATAAAGCAACCCGCTACCTAGCAGAAAAACTTCCTTGATCTAACGGTTCTGTAAATCAACGATGACTTAATTCTGCCTTAGTCAAACATTAATTATTTGTATTGATAAACCAAGTTAGTATTTACCATGACTGTTGGTAAGCTTGAAGACAGAAGTCTCTAATAATTGTAAGGATTAGCACTTCATTCTGATTCAGTTATCGTTAGGAACTGCTCCGGCTCTCATATCTCAGGCAAGTGCTAATCTTTTGGAGGAGCCGAGGATGACAAACTGTCCTCCACGGCTTCACACTTGCTCTGACACACTCCTCCCAGTTACTGGAGTCTCAGAACCTTGACACAACCATGCCCGTGACACCAGGCTGGAGCAGGTGGCTGACGCAACGCACCCCATTCCAGGGAAAGCAGCTTTTCCATGACAGTTACCCTGGGACTCGACAGACGCGATGAGAAGCGCGAGAGATTTCGCAGCTCTTACCACCAGAATGTCAACTGTGATGGGCAACTCCGACAGCCTCTTCAGACTTTTCAGCAGCTGCAGAGACAAGAAGGAAAGTGTTCAGACTTGTCATACGGAACCGCGTGCTGTGATTAAAAAGGAAGAGAGCTTGTTAGAGCCAAGTGGCAGCCAGCTGCTGTGCTGCTCCAAATCCAGCTCCCGAGACACCAAACGCGAGGGACAGCTCTATAGAAATTGTGGCCTCTTTGCAAATGAGGGCCCATGTGAAAATTTTAAACCAGCATTTAAACTTGAATATGAATGCATTCTTCACAGAGGATGGCAGCTTCGTTCTGGCTTAAAGCATCAGGAACACGCACGCTACTCGGCAGCACAGCAAGGGGAAGAAAGGACTCGGGAGCTTGTGACTCTCAGGAGGTAGCGCTGAGAATCGCATCCCTTGTTGAGAGTTGGGGGGGGAAAATAAAGAGTCCTTTCTGAAGTTTTGCAACCCAGGCAGGGAGGGAAGGAAGATGCTCTTAAAGATCTATAGGGAACCTGCCACCCGTGTGCTTCGGGACATCGCTCCACCGAGATCTCTACTGACTTTACAGCTCCAGCACAGGTCTGACAGCACCGCTGCCCCTCACACGGTTTCCCTCAGCTCAGCTATAGCCACTGAGCAGCCCCGTCAGCATTCCCGTTATTCCAGCCCCTCTACAGCCTTTGTTCAGCGCTGCTGTGCTGTACGCCACAAAGAGCCGTCCTTGATCCTGAACATCTTGTCTTTAAAGCACTGTGCTCATGCTCAGATTAGCACTGAGGGTCTAAGCTATTCAATCACCCCACTTCCACCATGCAGGGATTGGAGAGGTTTAGTGGTTTCCTTCATTTTGAAGGAAATAAGTTCATTTCATTTATTCCACACCCACTGCAGTCAATGGTGGGAAAACTCCGCATCTTACAAAAAAAAGCAAGAGCTGGCTTTCCAAGAGGCCACCACACACCCCCCTTTGCCTGAGTGTCGCTTTACCGAGCTTTTACACTTGCACGTTCATTAGAAACGTTAACACAGCTTGAGCTGAGCAGACTTCCCAGCCCAATCTCCAAATGATGCTGTCGGGAAACAAGGCGTTTTCATTACCTGTGTCATCAGCAATGCACTTATCTGGCGGCCTAAGAGATCAAAACCTCTGCTTGTTGCTGCTGTCCAATATGCGAGCAGGGATATATTTGGGAGCCGTGTCTGTACAGCACAGCAAAACCTCAGGTCCACATACATGAGACAGACAAAACAAGACAACTCCGACACAGCGAGGCTAAAGAACTCGTACTGATCTGTGTTTCCTACAGAAACTACGCTGCCTTCGGCTCCAATCAGCCAAGCTGACTCAGATCTGGCAGCTCAGCTCAGAAATAACCCAGATCCTACAAATCCTACGAGAAACAGGCGGCTGGGCAGGAGACAGAAAACACAGGGCTTGTGTCTTGCCAGATAGCAGATGAAACAGATACGGAAAAGCTAAACCAGCCCAGCACGGGGTAGAGTTTCAGTCAATCAGCCACAAACCGTAAGAACTTCACTTAGTTCCAGCTCCAACATAGAAAACAAGCTACTCCTATTAAATAAAACTTTCTCTAAAAGAAGTCAGCCAGGCCATTCTAATGCTAACGACACACGGTAATTATCAAATGACTACAGCACAGCCTGGCCCCATCCTCTTAGTGAAAATGCTCCTTGTTCATATTTCCCTTACCCTCTTTCTTCCTTCAGTCCTGCAGAGTTTGTATCTTCTCTGCTGGAAAAAAACACCATTTCCAAATAATTACAGCAGCACTCATACCGTTCTGCGCCATCAGCCAAATTTTCACCCCAAGGCAATATTAATACTTAACACCTTTTGGCAAGGCAATATAGAGTTGTACATGATACCGGGCAAATATTATTCTTTCACGTTAATGATAAAAGGTGTCAAATGGACAAGGTAAGAAAAACAAAGACTGAAAATGGTGTAAGGTGTGTGTATCGCCCAGGAGTGCCCTGGATTTGTCCAGATGTAGCAGAAGAGCCCAAAGCCATTTTCTGATATGGGAAGATGCTCAGAAGATACAGGATCTATCAAGACAAGGTAACAGCAATTAAATTCAAGCCTAGAAACACTAACACTTCCGAAGATACAGCTGCAAAGGTATCGGAAATAAGAGCACAGCTCACACAGGACCTTTCTGCTGGGGAGGAGGAAAGGTTTAGAGTCACTACCCTGGCCAGTAACAGCTCACCAGCGCTTACCGCCTCTCCCTGCGCTTGCAAAACTGTAGAATCAACAGAGAAAGACACGACTTAACAGCTCAATGTTACTGGAGAACGAGTCAACCTGTGCAAACAGTGCCCGAAGCCTCACAATGCCCGAGCAGCTCAGACAAGCAGTTACTGCCCTGAGCTGACACACGGGTCAGGAAATAGGAGCACTCATTCTCTGTGCACGGTTCTTGTGTGTGCTCTCAGCACCACGGAGCCCAAGACCCCCTGGAACTGACTCCTCAGCTCCATTTTGGAGTCCCACCGGTTAAACCGTGCTCTGGTTTAAGCTGAGAAGGTGAGAAAAGGAACAAGAACCCCTGTCGCTTTGCCCCCAGCTTGGCTGGAGCGGGGTACCCGGGCGGCAGCGGCAGCACTTGAGCGCTTCGGTGTCCGTATCTGTCCTTCTTCATGGGTGGTGGGAGATCTTGGAGAACAAGCGGTTTTCAGGCGTTTGCCTCAGTTAAACAAAGTTAGATGAGCGCAGAGCGGCTGCACGGCCCCCACTGCCTCATCTGAATTAAGTTAAACATGAACCAAACACCTGTAAATAGTTGCAACAGATGCTCCCCCTTAAAATACGACATCCTAGAGAACGGGACAACAGCATGCGCTGGGCCCACGCCCGAGCAAAACCCTCATTGCACATTTCAGTTGAAAAAACAGGCTCAGAATCCTCGTGGCCAGCAGGAGAGTTGGGGTCAGTAACACGCAGCCGAACGTCACCGAACAGACCTCAGCACAAGCTGGATCAGGGCAGGACGTGTCACTGTGACAGCTGTGTGGGCAGCGGGTTTGGGACACGGACACGGGTGAGAGGTGTCAAGCAACACCCCCCAAGGCCAAAGAGGGAACCCGTGCCAGGGTAGAGTTAAAACTTGGCAGTTTCTTGCTCTGACCCCAGCTGATGGCGGTGGCCTCGCCATGGCCCCTCGGTGCCACAGCACCTGTCACCTCCCGCCCGGGCTCACACCGGGACCGCGGCTCGTCCACCACGAACACGTCACCAGGGCAAGACTCTTCCGGCAAGTTCTCCCGTTGCCCGCTCGCCCGCCTCCCCCCCCGCACCCCGCGATGGGCCACGGGGGGACCCCACACACCGACCCGCGGGGACCCCACGCACAGCACCGGGGACACCACGCAATGCCCCGGGGGGCCGCGGGGCAGATGGGCCTGCGAGCCCAGCCCAGCGCCGGGGGCTCCCAACGGGGACAACCCCCCGGGCCTGCCCGGTGGCAGCGGGCCCGCCCCGCCCCACGCACCGCGGCCCCGGCCGGGCAGGAAACTTCGCGATGGGAGCCGGTGGAGGGCAGGGCAGGCCCGGCCCCGCTCCCCTTGTCCCTCATGGGGTGTCTCGGGCCCTTCCGACCCTCGGCCCCGCCGCGCCGCCCCCGCCGGGGAGGGGGAGCCCCGGTCGCGCCGCCGCCCCCGTCACCTTCTTGGGCTCCGCGCTGCCCGCCAGCCGCGACTGCAGCTTGCCCACAACTTCCAGCACCGACTCCGCCATTTTTACTGCTGGAGAGGCCGCGGCAGCGGAAACGGCTTCACCGCCCGCTGGCCACACGGCGATTCCCGAACACCGCCGCCGCCATCTTGGCTACGGGCAGGAAACGGAAGCGGCGCAGCCGTTGCGCTGACCGGTGGCGGCCATGGCGGCTACGGGCAGAGTTCGGAAGGCGCCATCTTGGGGCCTGGCAGAGGTGGTGGACAGCGCCATCTTGAGTGCTGGCAGAGCGCTGCTGGGGGGAGCGCGGCCGCCGCGGAGCCGCCTCCTCAGGCAAATGTCGCTTCATGCCTATTCCTGTTGCTTCCCAGCGACCACGGCGCATTGGGAACGAGCATAAAGTAGCTTTTTAAATTAATTTGCAGCCCAAGGCAAAAGGAGAAGGGGCACAACTGCCCAGGTTGGGGGCTCATGGCTGCCAGCCCTTCGCTCCCACAGCAGCACAGGGAAAGCATCACCAGGGGAATGTCCCCACAACTCATCCCAGATGCCCGGGGGAACCCCTCTGGAGGGGAGCCAGGCCTGCAGATGCCCCCCCATTGCCTTGGCAGCAGCCTGGTCATCACAGCAGCCTTTGCTTCCCTGTCCTCTGGTGTCCCGAGCATGTCAGGACTTGCAGAAAACCCCACTGTAAATTTAGAGGTGGTAAGAGCAGTCAGCTGGCTCCGACTAACCAGGCTTAACAGCAAAGCTGGAGCAGCCCCAGCCTGTGGATAAGTCAGAGAACCAGAGCCCACCCAGCAGGATTTGCAGAGACCTCGCCTGGGGTATGGAACTGCATAGAAATAATGGCATGGGGAAAGACCTTGTTCTCTAAAACAGGTCTAAAGGAATTAGAGGCAGCAAAATAGTGCCCAGAGCTGAGTGTAGAATCAGAGAATGTCAGGGGTTGAAGGGCCCTGGAAAGCTCATCCAGTGCAATCCCCCCATGGAGCAGGAACACCCAGCTGAGGTTCCACAGGAAGGTGTCCAGGCGGGTTTGAATGTCTGCAGAGAAGGAGACTCCACAACCTCCCTGGGCAGCCTGGGCCAGGCTCTGCCACCCTCATCCCCAACAAGTTTCTTCTCAAATTTAAGTGGAACCTCCTGTGTTCCAGTTTGCACCCATTGCCCCTTGTCCTGTCACTGGTTGTCACCCAGAAGAGCCTGGCTCCATCCTCCTGACACTCCCCCTTTCCATATTGATCCCCAGGAATGAGTCCCCCCTCAGTCTCCTCCAAGATACTTTTCCATGCTGCTTGCTGTGACAGACCCTGCTTGAACCCAGGGTCTCCTCACCTCTGGCTTTACTTGGACAGTACCAAAAACCACATAAATCCAATGCCTGCTCCTCCAGAAGACACGTCCCCTTCTGCAGAGCATCCATCCATTTCTGCTGCCCTTTCAGTGCGAGTGACCTCTGCTCCCAACAGCTTCCCAGGCCGGGAGGATCCCCCACAAAATTCACAGCAGAATTGAGAAGTTAGAAAATTTTATTCGCTTTTTTTTGCTAACAGGAACTGTTCATTTACCAGGAAGGATGATGCCATCATACTGTGAAGAAAAAAAAGAGTAAGAACCAAGTGAGAAAGCACTGTCAGGCACAGGTACAGCACCACTGCAGTGAGAACTGAGCCATGAAGCGTTTCACTGAAGCGCTCTGGGGACACAAAAATCAAGAGGGACTTTACCTTTTGCTGGAACCAGCGCATGGCTTCTTCCTTTCCGATTCTGTGCTTGGCTCCGATGTTGCCAGTCCTGCGTTTCTTGTCAGCAATGCTGAAGCCAGGCCTGCCCAGCACCTGCCGGGAGAGGAGACCCACAGAGCTATTTCATTCAGATATTTATTTTTCTTATATTTAACATTTTTCTAGTAATCCATTTAGACTTGGATTTTTTTGCTATTTTTCCATCTTCCAGCCCTGGGCAGCTGGTTACCATTCTAGGTTCCTTCTAGAGCTTTCCCACAAGCCCAGTAGCTGTGAGGAGTAGGGAATACGCACCACGTAAAAGTCCAAGCCATAGATACCAATACTGGGATCGTATTTAATCCCCAGATCGATGTGTTCCTGGATTCCAAAGCCAAAGTTCCCGGTGTCTGAGAAGTTGTTTTTTCTCAATTCATATTCTCGCACCTGAAACAATTGTTGTCGGTCACTATTTCCTTACTGGCTACAAACAGAATAAGAAATCCTGTGTGTTCCAACTGCTACCAGACCACAACTCGCTTATAAGCTACTAAGTCTTTAGTCCAAGATTCTGCTCATAAACCACAGCAGCAAACACAGCAGTTGTACCCAAAAGCTCTTAAATAAGGATAAAGCAGCAACCAGACAGAGAAACAGCGCAAACACAGCAGCCTGTGTATCAGACAAACCTGCACCCCAACCCTTAATGTCCACAACTAGATCACAGACAACATTTCAAATCACGCACTTTTCCAGCTGGTATGGATTAAGTTTTGTTCTTTCACGAAATCAAACACCCAGACCAGCCAAACTCTCACCTTCAACCCCTTCTCCAGAATCTCCTCTGCTTTGGCCCCGCGAACCGTGCAATGAACAGCGATCTTCTCATTTCTCCTGATTCCAAAGGATCTCACCGTGTACCGTGCTGTGGACAGCAACAATTACACTTGAGACTATTTAAATAATTCCCACCCAGGGATTCAGGGCTTAAGAAGATCAGAGAAATTACTTTAAGGAGGGAAAACTACAGCAAATAAATGTTTCTTGTTGGAGGATGTGAGCAGAGCAGTGGAGGCAGAACAGAAGTGACTCGGAGACAGGAACAACCGCTCCTCACCTTTGGAGAAGACGGGGGTCTGGCCCGTCAGCTGCTCCAGCACCTTGGCCGCCCGGGTGAGCCTGTCCCCGCTCTCCCCCACGCAGATGTTGAGGCAGAGCTTGCGGATGCGCAGCTCCCGCATCGGGTTCTCCTTCTCAACCGGGTCTTGCTGCGGAGAAACGACACGGGGCGCTGATGTAGGGGAGCCCAGGCGACAGCCCAGCGGTCACCCCGGCGGCCGGAGAAGGCCCCGCCAGGCCGGTACCGCAGTCCGACACCGAGCCCTGCTCCACCTCGGGGCCGAACCCCAGCGCCGCGGCCGCCTCTTCAGCACTAGGCCTGTCATGGCAGCCGCGTCCCCAGGGCGGCTCATCGGCTCCTCCCTGCCCATACCGGCCCCGCAGCTCTCCCTCCCGGCCTTCCCCGCTCCCGCCCGCACGGACCGCGGCCCGGCCGAACCCCGCCGAAGGCGGATGGCGGCGGATAGAGACGGGGCAGCCCGGCCTCGGCCCTGGGCACCGACACTCACCGCCATGATGGGGGCGGGGAAAAGACCAGTCAGGCGCCGCCGCGGGGTCTTATGGGACGGAGAGGTGGGCGCAGCGCCGGCGGCAGCGCCCCCTGGCGGTCGGAGGGTGGGGGGGCTCTACGCCGCGGTCGGTTGCCGTGGCAACCGCGGGCCCGGGAAGCCATTTTGTCCCACAGGTCGGTGGGGACGGGGTGCGGAGAGGCCGCCGGCCCTGCCCGCCCTCACCCCGTGTCACCGAGCCAGGCTGAGACCAGGGCCTGGCGTGTGGGATTTGGGATTTCAGGAGCCCGGGTGGAATGGAGCGACGCCGGGCCTCGAACCAGTGTCCCGTGTGGGAACCGCTCCCCGCGGCCCCGCCCCGCCGCCTCTAGCCCCGCCCACCGCCGCAGACCCCCCGCCCCTGACGGTCCAGGCCACGCCCCCGCCGCCTGACCGGCGCCTCCGGCGGGTCATGTGCTCAGTCAAGATGGCGGCGCTCAGGGTGGCGGTGCCGCTGCTGCTGGGGCTGTGTCTGCACTGCGCGGCCGCTGCCGTTCCCCTCGTTATCTGGCACGGGATGGGTGAGTCGGGACCGGCAGTGGGGGGGACCATCCTCCGGTAACGGCTCTGTGGGCGTGGCTTAGCGGACGGGGTCGCGCGGGGAGCCGGACAGGCCCAGGGGATCTCGCAGACCTCCCCCGGCCCCGCTCCGGCCTCTCCGTGCTCCGGGCCGGGGGTTTCTGCGGAGGCCGGGAGGTGCTGACCCTCATCCCCCGGGCCTGTGCGTGCGTTGGAAGCTCCTGATCCTGTTTGTGGGGGCGAGGTGAGGCGGTGGTTTGATGGTGTTTATCGCTGTTCCTTTTCGCAGGAGACAGTTGCTGCAACCCAATGAGCATGGGCTACATCAAAAAAATGGTGGAGGCCAAAATACCTGGGATTTACGTTCTGTCTCTCAAGATTGGAAACAACATGATACAGGTAATTATCTGCTGTCGCTCGCGTTCCTGCCTGGCAGGGATGTGGGGAGTACGGCAGGGCAGGCTGGTGTTCATGTCATCCCACAAGTTTCCTGTTGTGCTTTCCCTGCTGTTTCTTTTCTTCCTTTTGAAGTAAACAGCTTTGACAGATGGAAACCAATAAAGTCTGGATAATACCCGGGGAAAAACAAATCCCTAGTCTAAATTGGATTAATATGCAAATCCACTGATTAGCACTGTAATGATTACCACAGCAGTTAATAAGAAGGCGTGTGATAAGACGCTGGGCTAGGGCAGAGCTGCACCCCTTCCTGTCCTTTTTGATTGACAAATGTTTATTCACTACACATCTTCAGTATAATGTAGATATAGGCTCCTTCTGCACCTTTGTGCTTTTGTATAGTTTCATGTAATCCTATGGAATTTCTTTAAATAGTCTCTGAGGATAACGTGTGATGTATATTAATTTTCTGGGATCTGGAGAAGATGAGTGAAGTTTGATATTTTTATTTTACATATATATATATAAAATCTGAAGGAGCTCAGATTGTTAAGGCATTTTGGGAAGCGTCGCTGTTCCACGTAAGACAGTTTTGCCAGGCAGAGCGGGAACAAAGACGCAGTGAAGGGAAGTCTCAAAACCTGAATTTCGCTTCTGTCACATTGTGAAAGTTTCAGGTCCTCTTCCAAAAGCAGAACTGTCAGCCGTCTATTTGTAGAGATTAAACTGGTATAAGAGACTTCGAAGGTACGAGTTGTACTTTCTAATCTGGCTAATCCCTCAGGACATGCAGAACAGCTTCTTCATGAACGTGAACGACCAAGTGAGCGACGTGTGCGGCCAGCTCGCCGCGGACCCGCGCCTGCAAGGGGGGTACAACGCCATGGGCTTCTCCCAGGGAGGCCAGTTCCTGTGAGTTCACACTCCTGGCCCATTTCCAGGGGTTTTCCTTGGGTTTTACCTTCCGATTTAAAGCTCTTCTGAAGGACTAAGCAGATGTAAACTGGCAAAGCCCTTTGTGAAGGGCTCTAAAGACCAGGGTGTGTTCGCCTGTAGCCCAGCTCTACCAGGGAGGCTTAATTCTCTTTGCAAACCTCACCCAGCGCGCTGGGCTGAGCTCTGATCCTCGTCTCTCCCGCAGGCGAGTGCATTGGGCTGAGCTCAGCTCCTCCTGCACTAGGCTGAGCTCAGCTCTGTCTGTCCCACAGGCGGGCGGTGGCCCAGAGGTGTCCGTCTCCTCCCATGCTCAATTTGATCTCCATCGGAGGGCAGCACCAAGGTAGCGTCCCCATGAGCCACTTCTTACCTGCTCTGAGGGGTGGGAGCTCCTGTTGGCGGGAATCATTTTTGTAACCACTTCCTAAAAACTGTTTTCTTGTCAGTTAAACTGCCTTTGTCCCTGTCTGAAGCTGCCGACCTGCTTAGGCCCAGCTTTTAGCCCACTACATTACCATCTGTCTCAGTCTTGCTTAACTGGCAACATGAGGGACTTTTGCGAGTAGGCGACTTATTGCCTGGGTTGAACTCTTAGATCTTTTGGAAGCACTTGAAATTAGTTGTTTCAGGAGAAGAAACTTAAAGCCTTGGTGAAAATAAACCTGAGGGAGAAGGATATTTTCCAGTCGTCAGTGGGAAGGCTAAAGCCCTGAGGAAAGGGAGGTGCTTTTTGCAGTAGATTAAAGAGGCAGCAAAGATTTTAAGAGAGGTACAGGTAAGAGTGATGAATTTCAAATGCTCTCCCCGAGATGTCCCATGGGTTGAGTATTTCTTTGTAATGTAGCAGGAAGACTTGTAGGGAACCTCCTGGGAACCCATGGGGCGAGCTGGACGGCGTTCGGCTTGTCTGCCCCTGTTCTCCAGAGCAATTCCCTCCGCTCGAGAACATCGCCCATTATCTTGGTGTGTAACGGCCCCCAGGGCCAGCAGGGCTGTCTAATGGGATTGCAAGATTAAACACCGTCTGATTCCCCGGGTAATTCTTGCCGCTGCTCTTTGCGAGGGTGGTTCTTCACCAGCCGGAGGGATTAAGGGATTTGGGTTTGGCTCATGGAGCTCTCACACATCCCCCTGCCCCAGGCGTGTATGGATTTCCGCGCTGTCCTGGCGAGAGCTCCCATGTCTGCGACTGGATCCGGAAGATGCTGGATCTGGGCGCCTACACGCAAGCTGTGCAGGAGCAGTGAGTATCCTCGCCGCGCTGCAGCGCCGGGCCCACGCCAAAACCTGCGGGTTTCCTCTCTGACCTTTCGGTTTCTCTCTTCTCCAGCTTGGTACAAGCTGAGTATTGGCACGACCCGCTGAAGGAGGAGGAGTACAGGAAAAACAGCGTCTTCTTGGCTGACATAAACCAGGAGAGGGTAAGTCCTGGCTGATGGTTAAGCACCGGCAGGAGAGAAGACTCAGCAGCAAGTTCCTGCCCGTTAGTTCTCCGTGGCAGTGGTTTTGCTGGAGTTTTAAGGGGAATGTTTGCACGTTCTGCCTCTCAGGCTGGTGCAGTCCAGGGTTTCCTTTGCTGGACCGGGCGGTTTCTCTGACCCATCTTGGGGAATTTTCCGGTTACTCAGATCTGTTCTCTGTTCTCTTTCACCCAGGGCGTCAATGAGACGTACAAGAAAAACCTGATGGCTCTGAAGAAGTTTGTGATGGTGAAGTTTCTCAATGACACCATGGTGGACCCTCCGATCTCCGAGGTGAGGCGGCCGGGGGCGGGCGTTGCTTTTGGGCACTGCTTTGCTTCTGGTTTGCTCGTTTTGGTTCGTCCTTTGGCAGCAGAACCTGGGGCTGCCGAGGAGCAGCCTGAGCACAAACAGGGGCCTGACGCTGCGCTGCCCCCGCAGAAACTGGTGAAAACCTCCTTATCTCCCAGGAACCCTTCAGCAACTCTTTCTTCTGTTTTATTCTGACAGTGGTTCGGGTTTTACAAAAGCGGCCAAGCCAAGGAGACCATCCCGCTTCAGGAGACCTCACTATACAAGGAGGTACATTCTGCTGAGGGGTTTCTGCTATTTCTACTTTAGTATCTCTTAAGAGTTGTCCAAAATGCCTTTTTTGCCCTCTATGAGAAGCTTTGAAGAGCAGAGGTGGCGCCCACTGTAGCGTGACACCCACTCATGTCACAAAAACGGCCTCTGGCCACCAGCGCTTCTCTCTGTGCTGGGTTCCCCGGCCACGGCAGAGCCCCCAGAATCTACAGTTGTGCTTCTCTGTCCACAGGATCGCCTGGGGCTGCAGGAGATGGACAAAGCAGGAAAACTGGTGTTCCTGGGGGTGGCCGGGGACCACCTGCACGTCACAGAGGAGTGGTTTGACAGCACCATCCTCCCCTTCCTCCAGTGAGCCCAACGGGAGGCTCTGGCGCTGTAGTTAACGCAGCTGCTACTGTGCAACGGCACTTTTTGCATACGAGCCTGCGGGGAAAGGGGGAAGGGGCAGAAAAGGGGTTAATTCAGCAGTTCCAGGGTGTGCAGTTTGATTACACTCCAGTACGGGCGGCAGAGCCTCACGCTGGCTCTGAAGGTTCTGGTAAATCGACTTCAGATCGCGGAGCGGAGGCTGCGCCGCTCACTCGGTGACGGCAAAACCATGAATTGTGCAAGAGGTTTGTTGTCCCCGTCGCCTGCTCCCCGCAGGACGCAATAGCAGTATTAACCGAATCACTATGCGAGAACGCTGCGTCTCTTGCGGGATCAGCAGGCAGACGTGCCCACCTGGATACAGGGGAAAGGGGACAGCCTGTCCTTCAGGATGGGGAAAAAAAGCCACATTTAAGTGTTTCTGGGGGAATAAGGAGGGTTTTAAATTAAGTGGGTATTAGCAGCTGTTCACAGTTTTCAACTAATGGCTTGGTTTATGCACTTTTGTACAGCAACTGAAATCAATAAAGAACTTCACACCTAATCAACTAAAAATAAATAAAAGGGGTGAGATTTCGACAACTCCTGCCAATTGTGGAAATTCTGTGTTTGCAATTCAGCAGCGACACCCTGCGAGCCCCCAGAGAGGAAACATGAGCCGCTGTAATGAGCAAGTTGGCATTAACTTTATTCTATCTTCTGTATAATCTTAAGTACATAAGAAAGGTTGTTTTTTTTTCCACAAGCCTCAGGAGAAGACGAGTACAAGTCACAGGACAGTCTCAAAATTAAAAAATTGCATATTTTTTTTTGTAAGTTTTGTCCTAGAGATAAAAGAACATTGACACTTTACAGAGGAAATGCTTTTAAGATATGCTTATGCCACCCGAGGCGTTGGAGAAATGAAGGTCAAAGCGCGTGCAGCTCCCTTTGTGGGTGGGTACAGTACGTGTGTGTGTTGGATCCGTCCCTCTGCTCCAGCGCCCTGGCACAGAGGCTACGAACTTCCACCAAAGTAAAGAGCCAAGCGAGGGGGCAAAGGGGAGGGTGAGAGGACTCACGTTTCGGGGATTGCAGATGAGGGAGAGAGTGATGAACCGACTTGATCCAACTCGGGTATTTACAAAACCGCGCTATGACCCTGGAATGCAGGAGACCCGTCCTCTGCAGGAGGGGAACAGGTTCAGCAGAACCGTCCTGGAAGACTGAACCTGGAGAACAACCAAAAAGACCCGGGGGCAAAGATTCCCCTGCGAGGGTGGGGGGTGATGGACCCGAGGTGCTCAGCTTGAGCTACCAGTGCCAGCTCTGCCGCTGCAGCCGTTCCTGTGGCACCGGGTGATGTAAAACCTCCTGACATGGCACAATCAGAAATACACTGAGCTAATAGGAATGATGGAAGAGAAATCAGGGTGGAACGCTACGGCCTTTGGTCCGACAAAACCATTCCTGTGTCCTGTAATGCCACCAAATAATACACAGAGCTGGGATGAGCGGCTTCTGGGGCCTTCTTGAGACACCTGCCGTAGCGATCGGGTGCTCTGGACCCTCACAGACACCGTTATTTGTTAAAAAGGGACACCATTCCTCTCTCACATGAACAGCTTACTCAAAGGCAATACAAAAAAAAACCCCGAACAACACTCTCAAAGCCAACTGCCTGTACTGGGATGTCACCGAAAATCTGACATGATCAATTGGTGCAGTTAGATCAGCCAAGGGGAGAAAAACCAACAAAAATACACCTTCCTGCTAATATGTGGATGATAACTGACCCGCCACCTCCACCAAAGCCCAGCCAGAGGGATCTCAGTGACGGCAGGCGGCCGTGTCTCTCGGGTAGAAGAGAAGCAGTTTGAGAGCAGAAAGGTACAAGAAATCTAAGAGAATCATCTGGAAGCAGATTTGTCCCACAGCAGGGCCAGGGGAGGACATGAGCCTCGGAGCTTCTCTGCTTAGCCGGCAATTTCCGTCACGGTGGTGACCAACTTCTGACCGTTCCACACTGTCTTGAACTGTTCTGGAACGGGGAATTCAGTCTGGAAGGTAAAAATAGAAATCTGGTGTCAAAAATCAGTTTATGACAGAGAACAGTTGCTGCTTCAGGCGCTTCTTTTTCAAGATAGAGGCTTTGTCCCCTCCTGCACCACAAACGCTGCCTGTTCTGCCTCCCAGAGACCCCGAGGAAGAAGCAGCTCTCACAAAACAACAAACATCTCACCCTAAAGGCAAATTATTTGTTGGTTTTAACATCTGCTCATCATTCCCAGCCTCCAAGTCTTAGAACTGTCCCTCCAGACCTCACGGTAGCTGTGACATTCCCTGTCAGGGTTCAAAGTGCAAACCCTGCCCCGCGTTACCCCAACCAGACCGCACCGATTTCCCAACTTCACACTCACAAAGTCACCGCCCTCCGCGGGAATAAGGACGTTCATCTCTGACGACTTGGCACTGACGATCTCGCAGTCTAGGGAGTCCTTGCTCAGGTACACGTGGCAACCGTCTGTCTTGTTGATGGAAATCGTTGGCACTTTACCCATGACCTGGTCAAAGCAGCGGTTAGAGGAGCGTTAGCTTGAACCGGGCAACCGCAACATTTTGGTTTTGAGCTTCCTTTCGAGGGAAGAGCTTTGACTCCATCCCGCAGCTGCAGACACGCTGGATTTAAGTACTCCCACCTTTGGCAAAAATCCCAAGTTATTTCTTGTTTTGATCCCTAAAACTACAGAGAACGTTGGGCGGATTGACCATCCCAAATCAGGGACCACGTCGCAGACACTCACCTGAACTTTAATGTCCCTGCTGTTGATGATCTCTACGATGCCCACCACGTCATCAAACACCAGCCCGAGCTTCTTACAGTTGTCTGCAAAACCAAGACACAACAGATCACAGAAAGGTTCTGGAGACTCAGCCTTCTGCAAACACACCAGCACGCAGAAGCGGTTTTCAAGGCTTTCTCCACTTACCGAGGGTGATGGAGTTGATCTTGCCTTTGATTTGGAGTGTGCTATTTGTGCACTTGAAAACATACACTACCTGCTTCAGCTCTGTGTCGCTGATTACCAGGTTAGTGGCGTTCTCCTGGTTTTCCTGAAAAGGCAGGGAAAACGCACTTAATTCGCTGAACGCAGACCAATTAATCCACGTGAAGAGCAGGACAGCGCGGCTCGTTAAAAGCAAACGGCCCGTGCCTTCAGGTGGTGCCTCTTACAAGAAAGGTCTTCAGGGGACGTCCCTTCCCTGCTGCAAAGCTCCCACCCCTCCAACCCTCTCACTGACACCAGGAACTCACCACTCGCCACTTTTTGCCCTCTAATTCTAGCAAGGCAGGAGCCTTCGGAGAGGTTTTTTGGGAGGGATTAGCATTACAGGCTGGTTTGGGAGCAGTGAAAGGTTTGGGTCCGCTTCTCACAGGACCCCCTTGGTTCTTCAGCGCTGGATTCTTGTGGGTCTTCATGTCATCGGAAACATGCCTTAAGCCTGCAAGAAAGGTCAAGCCTGAGCTCCGGCTCTGCTCCAAGAACGCGGTTTCACAAACACCAGACGCCAGTGATTGCAACAACCAGCGTGATAACATTTTTCAAAATACAAATAAATTATTGCCTAAATTGAGCCCACGTAAGAGTGACGGCAAGTGAGAGGGAGCAAGAAACACTTGACAGAGAGAACACAAGGTATAGAACCAGAAGGCACCAGCTCTTCCACTCTGCAGCTGGAAAAAGCCCTGAGCTGAGCACCTCACCTTTGTTTTACGTCTGTCCCGATGTGACAGGTGACACACCAAAGGGACACGGTTTGTGCAAATACAAACAGGTGCAAAATTGCATCTTTCATACTTGAGACATGCAGGCAGCCCAAAGGCTCCACCTCTCTTGTAAAACCCGAGAGATGAGGCTGAGAATTCTATCTCAGATGTGCTCTCTTTGTCCCCTGGAACCACCTCGAGGCTGCTTCTGCCTCCCACCCTCATCCTCAGCCCAGATGGTGTTTTGTGACTCCAAGCGAAGGTTCTAAGCGGGTGTATTGAGAACAGCAGCAGAACAAGGACTCCAGCACAACAGCATCTCGCTTGCGGCTACTCCCACCTACCCGAAGTGATTCCTTCTCCCCGGTTGATCTGGGCGAAGAGCGCGGAGCGGGAGGCAGAGTCGTCTGTGCTGGAGCTGCTGGGGGCAGGAGCTGGCGGGGGAGGAGGGCCCGGCGGGGGAGGCGCAGCCCCCGCTGGGGGAGCGGACGGTGATTTAGCCCCTTCTGTTGCTACAGGACCCTGCAAGAGGCCAGCGAGAGGAAAGGCCATTGCACAAGCTCCGCAGCTGCTGCAATAATCACGCAACACTCGTCTAAAACTCCTGCAGATGCAGGCAGCACTTACTGTTTTGCTCCAGGTCAGCCCCGTGGTGTGATATTCTTTGATATAAGCCTGCAGCTCTGTCCAGATGCTCAGATAAGCTTTCACCCAGTCCACTTGCTTTTTATCTCTGAGGACACAAGGAGATCGTGAGGAGTGAATAGGTTCATTTGCCATTAGAACTCAAGGACTACAAATTTCTTTATGCCTCTCAGCCTGCTGGCAAGACGCGGCTGGGCCAGCACAGCAGCCTCGCACCTCCAGCAGCACGTTCTGCCTTCAGCATTAATCCTGCACCTGCAGGCAGGAGGTCAGAGCCCTGCTCCGTAACCCATTTTCATTGAGGAGTCTGGTATTTCCAACAGGACCCACTCCCAAGACACAACGTGCTGCCCTGGGAAACACTTCAGGTGCTGCTGGGACAAGAGCAGCAATGCGCTTCCTACCTGAGATCCCAGCTACAATGTGAATGCAAAGAATCATCCCTAAGGATCAGGGAAGAACAGCTAAATGAGGCTTTATAAATACACCCTGCCTTTAAAAAGAAGAATTTAATTAAAGACCAAGGCAGCCGTGTTTAGCTACTGGAGGAGAGCTTACACAGCCAGTTAGCCATGTTCAATGACAAAGAAAGAAGAGGAACTTACACATCCTTGTACTCCTTGAGGATCCGGTTGGTGTAAAACATGGCAGCATCAGTCATTTCCTTCACATAAGGACCAGGCTTTGGAGCCTAAAGAAGAAAGAACACATCAGCATGGAGCTGCTGCCCAGGGAAACAGACCCGTCCCACCAGCTCAAAGAAACCGCGTCCCACTGGAGTTCTTACCATGGCCACCCAGCCCAGCGCTGGGATGCTCTCGCTGACTGCCGATAAGTGATTGAACATTTTGCTACCGCGGTTCTTCTCCCTGAAATCCTGCACCATCTGGATTTGCTCGGAAATCGGTTTCAGAAGCGATGACAACGCATTCTGCAGGACAAGAGGGACAGGAACAGTTAACGACATTAGTATCACTCTGGAATGGCCACACGTCTTCACGGGCAGCTCTGCCGAGATGGAGGTCACTCGGAGGAAGGTTCCAACTGGCACACGTTTCTGCTGCAGCTCCTGCGTGGCCCGGCCCTCCCCGCCAGACCAGCTCGGTCCCACAGCCTCGCTCCTCCGGGGCTGAAGTCATCGCTCCCAACCGGATCGGTGCGATGGGAGTACGCCAAGAACTGTGACTCATGTTCCCTCCAAGACACACTGACAAGGCTTGTTAGTAACGAGGACAGAAATAGCATTTGCCTTTCCTGGATTCTTTTGTTCCAAGGCAGTTTGTCAAATTTTTCCTCTCCTTTACGAACCCTCAGAAAAAGGGGGTGCTGCGCAGGTTTGGGAAGTTTGGGATCCAGAGCCTGAATTACAGTCGGAGTTGGAGCAAGTTCCCAACTCACCCTTATCAAGCTGGACTTGTGTTCAAGTTGCTTCTCAAGTGTTTGGGTAATAAGAATTGTTTCTGTGTGGTGTTCACCTGGCATGCTGACTGAAAGTGCTTCGAAGCCTTCTGAGGTCAGAGCAGCCAGTTCAGCAGTTCCAGAGATGCCTCTTGGGCAACTTTTCATTCCTCAAAGATCACAAAGTCTCCTGCTGATGGCAGCAGTGAGGGACAAATTTGGGCAAAACTTGCTTTTCAAAGCCTCTGCTTTTCCATTTGCTGTTCGGATGAACACAGAGATTCTGAGCTGCACCAGCCAGGCTGAGCTTTCAGCAGCTCCAGCCTAACACCACTGTCAAGTCACAGGATGGGGAAATTCTTTGCCATAAGCGAAGAGTGTTCATACATTTTACATTTTCAAACTTGCTGCTCCAGAACTGACTCCTGCAAGACAACCTGCACAGAGACCTACGCTAGATTAAGGTTGTCGTTTGCCCATAATCCTTCACTTAAATAATTTGTGAGCAGATTCTCAGACTGGAGGCTATGCAGAGCAGAGTCCCAGCAAGCATGGGGAAAGACAAACAACCCTCCAGTGCTGAGTTTGGGCAAAAAAAGATGCAGATACATTTTGCAGTGAATAGGAAAGTAGCACAGAAATGCAGCTACCACAGTGTAACAGAAGCCGTGACTAAGCCAGATCATAACTGCAAAGAAAAGCAAGGTGGGATCCTGTTGCTCAGGAAAAACAGTTCTCAGCAGGGAAAAGCAAACGCATTCAGGATCAGATTCGCAGTCACACATCCCGCTGAGAAGCAGCAGCCTCGGGTAAAGTGTTAAATTACTCGCTAAGGACAAATCAATCCTAAAAGCCTCGCTACTATTCAGAGGCCATTCAATAGAGACAAGCGCCTGTTATACTTCAGGAGGAGTTTAATGCCTGAAAGTCTATAAGCATCGCATAATGAAAAGCAAATCCCAGGGCGGCTCCTGTCTCAGACAAGCTGCTGTCTGCAGGCTGCATCTCAGAGAACAGTGATTGCGCAGGGCTGGTGCCAGGCGGAACTTGAGACCGACGCCGGGAGATGACACTCAAAGCTGCTCCGACAGCTACAGAAAACTTGTTGCTCTAATGACTGGAAAACACCAGTTCTGCAGCTCTAAGAACCAACATCCAGAATTGTGCCCAGTATTGGGTGAGTACCCGGAACAGTTTGCGCTCTCAGCGAGTGTCACCTCACGGATAGAAGTGTCCCCAGTCCTCTCCGGTTCCTCGTTTGGAGCAACTGTGACAATCCAGACTGCGCTGCGCTTGCAGCCATCCCCTGCTCTGAGGTCAGGAGACACAAGTTCTGACAGGTGATTCCCCAGACTCACCTCTGCCGGCTGCTGATGTTGCGACGCCATCACCAGAAGAGCCCTCTCGCTCGTCAAGCCCCCATGAACCATCTCAGCCTAAAAACAGAGAGAAAAATAAGAGAGAGCTTCCCTTGTACCCAGTGTAACGCTCACAGTCACTCCAGTCCCCGCTGCCGCCAGCTCCAGGTTTGTAAGAAGCAGCTACACTGATCCCAAAGCGATCTCATCCTCAGAGAAAAAGCACAAGGTGTAACAGCTCTTGGGTTGGTAGCTCGCAGGGCATGTGCCAAAGTGAGCTATGCACCTAATTAACCAAGACTTCAAGAAGGAGGTTTGATTCATAATGTGTGTAGGTGGCAATCTGCTGGAGTTACCCGGGCATCTGCATCTGTTTTGAATCCTCGAGGACTATAAACATTCTCGACTACCGCTCTACAGGAATGCAAACACTGACAGCAAACTTGGCCCTTAACGGCCCTGAAGAACAAGCAGCATCTACTTAAAGCGAAAGGAGAACGTGAGTCCTTACATGCTTCTGCACATCCCCGCCAACTTCTTTGCTGATCTTCATGTATTCAGCTACCGGGCCGGCCAGAAGGGCGTCAAAAGCCTGCACGTACTGAGCCACTCCTGCAGAGAGGGAACCAGAGCGCGGGAATCAGCGAGAGGTACTGGAGGGGCTCAGCCTTCCCCCAGGTCCTGCGGGCTCAGCCTGCAGCTGAGCACAGAGGAGGGAAGTGTTGCAGCCACAGGAAGCCCTTTTCTCAGCAGGACGGTAACCGCAAGGCTGTCGGCGCTTGCGCAGTGCCTGCAAAAGTCGCTTCCCCTCTGTGCACAAGCAGTTCATGAGCATCGCCCGCCCTGCAGCAGCTGCTGATGTCTGACACTGCCACATCAGCGCAGGGCGACGCTGCCGGGGGTGCTTTGGGTCTCACCTTTGGAAGAGTCATTTCCGCACATGCCTGGTCCTTGGCACATCATCTCCAGGCGCTCCACAGCCTTCTCCAACCGTCCAACCAGTCTTTCCATCTCTGCCGCTGTCACAACCTGCACAGGCAGAACACAATTATTCCCATCAACTGACAGCATGACGCTTGTACAGCAGACATTGGAGAGGGTTTATCAGCTGTCTGGTACAAACTCCACCAGCTCCAGGAGCATAACTTCCACCTGGCTCTGCACCCTGATGATGGGCAGAAGGGTACCTCACAATAGCAGGGACATTGGGATCACACAACAGCCACTTTCTATTGCCACAGTTGCTCCTTAATGACCACACAGTCTTATTCCATCATAAGGACTTCTTACACAATATAACAACACTAAAACACATCTTCTAACCTTGTATTGACACCTCTCACTAAAACTAAGTCTGCACAGAATCTCACTGCAGTCAGTTCTTGGCCAAAGTCCCAGCTGTGACCATAGAACAAGCCAAGTACGACGGCTTTGCTGGGAGTTCATGCACTTCAGGTTAGAACCAGCAGTTTTGATTCTGCAAATGCATGCACAGGGACCTCCTGGAGTCTTGAATTCCCCCAAGGAACATCTGTAACTTCAGTATCGCTGCAGCACAGAGCATCAGCCTGCAGAACAAGCCACCCTGGCACACGCCAAGACGAGCAGCTGCACGAGCTGAGACAGCAGAGCTGCTTCTGCAACAATGCGCCCATGTTCATCTCTCTCTCTGCAGCCTTCAGGGTCTGAACTGCAGAATCTACCCTGCAAGCACCGCACAGGAAAGTGATTTAGGCACATAAATCATTTGAAGCATCTCATCTGGAAAAGTCTTAAGTGTCATATAAACTTTCCATTAATTACCGCTTTGCAGAGACTCTGCACCAAGGAGCACAAGTCACACTCCCAGCACACTAATGCACGGGGAATGCGGGGAGGGAGTAGCAAGTCACCCTTTGCATTTTTATCTTATCACCACTTATTGAAGGATTTTACAATGCAAATCACGATTGTGGCCTGGACGTGGCTTCCTGCGCACTGCAATGGCTGCGAGAGCCCAAACCCTGCTTGGAAGAGAACGTTGAAAAGGAAGACGGGGTTTACCCAACTGCGTCGATGAACCGATAGCAGATCTCTCTCAGAACTGAAACCCGAAGTTCTAACTCAAGTTTTGCCTTCTCCAAAGTGCCTGTTTTCACCCGATTTCCAGAGGATGTGGGGCAGATCCAGCGTTAGTCACCGGCGGCACTGATGTCACCAGACAAACAAGGCTGTTTTCCACCCTTCTTTCGCCTGTTTGCATCAGGAGAAGCAGCACTGACGTGGGGGCAAGCGGGGGGGGACAGGTCACCCCCTCCCGAGAGGAAGAGCGCGGTTTCCTCTGTGTAACACTGAGCTGGAGCAGATACTGTGCAAGAAAACGGAGAGCGGTAACTGGACGGCTTCCAGATAGACAAAAAAAGTTCAGAGAGGCTGCAACTCGTGGGCGGTCACCCATATAATCAACAGAAATGAATACCTCCTTTTTTTTATCCTGTGCAATGTAGAAATCCCAACCACAGGATTGTCAGCGCTTTGCTGCAGCCGAGGACGCCGCATCCAGAATGGGGCTCACGTCTCCAAGCGGGAGCGCAGCCAAGAGCGGGGCTCTGCCTCCCCCGCGCTCAGCACACTAAAAAGGGTGTTTTTTTCCCTAAAAGAGCCACCTGTTATAGCAATTCTCCTGTGCTTCGAGAGTGCAGCAAGATAAGGAGGTGTAACGCAAGGGTTTCAGGAAGGACAGCGGGTTTACAGAGTGCTGGGCAGACAAAGCTGCTGTTCTGATCCCCACCACATTCCACACAAGGCTCTAATCTGATCAGCCCCATTACAGAGTCACAAACCGCATTTAAAATCGGGATTACAAACCAGAAAGTCCAGATGGAAAGCTGCTTCCTACCCCCAGCACTGAAACGGGCTGTTGCGAGGAGCGTATCGCATCGGTTCTAGATCTGCTGTCGGGATTCGTGTCCTTTAACAAGAAAATGTTCCTTGAAATTCAGATTCCTCCCGTCCCCCCGCAGTTTGACACGTCCTTGCTCAGCCTCTGTGGTTTCCCTGACAGAACCAGCTCTGTAAACCTCGAGCTCTCTGGCAGATGGTGAACTCATTTCAATTTCTGTTTAATGGGCAGCATTAGGACAACTTGCAAGATCAGTCACTTGGTAAATTGGCAGCAAAATGGGACCTGAGCGCAGGTAGCAAAGTCCTGGCGCAGGCGGCTGTATCTGTCACTCCTCGCTGAAGCTGTCTCAACCCCCTCAGTCTGCTCTTTGCCCTGTGGATGCAGCTCCTTCTGATATCTACATACCAATTTGGAATGAAATAAAGATATTTAGCTGTACAGATGAGAGGCCAACTAACATCAACAGTCTGCAATCCAGAGAGATTCATGTTTATCAGGAAGAAGAAAAAAAGGGCACAAAGTAGACATGTTAGGGCAACATCTAAACAGTGTTTTGACTATCGATGACTGAATGCAGAATAATAAGTGACAAACTGACTCCACAGATGTCAGGAATACAATGGGATCTCAACTGCCTCCTTTAAAGAGGAAGCTGAGACGTACAGATCATCGAAGAGTCATTTTTGCTCAGCGCATCATCCCGTGCTCAGGAGGGACGAGAAAGGCTCCCGAGCCCCATGTGAGCTGGGAGGAGGTGGTGAGGTGGAGCTCTCCCTTCTGGGACTACAGTGCAGGATTTAAATCTAGGTCTTGTTTAAATTCAATTGAACTTTGATTACCAATGGAGCGGAAGCGATGGACTCGCAGCAAACACATAACTTCACCCTGGGCCAGAAAGTCCTTTCATTTTCATAGCGCATTTGGTTAATTTATTAACCAGCTTTTATTTCCATCACCGCTTAGGAACACGGTTTGGACACACTGTACAGCAAACAGCCTTTCATCTACAGCTGAACTGGTTTGATACACTGAGCAGAGCAATCAAGAGAAGGGATGTTACTTGTAAAAACACATGTTATCCCAAAGCCGATCCCATCCAACCCCACAGCACGAGGAGTTTCCTGTTTGGAGAATATCAAGGAGACGACACATCCCAGTTAAAGGCTGGGGAGCAAATTCTCATAGAGACAACATAAATGAAACTCTCCCGGTTGCCTGAGACAGCAACACTGAGCCCTGGTTCAGACATTCTGCAAGACACAAACGTTGGTTTTACAGCCAAAGCGAGTCAAACCTACGCCCCTGCGCAGTTTCAGCTTTTCTGAAGCCCGACAAAGCGCTGTCAGCAGCGCCGAATTTGCATCAGCTACTTCCTGTTTCGACAGGCAAAAGGAATAAAGATGGGACAACTAAATTAAGAACATACCACAGTTTATTTCTGAGCTGACACTGGAATATCTCAAGGGATCAGCTACCAGATGATTTCCGACATTTATATCTTCCAAAAGCCCAAAGATATTTTTTGGTTTAAACAGTTCAGCCCATCAAGTAAGGAACTATTTGAAGCAAGACAGGACTCAAACGCCTGATTTTAGTCAGTTGTCAGGATCAGCCACGAACACCAGGCAGCTATTGTGAGTCCCAGCAGCTGCCAAGACAGAGATCTCTGCTGTTTATATCCAATAAAACTTGTTGACATCGCTCCAGAACCCAGGGTGCCTGCTTCTGCTAGTTCACATCCACTTTATTTAGAAAACCAAAAGCACTTTAAAAAAGACAAAACAAAATCCATCTGGAGCCTATTTAAGCTCTCTCAAATAACAAATCCTACTGAAATAATTACAAATGTTATTTGGCGTTTTTACTGAAACATTAAGAGCAAGCGCAAGGACTCCTTTTTCATCACAATTACATGAAATAGGAGATCCGCACTTGCCAGACTGTTGTTACACAGTCCTGTCAGGGCGATGGATCCACCAGGGAAGGAATTCAGGAGCTCAGATTTAAGATAAACTGGATGCAGCACCAAGCCCCGTACCAGGAATTCAGATCATGGACCCTGCTCAGCATCCCTCCTGAGCTGCGCCCGCCCAAGCTGCTTGGCTCAACTTTGTTACACAAAGAACAGGGAGTATTTTTGGCTTTCGGAAAGCTCAGCAATATTCTGGGAACACCAGGATCACCTCGGGAGGAGAAAGGGAATAACAGCAGTTTCTCGAGGTCACTGGTTCCTGCCTTTTCAGCCATGGTCTGGAGGAATCCCAGGACCCGATGTACAAAATCCCATCACCTGACATGTGAAATGCTTGTATCGCTTTTTTCATTTAACCATCACAAAATCTGAAGGGATCACTGACACGTTTATCCCATCCGAATCCCCACCAAAGGCAGAAGGGAAGGCAGCAGCGGGCTGAGGACAGCCCGGCAGGGCCGGTACCGGGAAACACCCGAATATCAGCGCTTGAGGCTGCGAGAAATCGCTCCCGTCACGGAAAGGTGGGTGTGTGATATCACCTGGGCACACCCCGCGCCGGAGTGAGTCACCCGGGAGATGCCGGCCCCGGGAACCCACTGGGAAGCGGGAACACACCGGGAACGGTCGGCTCCTGCCCGAGAGCCCCGGCAGACCCCAGCCCCCCCTCCCAGGGGCTGGACCGAGGACCAAACGCCTCCCGCTGGGGCTGAGGGGGCGGGTACCGGCGGATGCCGCCGGTAATTCGTGCGTGTCCCCCAGCCCGGGCCGGAAGCGCTTCGGCTCCTCTCCGGAAGCCCCGGGCAGCCCCGAAGCCACCGCGCCCGGTGACGGGTCGTGGTAACAACCGCGTCGGGGAGTTTCCACCGTTCCGTGACTAAATCAACCCCAAAACAACCGCGTTTAACGGATTCACCCTGCGTTCGGCCCGGAGCCCCTCCCTCCTCCCTGAGGCGGAGGAGCCCCCTCAGCCCGGCCGGGCCCGACCCCTCACCGGCGCCCCCGCCCAGCTCCGGGCCCGTCGCGGCCACTCCTCGGGAGTCTCCTCCCGCCGATGCGGGCTCGGTGCAGCCCTGGCAGGACCCCCCGCCCCGCTCTCTCTCTGCCTTTCTCTCTCACCTCCCGCCGCTCCCGCTCCGCCGCCGCCCGGCGCCGCCCAGCTCCGCCGCGCCCGCCGCTTCCGGTCCCCCGCCCCGCGCGCCGGAAGTGCGCATAGCGCGGCGCGGCGCCGGCGGGGAGGAGCTTGGGTCAATCGCCCTCCCTGCGATTGGCGGATGGGGTTGAGGGCGTGGTCGAAGAAGGCGAAGGGTGGGGTTAGGGGGCGTGGTCTCGCTTGGGGGCGGGGCCACGGAGGTGCTGGTGGGAGGTGAGGGGTGGGGGGATTTGGGGACCCATGAGTGGGGCTGGGGGGGCTCATCCCAAACACCAAACCGCTCCCGGGGCACGAAGCGCTTCGGAGCCTTGTGCTCACAGACCCTCTGTGATCCGAGGGTCTCAGAGCGCTTGGCAGAGGGCAGATAGAATCACACAGAATGTCAGGGGTTGAAGGGCCCTGGAAAGCTCATCCAGTGCAATCCCCCATGGAGCAGGAACACCCAGCTGAGGTTCCACAGGAAGGTGTCCAGGCAGGTTTGAATGTCTGCAGAGAAGGAGACTCCACAACCTCCCTGGGCAGCCTGGGCCAGGCTCTGCCACCCTCACCCCGAACAAGTTTCTTCTCAAATTTAAGTGGAACCTCCAGTGTTCCAGTTTGCACCCATTGCCCCTTGTCCTGTCACTGGTTGTCACCCAGAAGAGCCTGGCTCCATCCTCCTGACACTGCCCCTTTCCATATTGATCCCCATGAAGGAGTCCCCCCTCAGTCTCCTGTTCTCCAGCTCCAGAGCCCCAGCTCCCTCAGCCTTTCCTCACACGGGAGGTGCTCCACTCCCTTCAGCATCTTGGTGGCTGCGCTGGACTCTCTCCAGCAGTTCCCTGTCCTTCTGGAACTGAGGGGCCACAACTGGACACAATATTCCAGGTGTGGTCTCAAAATTAAATAACTAAATATTGTTGTCCTGGTTTTGTTGCCGGGGAGACCGAGAACAGGGTGGTCAAGGGAAAAATAACTCGGAATCAGGAAGAGGTCCCTGGAGACAACGTGGGATTGTTCCCACAGAGGCTTTTACCATTTTTGCATTTTACATTTTATTATCTGCTTTTAAAATTTGGGCAGGACTTGATGTAAAAAGGCGTTTGCCGGCACGGTTAGACACAGGGCAGCGGTCCTCCCTTCCTGCTGCGGGGGACTTGGAGCTTTGCTCTGGGTTTCTGGGTCCCAGCAGCCGCTGTTGGAGCCGGGAGGCTGTGCAGACAGACGAACAGCGCGGCTGGGACACGTTGACAGGATGGGAAGGAGGAGAAAACCCGGCTGACTCTACCGCGGCTTCCTGCCCGCGGCTCCCTTACCATAGATGGTCACAACCGCCGCGGCGGGGCTGGAAGCGGGACCGGCCACCGCCGAATCCCGGCACCAGATCCCGGCCCCGGCTGCGGGACCGCGGTGACCTGGGCAGGGGGAAACGAGACCAAACGCGGGAGCGGGCTCACCGGGAGCGGGATCGCCGCGAACGTGGCTCTGCTGACCCCTAGTGAGGTTGATCTGCGGCTTCGCGCTCCCTGGGAGCTGGGGGCACGTTCAAAACCCGTTGAGGGGTCGATTTTTCCGAGCAACCAGTAGGTAGTTGTGTCGGTGAAGATGGAGCTCTCCCCATTCCCCTCCCCTCCGTGCAGCCCCCCGGCCTCAGCCGCTGCCCTGGAGCCAAGCGGGACCCGCAGCAGTGCCGTCACATTGTCCTTCCTCCTAGAGAGGGAACAACCAGCTCCCTGCAATCACCAATACCACTGGTCTGGCGGTTTTCTGGTTTTCTTGCCTAATTTTCCACCCTGCCAACGCCCAATCTGCCTCTTGCAGCTGTCTCCATCACGATCAGACACCTTAGGATCAACTGTTGGGATGCAAATTAGGAAATATGATAATAATACAACCATCTCTTTTCCTTGAGGCTGGTTGTTTCTATTTTGTAGCATCCTGTGGTGGTCACAACAGTGAAGCACCAGCCGGGTCCTGCCTCACTGGGGCAGAGGCACCCGTAACAGAGGGGGACAGCACGGGCAGGAGCTGCCACCCCAGTGCTGCAACCGCAAAGAGGAAGCGAGAGTGGGGAATGGAACAAGAAGTAACCAGAGCATAGGGAGAGGAAGGTGCTGCTCACCGCTGTGTTTGCTTCTGGGGTGGGTCCATTCAGCTGAACGAGGTTCCTGAAGGAACAAAGCTCAAGTTCCTGGTATAAGGCTGGGTCACGGGAGAGCCGCCTGTTTGCAGGAGGACTGTGAACCAGGTCGGTGCTCTGTGGGGGTTCCCGGTGCCCATAAACCTTGCCAGGCTGTGGCTGTCACTGTCCTGCCTCTGGGGAAAAGGGTGCAGCTTCCCCAGGTGGTTGATGTCTCGTCCCCTTTTCCTCCGAGCACCACAGGGATATTTGCTCCTTTATTTTAGCTGTAGAATCATAGAATCATTTGAGTTGGAAGAGACCCCCAAGATCATTGAATCTGACTGTTCCCACCCCTGGCACTGCCCCATGTCCTGAGCACCTCATGTCTGTCTGTCCAACCCTCCAGGGATGGTGACTCCAGCACTGTCCTGGGCAGCCTGTTCCAATGCCCCACAGCCCTTTGGGGAAGAAATTGTTCCCCAGATCCAACCTCAACCTCCCCTGGTGCAACTTGAGGCCGTTTCCTCTGCTCCTGTCCCTTGTCCCTGGGGAGCAGAGCCCGACCCCCCTGGCTCCAAGCTCCTTTCAGGCAGTTCAGAGATCAGAAGGTCTCCCCTCAGCTCCTGTTCTCCAGGCCCTGTGAAAAGGCTAAAATGAAATGGCCACGAAATGCCTAAAATGCCATTGTGTCCCCTAGACAGCAGCCTTTGCCTGTCACAGCCAAAGGACAGACCTTGTCCCATCTCCAGCCCAGGTCCTTGTGCTCAGCAGCCTCCGACTCCTCTTGGGGAGCAAACACAGCCCTGGCCAGGCTCGGGCACTCCTGAGCTCTCAGAGCTCCCTGTGCCATTGCTGGTTAAGGCTAAGCCTGAGTGCCGGCCTGCACACAAGATTTCGTTCCTCAGCAATGCAATTTAAAGCTGCATTCCTGGGAAAAAAATACTTTGTGGGGGAGGCAGCAGGAAACCATGTTGTTGCCTCACCAGTTTCTGGCCATGTACTGCAGCGCCTTGGCTACTTACATCCTTGGAAACAGTGTTTTTACAAAATATTAACTAAAGCCCACCCAAACAAGTTGGTAGCCTTCAGTCTCTATTTGCAGATAAAGTGAGTGACCTCAGCCAGGTGGCACAGACGAGGTGACCCCTGGGGACAGTCTGTACCTGGGTTCACTCCACCTTCCGCAGCGGTGACAGAACCCAGTGTGCCCAGAAGGGGACCTGCTCGCCATGACCACACTCCTGCTTCATCCATCCTGCTTCCCCCCGCAACTTTTTGGGCCGATTTCCAGCTGGATCTGCCGATTCAGCCCCTTAGGGATGGGACAAGCACCATGGGCGGGCTGCCCTGTCAGACCCCCCTTCCTGTGGGATCTTGTGCTTGGTTCAGCTTTAAGCATCCACAAATCCAGCCCTGGGTGATTTCTGCTGCAGGGCACACAGGTCCTTCCAGGCCAGGGGAAAACCATCCCCAGCAGCAGCTGCGTGAGAGCTTCATAAATCACTTTTTCCCGCAAGATAAACCTGCAGCCCTTTGCCCTTTCCCTGGGATAAGGAGGAGGGTTATTCCTCGCCCTCTGCAAGCAGCGAATTTTTACGCTTCCACTTATCCATTGTAGGGTAAACAGACACAGCGTGGCCACTCTCACCTTGGGGACCGTCCTTCCAGTGGCTCCTGTTGACCGCTCAGCTCACCCCCTGAATTCTCAATGTTGTGGCTTTGATTTCACTTCCCTGTACATCAGCCCCGACATGTGGCTCACCCAGTTGGCACGGAGGACACGACACTGATGGAACTCCAGCTTCCCTGACACCCGGGTGCATTTTCTTCATCCCTGAAGTTCATGTGGATTAAGCCATGTCGCAGCTGCTGCTGGAGGCAGCTGTAGGTGCAGCAGCATCTCCCCACGCAGACTTCCCATGCCAGAGAGGCTTTCTTCATGCTTGGAGTGAAAACTCTCTGTAATCACCACCAAAGCAAGGCACGGTCTCTGCCTCCAGACTGGAGTTTTGCCCAGGGTTCAGCGCTATCAGCTCCCATGGTCATTTTTTCCTCCCCCATCTATTTTCTTAAAAGCCCCAAATAGAAGAGGTGTGCTCAGCGAGGAATGTCTGGGCCCCGGTTCAAGCTCAGTTATTCCTTTTAGTCTCTTGAGCTGGCTGCAAAAAACCTGAACAGAGACTCCTCGTGAACCCCGCAGAGCCAAAAAAGAGCAGGCAAAGAATAAAACGTCCCCGTTTTCTGTTGAAACTCTTTGAAAAAGAAAAGCTAGCAGTGATTTTTCAAACCCTTGGAGACAGCAGCGCTGCCCACACCCATCGGAGGCAGCCAGGTCACAGCAACGGGCAGGACGACTGCTCGCAAACCCGGCCAGGAGCAGGACAGGGGTCAGTACGTTTGCAACAGTCTGGAGCTCTGTGCTTGGCTGCCCTCCTCTTCCTTCTCCTCCTCTTCTTGCAGAAGGTGCCCATGGCACCTTCTTTGGAGAGCACTGGCTTTGTCCTGCCCTTGTTCCTTCCCTGCAAGCTCTGTCCTTAGTGGAGCAGGTGACACCGAGGCCATGGCTATTGTAGAATCATTTTGGTTGTAAAGCCCCACAAGCACATCGAATGCAACCATTACCCCACTTCCGGCACTACCCCATGTCCTGAGAACCTCATCGCCATCTGTTCAACCCCTCCAGGGATGGTGACTCCAGCACTGCCCTGGGCTGCCTGTTCCAATGCCCCACAGCCCTTTCCAGGGAGAAATTTTTCCTCAGTTTTCAATCTAAACCTCCCCTGGCTCTCGCTGCCTCTTGCCCTCTGCTCCGCACACAGCCGGCTCCCAGCCTCCTTGCATCATCCCCTTTGCTTCTCTCCCTGACCCCGCCATGGTGGCAGAGTGGGGCTCAGTTCAGCGTTCCCAGCTAAGGTCTAATCCCTATGGCTATTTTTAAACCCCTCATCCTCACTGCAGTCCTTTGTACCCAAACACGGAACAAAGGCCAAGCCGTCCTTCCCCTGAGTCCCCACCCCGCGCAGAGGGGCCGCTCTTGACTCAGGCACTGACCCCACAAATTGCTCGGCGTGACAAATGCGCTTAACAACAGCATAGTGGCCATGGGGACAGAGCAGCACAACTAGCACAGTCCCAACTGCACGGGTGGCTGCTTCATCCCCCAATGCATCCTCCAGCCTGTTCTCCCCCTCCCTCTACATTACACTTGGTGCTGCAGGAGCAGGGCTCTCCCCAGTTCTGCTGCAGAGAGGGGAATGCGAGAGCAAGGTATAAATATCCACAAAGATTAGTGCTTGCACAGCGCTCTGCCCTGGGAGACAGTGTTGAGTGTCACCCACAGCCCGCATTCCCTTTCTCTCCGCTCCCCAGCTGCCTCTCCCATTTCCAGCCCCTGGGTTCACCATCTCCACAGCCAGCACTTTGATTTCATTCCTCCCTCCACCCCCATCCTCTCTCTTGAAAGAGAGAAAATAATAGAGCCTTTGTTGGGTTGCTGCGGCGAAGGCACCGAGCAAGGAGCCGCACGGGGGTACGGGGTTGCGGGCACAGCTGCCTGCCTGGATTATGGCATTCCTGAGCTTTCAGCTCCGGGGAAGTCAATCCTGCACCCTGTGGCATGTAAAGGCACCCTGGGCTTGCTGACATGCACATAAAAAAGCAACCAACCAAACAAAAAAGTCCTCCGCATCCACACAGCTGACTTTCCCCATTTTTATGTAAATTTAATATTAATAGGTCCTTGAGTTCAGTTTCTGAACAGATATATACAAATAGGAAATAGTTTCATATTTACATCATTAAGTTAATTAGGCGCGCTCTCTCTCTCTCTCTCTCAAAAGAAAAGAAAATGAACAGCTTTCCAAATTAGTGTCGTATGTACAGACAGCAGAGGTGAGCTCACGTCCTTGGCGCGGGCACATCGACAGTGTAATGTACACTAACCATCACCCCGGCCCCACGGCCGTTGGCCCCACGTGGGCAGCGGGCACGAGTGTTATGAGCAAAAGGAGCCCAGCTCCAGTTTTTCTGCTCTCCAGAACCCAGCAGGGAATAACAGTGCTTGCTCCTCGTGAGGCACATGGGTACCACAGGGTCAATCCGTGTAATGTACACTACCAGCGCTCTGTGGATCCCGTGGAAGGCACAAGACCGGCACAGATCCCGTGTTGGAGTCGGTGGGTGCTCCGCACGGCTCCTCGAGGGCACACACCGACAGCAGCTGGTCCAGCTCCGGGGGGTGAGTCCTTGGAGAGCCCCGGTGTGAGCGCAGGGACCCAGCCCGGGTCACACGATGCTGGCCAGTTCTGTGTTGTCCGACTCCGAGCTGCTGTTGCTCTCCTCCCTGGGGGCAAAGAGTCATAGAATCATTTTGGTTGGAAAAGCCCCTCAAAATCATCAAGCCCAACTGTTCCCCCACCCCAGCACTGCCCATGTCCTGAGAACCTCATGTCTGTCTGTCCAACCCTCCAGGGATGGTGACTCCAGCACTGCCCTGGGCAGCCTGTTCCAATGCCCCACAGCCCTTTGGGGAAGAAATTGTTCCTAAATCCAACCTCAACCTCCCCTGGCGCAACTTGAGGCCGTTTCCTCTGCTCCTGGCGCTTGTTCCTGGGGAGCAGAGCCCGACCCCCCCTGGCTCCAAGCTCCTTTCAGGCAGTTCAGAGATCAGAAGGTCTCCCCTCAGCTCCTGTTCTCCAGCTGAACCCCCAGGTCCCTCAGCCGCTCCCATCACACTTGTGCTCCAGCACCTTACACAGCTCCAACCGAATGGCTGGGGAGGAGGCACGGGGTGAGCCATGGAGCAATCCCTGCCTCCGAGCACAGGAGCCTTCAAAGGGCTCCGCAGGGACTGTGTTGCCTTGCACAGTCCCCAAACCAGTTTTCTTTAGCAACTGGGGCAGGCTCCCTGTTCATCTCCAACACCTCACGCCACTTCTTTGGAAGTCGGGATTGGGAAAACAAGCCAGCCCTTCCCTCACCCCACCACCCACGGGTCCCGGAGGATTCCTGGACAAGTCACGGTGCGTCCCAACCCGTCTGGGCCTGATCCTGCCTGCACACATCCTGCTGGCACGCTGCGCTTCCTACCACCGTATCACAAGCTGATGCTCACCTCAAGTCCTGCAGGGCTTTCTTGTTTTTCCTCCGCTTCTCCTCATCGATGGGGTACAGCTTGAAGAGGAGCAGGCCCAGCAGGATCAGCACCACAGGCACGGCCGACACCAGCATCTTCAGGGTGAAGTTCACCTCCTTGGGCTGGGAGCAGCCCCGGGTCTGGTACCCTGCAAAGCTGTGGATAGAAAGGTACCTTCAAGCAAAGGAAATATTTTGTAGGAGGTGAATCTGCACCTGCAGGGAGAGGTTTGGAGCCACAACTGGATTTAGACCCCCACCCAGCTCCCTTCCAGCCCTTGGGAAGCAGAGATAGCTGTATGCAGAGTGCAAGACTTGCCTGCCTCCCTCCCTGCCCCTTGGTTCCCACACCAGAACTCACTCTAAGCTGAGTGTGGAGATGCCCAGGGAGACCCCAGAGGTAAACTTGGTGAAGAAGACGTAGAAGGAGAAGAAGATGGCTTCATGGCCATGGGAGTTGGGGTGCTGCAGCTTGAAGTCATCTACAACATCCGGGAGCATGGACCTGGGCAGAGAGCGGGATGGTGAACACTAAGATTGAGCCAACACAGCATCTCTTCTCCTTGCTGAGAGGATTTCCCTCCAAGAGCCCCATCTTGGGCTGAAAACATTGCAAAAAAGCCTCCCAAGGATTCCTAACCACCTCGGCAGGCCCTGGCAGCACCTTGCCCAGCTCTGGGGGGTTGCAGGACCCAGAGCACCAGGACCTCGCACTCACCAGGGCAGGAGGAAGGCGGCTGCGACGCTGATCCCGGCTGCAACGGCCACGATGTAGGTGACAATGAGGTTACTGTCCAGGACAGCCACCATGATGAGGAAAGGGATGGCAGACTGGGGACACAAACCAGGCTGGCGTCAGCGGTGCCTGACCCAGACCCAAAGCCTTTCCCCTCTCCCTGCCTTCCTCCCGCTTCTGCTGGCCTTGGCCACATCCATGACAGCACAAAGCTCAGGATGAGGGGCAGGCACTTAATCCTCATCAGCGGGAACCCCTGCCCAACTCTGGGCTCTCTGAGGGACAAAGCTCCACTCACCCCATGGAAACACCACCCTCACGTGCACCTCGAGGGGACCCACTCACCGAGATGCCCACGTAGACAGCCGTCTTCTTCCCAAAGCGGGTGAGGAACCACTGCCAGAGCGGAATGGTCAAGGTGGCTGAGAGCTATAGGAAGAGAAGGGGGTCACAGTGTCACTTGCTGGCCAGGCTCTTTGGGGAAAAACAAGCTCTTCCCAGCAAGGAGCAGCTCCTGGGCACAACCTCCCCAACTCCTTTCCAGCATTTCCCAGCATGTCTAATTTCCACACACTCCGGGCTGGCACGCAGCCACACTGTCTGCTCCTGCCCTGGCCCCATCCCGCACACACCTGCCCAAACCGAGGGAGGACCGGAATCGATACTCGGTGCTGGGAAGGGACCTGATCTTGTCACGCTGCCTGTGCACAGTGTGGCCAAGAGCCAGGCTCTCTGGGGACCTGGAGACACTGGCACCTCGGACCTCTCCACCCCACAGAGCAGAGAGGGCGGGGAGGGCTCCCAGGGATGAGGAATGCTGGAAAGGGCTCTCCAGGAGCTGTTTTGCTCCATCTTGCTGGCAGTAAACACTGAGATCCTTTTCTTGAGGCGGGGGGGAAGGGAGATAAATGGCAGGATTTGGACAAAAGGCCCCCACGGCTCCTGTTTTTTCCCCATCTCTGGCCGCCTTCACACGGGAACAAAAGCTTTGCTGTTCCTGCCAACTTGTCCAGCCTTTGCAGGACATTTGGCAGCTCCTCCTGGGAGACCTTCGGTCACTGTCCCCACAGTGGGGACACTGTCCTCCCCTCAGCCCATGGAGCCCCCACCCCATGCCAGCTCCTGGGGAGGACCCAGGGGGTCCCATAGCATGTGTCCCATCAAGGTCCCAGCCCCAGCGGGCTCCAGGACAGGGCCATACGTACCATGATGGCCAGGAGGATGTTCTGGAACTCGTTGCGGAACCCCAGGGTGTAGGTGCAGAAAAGGGCAAAGTTGCCCTCCAGTAGCTGTGGAGGAGACAGCGGTTAGGGGGGCACAGACACCCCGGAGGCTCAAGATCCTTTTCACAATCGGGGAAGAAAGCGGCCAATTCACCCACTGATCTGAGAGCACGAGGCCGCATCCTTCCCCTCTGCCTGGGGCAGCTCTGGCTCATTGAGCTGCCATCTCATGTGCTCCCAGCCCACCAGGATCCTGTCTGAGCCCTGCGCAGCTCATCCCCAAGCTGTGCTGCTGCCGGTCCCTCCTCCGAGCCTGGCTGTGCTTACCATGAAGGCCAGCGAGGTGAAGAGGAAGCCGACAATGAGCTTGATGTAGGCACCATGGTTCATCACCAGCTTCAGCCCCCGGAAGAAGGAAACGGGCTCATCCGACTGGAGCTCAGAGGACTCTGGGGAGCAGAGTAAATCAGCCCAACGTTAGATCCACTGAAACAGCACCCTTGGGTGCAAGGGGTGCAGTGTCTCGTCCTTGCCCAAGCTGCTGCCTCCCTACAGCATCCCAGATCTCCCTGCCCTCACCCAGGGGTCCCTCAGCCCCATGTTGGGGACAGGATGGCCTGGCTGATTCACCCAGGATAAGCAGAGCTGGTCACAAAGCAGAAGGGAAGGACAAAAGCTACTGGACTTTGGATATCACCTCACTCAGGGATGCCCTAATTGGCACTAGCAACCTTGGCCAGACAAAACTGCAAGATAAGGTTTATCTCTGAGAGCGCGGAGCAGAGAGCTAAGTCCTCCGGGCTGTGCCCTGGAGATGCTCTGGCCCCTGCCCACAGCACAGCCCTTCTGCAGCACCTGCCCCAGACCCCACACCCAGCCCTCAGCTCTGCCAGCCCCGACCCAAAAATCATGGAATCACCTGATCCTTTTGGCTGGAAAAGCCCCTCAAGATCATCGAGTCCAACTGGTAACCCAACCCCAGCACTGCCCCATGTCCTGAGAACCTTATGTCCGTCTGTCCAACCCTCCAGGGATGGTGACTCCAGCACTGCCCTGGGCAGCCTGTTCCAATGCCCCACAGCCCTTTGGGGAAGAAATTGTTCCTAAATCCAACCTCAACCTCCCCTGGCGCAACTTGAGGTTGTTCCCTCTCATCCTGGCACTTTTTCCTCGGGAGAAGAGACCAACACCCTCCATGCTACAACCTCCTTACAACAAATACAACAAATGAGTGACCAAGAGCCCAACTGGGCCCCTGGGAGGATCCAGAGGATTTCCATGACTCCATAGTACCCCATCACATCTGAAGCCTCACCTCTCTTCTCCTGCACGCCCACCGACAGGATGACGGCACAGAGGATGTAGAGTCCCCCAATGACCCCCGCAGCGATCATGTAGGCGTTTCTCTGTGCGAGAGAGGTGCGAACAGTGAGGGAAGGTGCTCATCCCCGCCTGCTCAAAAGTCCAGGAGAGCATCCCCGCGGCTCACCGTGTCCGTGAGCGACCCGGTGTCGTGGGTCATGTTCAGCTCCTCCATGGCCACCGAGGAGTTGGTCTTGCCGATGAAGAGAGGGCTCTCAATGCAGGGAGTGTCCACCTTGCCCACGATCTGGCCCTGGATGGCGGTGCCCAGCACGGTGCCCAGCACTTCCACCGTCATTCCTGGGGGAGAGGCCAGCGGGACTGAGCGCAGCCCTTGGGCACCCAGGGCATGGGGGCAAAACTCTTCATCCCCATCCCAGCCGTGGTGAGGAAGGGAAGAGTCTTACGGTAAGCGGTGGCCGAGTCCCGCTCGCTCTGCTCCCTGCTGATGAACATGGTCAGCGCTGAGTAGGGCACGTGGAAGCACTGCAATGGCACGAGGAGAATTAGCTCGGGGTTGGGAGCCTGCCCCTCTGCAAAGCTCAATGAGGGGAAGCAGGGGGTTCATCCTCTCCATCCCTCACATCCTGGTGTGTGCAGAGCCCAACTCACCGTCACAAGGGTCTGGAAGGTGCAGTAAAAGATGAGGTACCACATCACTTGACCGCTGGAGATGTCCGGCACAAACCAGATGAGAAAGTAGGAGATAACAGCAAAGGGGGTGGAGAAGATGATCCTTCGGGAGAACACAGTGTTAGCCCAGCAGGAAGCCACCCAGAGCATCTTTTTGCATCATCCAGCACATCTCACAACCATTGTCCTGCTGCCACCCAGCCAGGGAACAGCTGTACCCTGCACCAGCAGCCCAAGGACACCGCGAGGACCCAGGTCCCCCCATCGCTTGGGAGGAATTCCTCCTCCTGGAGGGATGTGAGCCAGATGTTGAGGTTACACCCACATCTGTTTAGGAGACGGATTTTGCTCAAGGATTTGCAAGCACCCTGCAGTCCACAAACTACCGGTCAGAGGCTACGTCCTGGAACGAAGCCAGCAGACCAGGGCAGGGGACAGAGCCCGACACGCTCAGCGCTGGCCAGGGTACAGTGAGATCTTTCCATCCAGGCTGATGCACAGGATGCAGAGTTTAAATTTAAAGTTGGAGCTTGAGGGGGAGAGCAAGAAACCGAATCTCCATGGATGGCAAGGCGGCAGAGGCATTGCACAGGACCCAACACATGCACATTTTTCCGCGCAGACGTCACCCCCGTGGGGGGAGGAAAGGGACGAGCCAGCCCCAGCTGCTCCTCCCTCCCTTATCGCCTCACGCATACGTGGAGCCAGGGGAAAATTTTGAATGAGTCACGGCCAGCGCGCGGCGGGAACCACGTCACACTCGCCGCGGGCGCCAGCGCGTGCGGGTCAGATGTGCCAATTCCCCGTGATCCCATCCCAGGGCTGGGACGGGGGTGCTGAGCCCTGCCCGGGGCTGACCGGCAACTTTTGGCAGCGGTGGACAAGTGACTTTGAGTTACCCCGACCGAGGTGATTAAGAAGCTTGGGGGAGGCTGGTGACGCACTCGCCCGCTCATTGGCCCGGCGCGATGGTGTGTTCCTGCTTATGGGGTGTTCCGGCTCGCACACCCCTGCCCAGCCGGCGGTTAACCGTTTGGTTTGCAAACGGCTGCTGCTCCGGAGAGGGAAGGTCAAAGCTCTTCAACCACCATCAAGGAAAAATTTGATCACAAAAAGTCCAGGATGGTTGAGGAAATGGAGCTGCTGGGGACACAATAAGGTCCCCAAAGCCAGGGGAGGAAGCAGCCAGTGAATGGGACAAAACACACCAAAAAGTGTTCCAAAAAGAAAAAAGTGGAAGGGAGAAAGGTGGTGGCTCTTGGGGAGGTCTCCTCTCCCTTTGGGGGGGGCCAGAGCAGCCCCGAGCTTTGAACCAGAGCTGCCAGAGCCAGCTGGGGCTCAGCCCCGCAGAGCAGACCCTGCAGAGCCCAGCAGCAACTTTGCACAACAAACCCCTGCACACAGGGTGGGTGACACAGGGTCTGAGGGAGGGGACCAGGCAGCAGCCTCCAAGGCCACCGCGCAGCTCCTGGCTTTGCACACAGGGAAACTGAGGCAGAGAGCAGCTCCTCAGGCACAGCCAGCAAACCCTGAGCTTGGGAGATTTAAACTCAGCTCAACTCCATCCAAGTCAGACTCAGTCGGTCGCCCTCAAGCCACACACAATAGCAGCAAGCTCCTCGCCCCGGCGCTGCTGAGGGGCCCAGCGCAAGTCAAAAGCCCTGGCTAATTTTAACAAAGCAGGAGCCCTTTGGAGCAATGCAGCCGCTCCATCCCCACCCCCCGACTCGCGAGATGAGAGCGAACAGAGCCGTGGCCGCCATCCGAGCGTGCACGACTCTCCCGCGCAGCCCGAGGCAGCTCCGAGCCCTGCTCTAATCTCCGAACCCCAGACCCCGCCACACGTGTGGCTGCAGAGAAGCTATTTCAGGCCATGTGTTGAGCTCGGCTTTAACAACAGCCGACTGCCACTGCCCAGAGCTATTCCAGGAAAACCCAAGAGCAGAGGGTATAATCTGCAGGGAAACGACTGTGTCCCTCTAATTCCACTCTCCCTGTGCCCACCCCATTTGCTGCATTGTATTTCAGCAATCCCACAGATGCCCAGGACATGGGTTGTTTTGGCATAGGATGTGCCACCATGTCCACACCCTGGCATTAGCACCCTGCTCCTTGTCCCATGCAGTGATGGGTGCTTATGGACACCCTAAGTCTGCCCTGGGTGCAGCCACAAGCCCTTTGGGGCTTTGCAAACCCCATCCCATCTGCTCCAACTCCCTTCGACATCCCTTTGCTCAGCACCCTGCTCCCAAGGGTGGCGGGAGCACCCACATGCGGACACCCAGATCCATAATAACTATTTTCCTGACAGTAGAACATCCCCGTGACCATCAGCTGGCACCACCACCGCGTATCAACCGCGCACACCCCCGTCCCTCCTCCCTGTGGCTGTGATGCCACCTGCTCTGCTGGCAACGTGGCCCTGCCACCGACCAGGGCTCGGCAGCCACGACATGAGCAAAGTCCAGCATCAGGGCAGCTTTCAGGGAGGCTGGAGCTGCTGCAGTGCCACAGAGGACAGCTGAGCTCAGCTTGTACGGGGACAGCTTGGGACCAGGTAGAATAACAAGCACAGATGCGAAGCCCCAGCTGTTGGCAGCCTCACAGGTGCTTGGGGTGCTTGGCACCTCACCTGAGCGAGACAGGGTGTCAGCAGATCCTGCCCTGCGAACCTCATGCCAAGGGACACTCAAAGCTGTCTGCGGGCGCTGTGACACATTGGGCAGGGATGCAGAGTGCTACGGGCGGCTCTTACCATGGCATCAGGCGGCCCAAGCGAGTCCAGGGTGTTTTGCTGATGAAGAAGCCCACCATGGGGTCTGTGACGGCGTCCCAGGCTCGCCCCACGAACAAGATGATGGAGGCATAGAAAGGGTCCAGCTGCAGGAGAAGATGTTGCGTTAAGACATGCAAATCCCTGCCCAGTGCCCCTGCCTACCTTTCCAGAGCTCCTCAAGACCTTCTCAACCACATTGCAGCCCCGCTACAGGGCACAGACCCCTCCGTCTCTCCCCCCTTTTTCACTGGGATTTGTGGCACAGTCACCCAGTCCCCCCCACCACACTCTTTCCACACCAAACTCAGAGCAGATCTCCCCAAAACCCACTCCACTGTCAGCACGAGGTGCCCCACGGGCGCTTCTCCTTCCTCATTTCACACCCACCCGGAACGTGTTCGTGGGACACAGACCCCGTGTCCCGCCCCATAGACATCATGAGCCCGTTTCGTGGCCCGGGACACCGGAGCGACCACACGGGTCTTGGTGGGAACCCGCAGCCTTCGGACCGACACCCACGCAGGACCGCAACCACACATCCCCCGGCGGGCCACACCGGGAGCGCCCGTTTGCCGGACAAAGCCGTCCCGGGAGCTCCGTCCCCCCCGCCCCGGTCCCGGCCGTACCTGCGCCACGTCCAGGAGGTAGATCTGGAGAAAGAAGCCGATGGCGCAGCCCGTGATCTGGTAAGGGGCCCCCCCGACGGCGTAGCACAGCTTGCTGCACACCGACAGCCGCTCCCGGCTCTCCTGCAACCGGGCTCGGCGTTAGCGCGGCCGGGAAGCGCCCCGCGACACATCCCGCCCCCCTCCCGGCTCCCCCGGCGCTCACCCTGCGGCGGGGCTGGCGGCAGACGGGCGGCAGGAGCCCCCCCGGCCGGGCCCGCTCCGAGCCGCCGCCCCCGGCCATGCCGTGTGCGATGAATGAGCCCAAGCCGCCGGCCGCGCCCGCCTTGTACCGGCCGCCCCGCCCCGCTCCCCGCCCCCGCCTCCCGGGAGGCTTCTTCCTCCTCCTCCTCCTCCTGTCCCGGCCCTTCCTCCAGCCCCCAGCCTCTTCCCTCTGTTCTCCCAGCCCTCCGGCCCCATCCTTTCTACAAGTCTGGTCTGTTCCCATCCCTCTGATCCCCCCATCCCTTAACCCCCCATCCCTTATTCCCTTATCCCGTCATCCCCCCATCCTTTAACCCCTCATCTCTCTAACCCTCTATTCCCCTATCCCTCATCCCTCCATTCCCATTCGTCCATTCCCCATCCTTCATCCCCCATCCTTCATCCCCCCGTTCTCTCATCCCTTCGTTCCTCTATACCTCATTCTCTCATCTCTCCATTCCCCTATCCCTTATCCCCTCATCTCTAATCCTTCCATTCCCCCGTTCCTCACCCCCTCATCCCTCCGTTCCCACATTCCTACAGGTTTGGTAGTGCCGGTGCCGTGTCACCACAGCAACAGCCACTAACTCCTCTTGGCTCAGGCCACCGAGGTTCAAAGATCGCCTTGAGATGTACTGCGAGATAGGGCTGCACAGCAGGGCCAGTGTGGCACCCAGTGCCATCACCTGATTGTCACTTGGAGCTGCCCTTCCATGAGGATGGGGACAGGCAGGGACGACAAGCAGCTGGCACCGAGCAGGGACCTGGGATGCAGCAGAGCCCAAGCGGATGCTGGGAACAAGTGGGGCTGGAAGTCCCTGGCATGGAGCCATGTCACAGCGGCTCCGGACACTCCCCAGTTTCGGGAGCACTGTGCTGGTGTCACCATTGACTCACAATTTCCATCCCCCCCCCATCATCCCCCCCCCATACAGCGTGTGCAGTGGGTTCCCCCTGCGCTGTAACAACTCACAGGAACGAAGGGGTTTCCCATGGTGGCATAGGGGGACTCCCATGGTGGCATGTGCCTGCCCCAGAGGGATGGAGCTCCCTGGGGACAGGGTGATATTGTCCGCTCAGCTCCCCATTGTGTCTGGCCCCAGCATTATTGCTCTGCTCCTTTTGTCCCAGGGGCTCCTCAGCTCCTGATGCTTTTGGCATTCCTGTCCTTGAGCAAAGCACGGAGAAACTGCCTCCTGGGCAAACGCGGCTTTAGGGGAACAATGAGCCGCTCTTTGTGCTGGAGATTGTGCAGAAAGCCCGCAGATAGGTACAACACTGCCTTACATGTGAATTAGGAGAAGCAGAAAGCCCAGGATTTCCCTGGATTAGGAGGATTTTCTCCCCCAAGTCTGGTATTGCACAATTTCTGGTGGAGGATTTTAGACCTTCCTCCCAGCAGATGCTCTGGGGGACCCTCACAGCACTAAATGAGCTGCCAAGGACTGATCCCCATGGGGATGTTGGTGCAACAGCTGCTGCCAAGCTTGGGGTCACCAAGGGGTCTGGGCCACTTCACACCAGGACCAGCCCAGTGTGATAATGTTGCAGGCAAAATCAGAGCTCAAATACTGCTACACCAGCTCAGCCTCAAATCCCTGAGCTGGGGACACCATTGGGGTCTGGAGGTGACTCTTCAGGGGTTGGGACCCAAATGCTGGCCCTGAGGACATGGTTCAACCCTGTGGACAGCGATAATGGCAAGATGATGGCTCTGCCATCCCACCTGCCACCCACACCTTCCTGCTGTCGCAGATCCAGCTCAGCCTGAAGCAGGAACTGAGCAAGCATGAGTGCACCTGAAACCAGCCGGCCCTGCCAGGCTGGGCCAGCCAGGACGGGGAGCCTGCGGACAAACAGCAGCAAGACAGCCCCAGAGCTGTTGGGGGCTGTGGGTCAGCCTCACTGTGTCACCCTGATTTGGGGCCAGCCCTACCTGCACACCACAGAGCTTCTCTGGGGCTCAGGGCACCTCCTGGCATCAGGCAGGGTGTGCCAGGGGCAAAATGGGTCCAGGGGGGCTGAAGAGGCAGCAGGGCTGGAGCTGATGGTGCGTTTTCCTCCCCGTTCTCTACCCTTCACTGCCTGCTAAATTGAGAGTGAGTGGCTGCACCCTGAGGGACGCAGGGCTGGCGTGACCCCAGAGCTACGAGTGCTGTCCCCCACTCCATACAGCCAGGCAGTATTTCATGGTGCTCCCCTACCCCGCAGGGACTCAGGAGACATTTTGCAAAGACCCAGCCACCCCCATGGCCACTGCCCAACAGCTTCATGGGGACAAAGGGAACACGTTGCGTGGCAGCACGTGGCAGCTGCCCGGCGCTGCCCACATCACCGCCGCATGGGACCCTGGGGAGCATGTCACAAGGCTGAGAGGGACAAGCCAGGGCTGGGATGTGTTGGTGTGGGGTCTCACAGCCTCTGCTGTCCCCAGGAACATGGGACCCCCATGGGGACAGCAGGATGGCTTGAAGGCTGCTGCTGCGGCAGGATGGGGACAGCTGGAGGCAGAGGCCAGCTCAGGATGTCCCCAGAACACCTGTCAGGCACAGGGTGTCTGTCCCCATGGGGAAGCACCCTGTGGCTGGAGCTTCAAAGTCCAGCCCTGCTGTCAGTGGGGATCCAAAGGGCACGGAGTCCCTGGGAACTGCCTTGTGACGTGTGCCAGAGCAGCACCAGCCACCGGCTGGGCCACAGCAGCTCCTGCAGAGCTGTGCGAACGCTGGGGACATGTGCTCGGTGCTGGCTGTGGAGCTGTGCCAGCACCCTGTGACTGAGGGGCACGGTGAGGTGGCAGCTTGGCCCGTGGGTGGCCCCAGCCCTGTCACCCACGGTGCCATAGCCCCTGGGGCACTCACCACCCGCCCCTGTTTGCGCAGCCAGCGCAGGTGCTGGCAGCGAGAGGCTCTCAGGTCCTGTTTGCCGAGCGCCTGGAGAGGTTGGAATGAAAGGGCTGTGTGGCCCCTCCAGCCTTCTCCAGAGGTGCTTTCGAACCTTCAAAGCATCCGGAGCCCCTTGAAGCCAGGAGGAGCTCCTGCCTCACCCTGGGAAAAACCGGAGAGGTCCCCGAGGCCAGCAGGGAGGGGGAAGGAGATGTGGCCCAGAGCTACGGGCTGTAGGAGCCTTTACTCTTGTTCCCGGGAATGCGTTGGTGTTGGAGCAGGCAGTCTGGGGCAGTGCCAGCTTTGTCCCCAACTATGATCGCTTGTCCCTGCAGGTACTGGCGCAGGATGAGCCTCCACAGCCCTTGCAGCAGCTCAGCCCCTGCCCTTAATGTTGGTGGGGTGACTTGTTTCCTAAGGAGAGAAATCTTCATCCACACTTGATGGGGAGGGTGGAGGGCTGGGAGCAGCCCTGGAGTGGGAGGACTCTGTTTGGGGACATCCTGGGGACAAGCCCAGGGCTCCTATAATGACTAGGGACCAGGGCCAATGCTGAGACCGGACACAAAGGGGACATCAGCCTGGGCCCCCCAGGGCTGTGTGGGTCCCAGAGTTCCTGCCCCAGCCCCACCAGCATGCAGGCAGGATTGGGATGCTCTGGATGGGCCAGGAGGACATGTAGGGTTCTGTGGCTATCGTGGGGACCCCATGGTACCCTCGTGGCTGGGAAACTACAGCCCTGGACCCAGCACCCTCCTGCTGTGCTGACCCAAAGGCAGGAGGCTGGCAAAGCTTTGCAAGCTCAGCTGCACCCCGTGTCAGCCAGGAAAAGGCCGGAGCAACCCTGGGGCACCCCACAAGCTTGGGGACCCTGGGAACAGCTGCCAGCCCAGTGTCTGCTCCCGGTCCTGCTCCTCTGCCTCCCTCGTGCCCTCTGCCGGCTCAGCGACGGGGAAACTGAGGCACGGAGCTGTGCGCAGTGGGCAGCGCTCCCCTCCGGGCCTCTGCTGAGCGGGGCCGGGGTGCCCGGTGGGTTGTCCCCGCCCCGTCCCCGCTGTCCCACGGACGGCGGCTCTCCCGCGGGTCCCCGGCCCTGCCTGAGTCCCGGCAGGTGGCGCCCGGCGCCCGCCGGTGGCGGCCGGAGCCCGGGGGAACTGCGGAGCTCCGGGGGAACCGGGGGAGCTCCGGGGGAACCGGGCGGGCTGTGCTGGACCGTGCTGGTTGATGCGGGGCTGGGCTGGGCCGTGCTGGGCTACACTGGGCTGTGCTGATCCATGGAGGATCATGCTGGACAGTGCTGGAAAGAGCCGGACTGTGCTGGGCTTCGCTGGGCTGTGCTGGTCCATGAAGAATGATACAGGGCCGTAAAGGGCTCTGCTGGGCTGGGCTGCGCTGGGCTGTACTGGGCTATGCTGGTCGGCTGATTGCTCCCTGCAGAGACCTCCCAAGGATAACAAACTCCCGGCTCCCAGTGCCGCTGGCCGGGGCAGGTCCTGAGTCCCCAACTGGAACACAAGAGGTTCCACTTAAATTTGAGAAAGAACTTCTTCTCAGTGAGGGTAACAGAGCACTGGAACAGGCTGCCCAGGGAGGTTGTGGAGTCTCCTTCCCTGGAGACATTCAAAGCCCGCCTGGACACATTCCTGTGCGACCTCACCTAGGCGTTCCTGCTCCAGCAGGGGGATTAGACTAGATGATCTTTTGAGGTCCCTTCCAATCCCAAACATACTGTGATACTGTGAACTGCGCTGGGTGGCAAAAGGAGTTGGTGCTGGGGCTGAAGTGGGTTTGGGCACATCGCTGGGGGGATTCTGCTCATCCCGGGTGGACTTTGTAACAGCACCTGCGCGTGTAACGATGCCATGGTCGTCAGTGTGTGAGGTGAAAGCCTCGCTGTGTTTTCACAACATTGCCCTTCCTAGAAGGACCTTGGCAGAGGAGACACACCAAGGGGGTCCTTGCCTCACCGTGGCTTGTCCCTGATTCTGCAGTTTGCTTTGCTCAGCCGAATGTCCCCGGGCTGGTGGCACCACTGCACTTGCCCTGGGTGGCCTCAGCCAAAATCTTTCTTGCAGAAATCCCTCCTTAGCGTCTGCAGAGGGGGGTCCCCCAAACCCCGACCTTTCCACTGGGCTGGGGACGGCATCGGGAGCCGATGGACACTGTGGGGGACACCGGGGGTCCCCCAGCCCAGCGCACGGGGTGGCCGCTGGTTAATAGCGCCGTTAGCAAACCCGTTAGCATCCCCGTTAGCAGGACCGGGAAACCCGGGGCGCGGGGGCTGCGGCATTCCTCAAACCGTGCCCTCCGGGGAGGCGTGGAATATGCATGACCCCGCCCTCTATGCAAATCGCATCACGTCGATTGGCCAGAGGGCGGGGCCAGGCGCTGCAGAGAGGCTATAAGAGAGGGGGGGAAACAATGCACCCGCCGTCCCGGTTGGGTGCCTGGTGCGGTAGGGTCTCGCAGCACCGGGCGAGGTGGCTCCCCACCTTCGTCTATGGGGCTGAGGGACCCCCTTTCCTGAGCAGGGCTGCAGATCGGAACGAGTGGTGCGCGCTTTTCTTTTCTGCCTTTTGTCACCTCCCTCCCCTCCATGCAGAGATGGAGTTTGACTCGTACCAACACTACTTCTACGACCACGACGCCCAGGAGGATTTCCACCGCTCCACGGCACCTAGCGAGGACATCTGGAAGAAGTTTGAGCTGGTCCCCACGCCCCCACTGTCCCCCCTGGGTGCCCCCGGGGAGAAAGGCAGCTGCTCGGGGGCGGACGAGCGCTCCGGCTGCTTTTCCCGCTACTGTCTGGCCGGGGAAGAGCCGGAGTATCTCATAGGGACGGGGGAGATCTTCGGGAACCTGAGCGCTTTCATCCTTAAGGATTGCATGTGGAGCGGGTTCTCAGCCCGGGAGAGACTGGAGAAGGCGATGACAGAGAAACTTTCGACGGGCACGCAGAGGGCCACCCCCCACAAACCCTCTTTTGGCCAGGATTTTGGGTTCAGCAGCTCGGTGAGCGAGTGCGTGGATCCCGCTGCCGTCTTCCTTTGCCCGCTGGCCGAGAGCAAGATCCCCGCATCCTCGGGATCCGAGGGCCAAAGCGATTCTGGTAAGGGATGGAGGTGCGGGCTGGCCCCGGCCCAGCCTTGCTGCAACCCGCGGGGAGCCCGGCGTGGAGGACACGCGTGTCCACACATGTGTGTGTAGGGAGCCTCCCAGGCAGCGCCTTTGTTGCGGTTCCAAGCGAGTCCCGGTCCCACGAACAAAGCGGGCTCGGCTGCGCCCCTTCCCGCGGGGCTCCTGTTCGGAAACCCCCTGCCCCACGCAGGAGGGGACGTGGGGCTCCCCTCGGCTGCTGCGTGGGTCTCTGGTGGCCCCTCTCGCCCGGCCGGGCCCCACGGGAGCCTCGCGGGCTGGTCGGTGAGGAGCAAGTTTGCAGCTCACCGTGGAAAGTTTGCTATTTTTCTCGAGTGTTGCAGTGTGCTCTGCTGCGGGCTCGTCGGCTCGGCTGTTTCCCCTGTCCCCCACGCTCACGGGGCCCACCCGGGACGGGCTTTTTCTCGGGACGAAAAACAAAATATCCCCTGCGGCTGGCAGGTGGTGGAGTAGCGGCCGCGTCCCCCGAGGCGGTGGCTCCGTGGGATGGGCAGGAACATCCCGCATCAGCTGTAGCGCGTCCCGGGTCACCCCCAGGGCACGTCTGCGTGTCACGCGTGGGGCGGGGGGGCGAAATGTTTACATGGGGGGTCGCGCTGGGAAGCGGATGCCTTTGAAACCCACCAAGACATCTTGCGTTATAACCACTTATTTTAAGTCCCTGTTTACAAACATTCTCCCCCATCCCCCCCGCCCCGGGGGTCGTACGCCGTTTCTCTCGCCCCCACGAAAGCCGGGCTGACTCGGCTGCCGTGGAAGCGCTGACGCGGCCCTGCCGGTGCCGTGACCCCGTTAATAAATCTGCCGGTGGCAACGACCTGCGCCGGTGAGTCACGGTGCGGGACGGGGACTTAATGCCATTAGGAGCCCGGGGACGGTAAAGCGGGTCGCGGGTGCTAAGAGGCTTAACCCAAATTGCGGGGGCCGGCCAGGGGGCGAGAGGGGGATGGCGTGGGGATCCCGGTCCCGGGATCAATCTCGGTCCCGATCCGGTCGCGCCACGTGGGCGCCGAACAAAAAGCAACAGATTGCAAACAATGAGAGGGGGCTGCGCTGATGGACAGCGGCGGGGGCCAATGGGGTGGCAGGAGAGCCGGCCGCCCCCGCTAGGAAGCCAATTGGCGGCTCCGGGGGGCGGGGCCGTGCGTCCCGACTTTTATTAATGGGCGGCGAGGGGGGGTCTGTGTGTACACACGTGGGGCTGAGACCGATCGGGTTGTGACACTGATGAGTCTGTGGGGACAGCGAGTGTCCCCCCTTCAGTAGCTTCAAGAGTGGCCAGGCCTCTGCCCGAGGTACTGGTGGTGGTTTGAGCACCATCGTTTGACCTTCAGTGACCGGCTGTATTTTCCCCAAAAGTCTAAGAAAGAAAGTTGAAATTGTGTTCCTAAAGTGAGAGTGTGAGGTGTGTCTGGAGCCAAGTCATCCCTTTGTCCCCAGGGGCCAGCTTCATGCCGCTGGGCTTTGCTGGGGTGGGACAAGCTGTGGTGACAACAGGGTGCTTTAGGTCTGGTTATGCTTTATTTGAGTCTTGCTGTTCACAGCTCTGATAACCTCCCCCTGCTGACTCCTGGGCTTGAGATGCCTTTGCGGTTCAACAAGTCTGTGGGAGGGACCCCTTCACCTCTCCCTGTCCCCCTGCACCGCGGGGATTGTCCCCAGGAAGCCTGGACTGAATGGGGTTTATCACTTGTGAAAAGTAACAAGTCACCCAAGTGGGAAGCTGCAGCCAAGGGGAACAAAGGGCAGCTCTGCCCCCGTGTCCCTCATTTACAATTCCAATGGGCCATGAAAGCACCCGACCAGGATGAACTTTGGAGTCAGGCTGTGCCAGGTCCCCCGCATCCTCCTGTGTCCCCAGATGGGCTCTGGTGTTTCTTACTGGATGATTCTTCATCCTGGACACATGTTGCTCCTTAAGCAGAAGTAAAGCCCTATCCCAATTCCAGGGGTCCTAGCATATGAATGTGGAGGGAAGATTCTTCCTGTGTGACGATACTGGAGGAGTTTTTAAATCACAGAATCCCTTCTGGAGGTCGCAGAGTGGCTTTGCAGTGCACGAGCAAACTTCTGTGGGGTGGCAGCGGGGGGATCATGCAGGGAGCCCCAGCGGGATGATGAGGGGTGACCAGGTGCTCCCAACTGATGGGGAATTTTTCTTTGTTTCGCCACATCCATTTTGAGCAGAAGGTGAAGAGATCGACGTTGTGACCGTGGAGAAGAGACAATCGCTCAGCCTGAGGAAGCCGGTCACCATCACACTGCGCGCCGACCCTTTGGACCCCTGCATGAAACGCTTCCACATCTCGGTCCACCAGCAGCAGCACAACTACGCCGCCCGCTCGCCGCCGGACCCCTGTCCCCCGCCAGAGCCGCCCCAGCAGGACGAGGACAAGGCACCGAGCGCTGCAGAGCTGGCCCCTGCCATCACACTGCCCGAGCCCGGCTTACCCAAAGCCGGCAGCGGCCCCGGCTCCGACAGCGAGGACGTGGCCAAGAGGAAAAACCACAATTTCCTGGAGCGCAAGCGGCGCAACGATCTGCGTTCACGCTTCCTGGCCCTGCGGGACCAGGTGCCCGGGCTCGCCAGCTGCCCCAAGACACCCAAGGTGGTGATTCTGAGCAAATCCTCCGAGTACCTGCAGTCCCTCATCAGTGCTGAGAGGAGGATGGCGGCTGAGAAGCGGCAGCTGCGGCTGCAGCAGACTCAGCTGCTCAAACGGATTGCTCACCTCAAGGGGCACTAGCACCCAATGTACCCCCCACTCTGGTCCCCACACCCTCCCCGCTGTGTCCCTCTCAATTTGCACATTTTAATTTTTGTTGGTTTTGATTGGTTATTGAACTGTTGGCCCCGGGGGGCTGGAGCACACGGTGGTCACTGCATGTGGGGTGGTTGTGGTGCCGCTCCCGGCTGTGGGACCCGCTCACCGTGGCATCACCTGCCTGGGGCCGGTGTCTTGGCACCGGCTGTTGCAAGATTTGCCCTGTCCAGCTTCTTCAAGTGACTGCTTTGATTTGTGGGCTCACAGTGATCCCTTGCTCGGCTGGACCGTACCTTACTTTCTTACCACTTCACACAGTAGCTTGTCTTGGATTTTTCTGTTCTAGAAACTGCTGCTGTAACTACGAGTCTTATACTGGAGGCTGTGTTTTTATACTGTATTTTTGTACCACTTTTGGAGAAGTACTGGTAAAGAGTTTGCTTTTTATATATATATATAAAAACTTTTGTTTTGAAGGGGGTTTGCTGCTGTGGGGGTGGGCTCAGTCCTGCTGCACTTTAGGGAGATCAGGAAGGGGCTGGTTCCTGCTGGACCCTTGAGCTGAGTCCCCACCGAGGCCGGTTCCCCCCTTGTAGCTCTCCAAACCACCCATTTGCAATAACAGGGGATGGTTTTTTCCCCTTTCCCATCCCTGTGACCCCCTTTCCCACCTCTGTGAGCACCCCCTCACCAGCAGCCACACAAAATCCCCAGCAGAGCTTTGGCCTTTGCAGGAGGCTGGGCTGGAAGGGGCAGGTTGGGTGCAGGGGGGGCTGTGCTGCATTTGGGGCTTCCCCCTGCCTGTGCTGTCCTGCTGGCCAAGCTGTGCTGGGGTACAGGGTGACAGAGTCCCCTGTCCCCTCCCGGGGGTGCTGGCAGGGGTGGCCCCGTGGGACAGCACCCTTGGGTCCCCACTGACCTGCTGAGAACCGTTAGAGTTAACACTGTGGTTGGATTTAGCACTTTCTTCATTACCTCACACTTCATAAATAAATGAGTTTGCAACAGCCTGGGTTGGCTTTTTCCATGCAGGCGGCTCTGGGTTTCCATGCATCACACCACGATGCTCCCGGGTGGGGTCTGGAGTGGCCCCCATGTTTTGGGGTGTCCTGTCCACTGGCAAACACCAACAGAAATCAGTGTGTTTTGCACCAGGGCTTGGCTGCTCAGTAAGACTGAGCTCTTTGTCCTGGCTTTCTCCCAGCGATCGAAACAGAAGTGGTCACGGTGGTGGGGCCGGGGAAATGAATCACCTGGATTATTTTTCCTCCTTTTAAGTGGCTTTATTGGCAAGGAGGGGCAGAGAGCCCACACTGGGCTCTGAGAAGGCTTTGGTGTAACTGTAAACCCCACTAATGGGGCTTGGGGCAGTCGGTGTGGGGTGATTGCTGCCCCATGGGTCAGGGGATGGGGCCACAGTTGGCAGTAACCCTATAGGGAGGGGGGAATGCAATCCGCTTGCTTCAAGGGGCATCGGAGAACTTCATATACCCAGATCTGCCCAGTGGATGAAATTATATATATGTGAGCTCTCCTCACTGCCCCTGAACCCGATGCTTTTGGGTTTCCTTCATACTGGCAGTAAAAGTCTTACTGTAAATGCAGGAGGGACACGGGATCCTGTTACTGCTGAGGAGTCAGAAGAGCTGTGGCTGCTGCAGGAGACTCACCCGGGGGGAGCCAGCCCTAAAAAGCAATGGTTCTGCACAGAAGCTCTCAAATATCTTTTGTTCCAGCAACATTTCACACTTTCTGCATGTTGCATCACGCCGTGTCAAAGTGTTTTAGAGCTGTATTGAAAGGTGTTCACAGGAACCACAGCTTAAACGTGGAGCAGGGTGACCTAAATCTGACACTCTGCCCGCGCACGGAAAATAAAGCGCAGATGTACCAGTGCCTCAAACCTTTATTTTTGTTGTGTGTATGCTGACACTTGCAGAAAAGCATCTTTTTTCAGCTCAAAGTGACCCTCCTGATACAGTTTTTATTAAGGTGAGCTTTTTCTTTTTGTGTCGAAGGCACACAGGATGTTCAAAACGTTATTTCTCGGAAATGATGTGTAGATCACGTGGCCTGAGCTGAGACCATCACCGGTGGAAAATGTAGTTGGTCTCAAACCGAACTGAGGAACGGTTGCAGTTTTGCACACACCTTTGAGTTCTCCTGCTAAAGCCTGCACACATAAATAGATATGTACCTGAAACACCCCTGGTTGCTAAAGCAGATGTTTCCTCTTATGAGGCTCTCAGGGATGTGAGTTAGTGCTGGGGTGGGTTAACGGTTGAACTTGATCATCTTGAGGTTCTTTTCCAACCAAAGTGATTCTGTGATTCTACATTGCCACATTAAGGACCAGAAAGCAGACTATTAAGTGAACAAAATAAACACGCACGGCTTTTCCCCCACGCTTGTTCAGTGTGTCCAGTGTACCCATCACAATTCCACATTTCCCAGCCCGACAGAGTTGTTTTTATTAAAACACGCGACCCTGCTTCTTGCAACTCACCCCCTCGCCTCTGCTCCATAGCCCCCCAAACCACCTCTGCTTTCCCACCGCAGCTTTACTGCCGACCCGTGGGTGCCACGGGCACGCTGCTGCCTTCACGCTGCTGCCTTCACGCCTGGGCTGGCAAATTTTTAGGACAGTTTCCCCGAGGCGGCGATAATCCCTTGCCCTCCGAGGGGGGCCGGCTGCCCGAGCCCCTCCCCGGCCCGCAGGCTCCCGCTCCCTGTTGCTATGGCGCAGGATGTGTGTTGCCAGGGAGAGCAGCACCGCGGAGATACCCTCCTCCCGCCGTCGCCATGGCAACCGTCTCCATGCCTTCCCTTCCCCTCTGTTGCCACGGAGACAGCCGCCCGCTCCCCATCACCCCCGTGTTGCCGGGCGGTGGGGAGGACGAGCCTCCCTGGAAGCTGAGGTTGCCACGGCAACGCGCCGCTCCCTGTTGCTATGGCAACAGCCCCGCGCCTCATCCTCCTGCCCCGTTGCTATGGCAACAACATCCTTCCCACCCCATCCCACCCCCTCCGAAAAACGTACCATGGGGCAGGACCCCACTCGTGGACACGGCCCGGGGGACACGAAGAGGGGCCGGGGACGGGCAGGGGACAGGGCTGGGGACCCGGGCTGCGGCCGGGGGCAACGGGAGGGACCCGCCTGGGGACAGGAGCCCCGCCTGGCAGAGGGACACGGGGACACAGGGCCCAGGGCCCGGGCCCTTCCTCCCGCGGGTGGCCCCGTCCCGCCCCCGTCCCGCCCGCCCGTCCCCATGGCAGCCGCCGGGCCAGGCCGTGCCATGGCGGCGGCCGCGCTGTGCCTGGGCCGGGCCCCGCCGCCGCGGCCGCTCGTTGTGATCCTCGGCGCCACCGGCACCGGGAAATCGGCGCTGGCGCTGCAGCTCGGGCTGCGCCTCGGCGGAGAGATCGTGAGCGCCGACTCCATGCAGGTACGGCCGGGCCCGGCCTGCGGGGGAGCCGAGGAGGCCGCGGGGAGGCCCGGGCACCGGGAGGCGCCGCGACGGGGCCTGGGGAACGGGAAAGGCCGGAGTTAGGCCTGAAGGAGGCTGCGGCTGGGCCTGGGGACCGGGGAAGCGGGGAACTGGGCCCGGGATCCCCGGCGGGGCCTTGGGCCTGGCTGGGGGTGTTGGGAGGCGGCCCGGCCTGGTCGCGGGGGAGCAGCGGGGCCTGGTCGGGGCCCGCAGAGGCCCAGCCCCGCGGGGCTGTGCTTCTCCGAGGAGCCCAGGACCGTGGCCCGGTGCCTGTTGGGGACAACCCAGAGCACGGATCCTGCCGGCGGGGTGTGCTCCCGCTGTCCCTGTCCCGGTTTATTGTTAAGTGAGTGGTGTCACAGTCTCACCCCTGCTCTGGGGGTCTGGGGAAGCCATGCTGGCTTGTTAGCTCTGAGCAAGGCAGCACAACCGAAACTGCAGAGCTGGGTTTGCTCAGTCCCCCTCCCTTAACAATAAATTCACTTTTTAGAAGGAAACCAAAGCAAAGGTGTTAGAATTTTAGCCCACAAAAATCTACACGAAGGTGTAAGGAGCATTTGATTAAGGGAATGCAGCAGCTGGAGCCAATCTGTAGTCAGAATACCCAGGATTGCTCCAGATTGCGGATCTGCTGACACAGACCATGGATTTTGGGGGACTGCAGGGGACGTGGTGCGAGTCCTGCCTAAGAAACCGCAGCTGCGTTGAGGCCTTTGGGTGCACATTTCGGTTCTGGACGGTTCCTGCCTTGTGCCTCACGTCCCGGCTGGGAGCCCCGGGGAGGCAGCAGCGCTGGCTGGTGCCGTCTGTCCTTCCCAGGCCGTTTGGTGGACGCGGCGTCCATGCGGCTGGGACACGGCAGTGAAGGCGGGCGCTCCCCGCCTTGGTCACCAGCACAGGGACACCGATGAGATATGGGAAGGAATATTACAAATGATATTTGCTACTTGCCAGTGACAGTCTCTGTGGTCTTACGCCTTATTGCAAGTGGCAGTGCGGAATATATATCTATATAAATATATTACAGTCTGGGTCAGTAAACACCAAGGAGCTGAGCCTCATATTTTTAGTCCTGATTGCATTCGGCTACAAGAGCTTTGTCACGAGATGAAGATTTCAGCCACCGCGGGGATTTTGTTGTTGTTTGGCAGAATGTTTTCTCCCAAATCCACCTTTCACTGTTCTTTTTCTGTAATGCATGAACTTTCCATCAAGTTTAACGTATTAATTATGCTTTTAAGAAGGTGTTTTGTGCCAACAACATCCTTTGCCATTCGTGTTACTCAGCGCTCGACTCTCACTGTCCTGTGGCCACCGCCTGGTTTCCTGCACTGCGGCTGCTGATACCGGTCACTGTTTGTATCCTGGAGAGTTAGATTTAAAGGCTGTCTCTCCTGAATTTAAAACAGGTGTTTGGAAAGCTTTAATTTATTTTATGGGATGTTTTCCTTTAGCTCTTGGGGAAAGAGTGTTTGAGGTCTGAGCTGAATTGACAAAACCTTGGAGGGCAGAACGTTCACGTGAGATGCAGAAGCTTTGGTGCAGCCCTCGTGAACCAGCAGGCATTGCCAGCGTTGTGAACTCATAACTCCTAATGAAGGGCATGCTAACGAAGCTCCTGGACCCTGAGGTGGGACTGACTGTGGGCTGACTTTCTCCACAGACCCTGTCTGGGCTGGTGCAGCTTTTATTCAGCTGCTGTTAAGTTTCCGAGGTGAGTTACTCTGCTCTAGTGCCCGCGTCGGAAATGTCTCTGAGCAGAGCTCAACTAATACCGACCTTCCTGACCAAACAAGCCCCTGAGCTTATTTTCCTTTCTTTGTGCCCATTTGTGCACTGTGAACGCTGAGGTTCTCGGACCTTGCGGTGAGTGCCAGCCCAGCGTATGGCGGGCTTTAATACCAGGGCAAGCGCTGTTGACTCGAGCGATCCTGCGAACACGAGGCTCCTGCTGCATCCCGAGCTCTGCAGGCGTGGCTGGAGCTGATTGCTGTGCTGCGGATTCTCGCTTTGTGCTGGTGGGTGTTTTGGAGCGTGTATTTTGTGCTCTGGTTGTTTCAAGTCCCACTATGGGAACGCGGGCGCTGGGAGGACTCTGGCTGCAGGCGCCCAATGGCATCGGGGCTCGAGTGCCTCTTGTCCTCCTTTCCTTTTAATCTCATTCTAGCGTGACTGTGGAGCGAGAGCCGAGCAGCTCCATTACTTTTATCCCGTAAGGCAGTGTGTTTGCGGGGCAGCGAGGCGGGGGAGCCCTGTCTCTCAAGGCGCAGCCTGGAGCAGCTCACGTCGGCGCCTCCCCCACCACGCTCCAGTAACCCCTGTGCCCCGCTTAGGCGGCCAACTGGGGCTGCTTTCTCGCTGGCTTTGTTCCCGTGGAATATTGTCTCCTTGCTGCCACGCAGAGCTGGCTCCGGGTGTCCTCGTGGAAATGTCGCCGGGTTTTAAAGCTCCCGTTGCTCGTTCTCGACTGACAGCTGCCAGCGAGCGTGTCACCCACGGCCCCCTCTGTCCATTCATTGCCTGGCCCCGTGCGGGCTCTGCGGAGCTCTGACAAGCGCTGGCAGCGTTTTGGGCAGCTGCTGGGGCTGGAGCCAGGCTGGGGAAGGAGCTGGAGACCCCCGAGCCCACCTGTTCCCCGCACAGACGCCCCTCTATCTCCAGGGCGTTTTCGTCACGGCTCTGAGTCGCTGCGGTCGAATTACAGATTTAGCCGCTGCCTGCGTGCAGCTCAGGAGCTCTGCTTAATCTGGTGGCGTTTTAATCTTTCTTTTTGTCCTTTCTGTTGCTGTGAGTCGTCCCAGTGAGATTCCTTTAGGAGTAAATCATTCCCAGGGAAGCCAGGTGGGGTGAAGCTGGTCCCGTGTCCTCATTCCTGATGGAGCAGCGAGTGCGCAACCATCCCAATGCTGGTTTGCTGGAGCAGCCCATCCACTCCCGATCCCACTGTCCCTTCTGGATTTCGCAGATTGAAGTGGCCATGCTGTCTTTCTCCAGAGGCTGCTGTAGCACACATACATTTACCAGTTAGTGTGTCAAATCAGGACATCTGAAGAGCCTTTGCCGACGTCCTTCTCATGGCAGGGATCAGAGAGGGGAGTGAGTTGTGATCTCCTTGCACCCTGACCAGGTTTGGGTCTTCCGTGCTCATCTCCAGCTGGGAGATCCCTTGGCCCTTGTGAAATCTTCACGCTCTTCCTGGCCATAGGTGGCTCGGTCACTGTACTGCACAGCCGTCTTTTCACCTTTTTAGCCTGGAGAACAGGAGCTGAGGGGAGACCTTCTGATCTCTGAACTGCCTGAAAGGAGCTTGGAGCCAGGGGGGGTCGGGCTCTGCTCCCCAGGAACAAGCGCCAGGAGCAGAGGAAACGGCCTCAAGTTGCGCCAGGGGAGGCTGAGGTTGGATCTGGGGAACAATTTCTTCCCCAAAGGGCTGTGGGGCATTGGAACAGGCTGCCCAGGGCAGTGCTGGAGTCACCATCCCTGGAGGGTTGGACAGACGGACATGAGGTTCTCAGGGACGTGGGGCAGGGACAGGGGTGGGTTAATGGTTGAACTCAGTGACCTTGAGGGTCTTTTCCAACCAAAATGATTCTGCGATTCTGTAATACTGTGCTACCTGCACTCAGGGCGAGGACGATGCCTTTCCCCCTCTAGTGCCGATGGGGACAAAGGGACAGAATTTGGGATTGCGCATGAAACTGGTTGCAGAGCAAGGGTTTGGGAGAGCCCACTTTTCCCAGGCCACAGAACGAGGATCCTCATGGGCACCATTTCCTGGGGTTCGCTGTTTTTTTTGTGGTCTCCTGCCTCAGTTTCCCCACCCTTTAACAGGGGAGAGGGTGCTGGGAGCTGTGGGGCTGACGTGCCCGTGGTTCCAGCGGCAGAGGTGGGAGGACACCATCAAGGCTAAGCACCTTTCGTCCCCGGCTTGTATTCGGTGTCTCGGAGTCCTGCTGCTCCAGGCTGCCACTAATCTGTTTTGGGGCCTTAGAAAGCAACAAAGGCTTATCTGAGCCACGGGCTGAAAATAGAAGTGAGTGTCGGGAGGACGTCTCGGTGCGCGGCCCTGCCGGCAGCCAGCTGGTGGAAACCTTCTCTGGGCTTTGCCGGGTGCGTGTAAAAGGCCGCCTTTGTTTCCTTCCAGCCCACACACTGACACCGCATTCCTCCTCCTCTTGTTGCCAGATATTCAGGGAGGCTCTCGGTGTTTTAATCTCGGGCAGAACCTTGGGGGATTGGAGCCTGAACTGTAAATCCCGGCTCTGCCGGCACAGGGCACTGGGAGGCTCTGTATCGACTGGGATTTCAGGCAGACGAGTGGGAGCTGGAGGAGCCGGAGGGGCTGGCCTGGCCTGTGCCGGGGGGAGAGAAGGCGCTGAGCCAAAATTAGCTGAATTCAAAGCTTTTCGGTGCCACTGGAGACCTGTGTTGAGCAGCCTGGGTGATGGAAGGGGATCAATAGGCTGTAACCAGCCACGGGGCGCATTGGCACAGAGCTCCTGGGCCTCTCCTGCTGCTCCGGGCCCTGGCACAGCTGCAGGGCAGAAAGGAGAAGCATTTACTTGCCCTCCCGCTCCCCCCTCGCTTCCTGCCCCCAGGCCAGACTTTCTCCGAGAGGAACCCTAAACGGGGCTGGTCCTCGACCTCCAAAACCAAGTGCAAGAGTTGAGCAAGACAGGGAGTGTCTGCCGGGCTGCAGCCGGTTCAGCAGCTCTGGGCAGGATCCGGCTTCCCCCCTCCGCTGACCTCGGCTTGTCCTCACCTTCTGCCCGTGGGTCACCTCTGTGTCACCTTGTCCTTCTGTCTGGGACCAGGGGAGGCAGCGAGCGGAGGTCGTGCTGCAGCTGGAGCCTTGGCAGCTTCTCGGAGGGTTTTAGGGGAAAAATTGTTTCTGGAACCTCTGGCTGGGGTGGTTTCTGAGTGAAGGGGGAGGAAGTGTGTGCAGCTGTTTCCAGTGCCTCTTGTCCCCTGCACCGCTGTGTTGTGCTCCTCTCTAGCCCTGACAGGCTCAGTGAGAGCAGGAAGCAGGTGCTACGCCAGGATTTTGTGGTGTGCAAGGGCTGAGAGTGTTTGTGTGCCTTTAGGAGGCTCCATGGGGTTACGCATTGCATCCGGAGATCACTGTGTGTTATGAGAAGCAGTGATCATTGTCCCCAGATGAGACTGGACACTGTGCTGGAGAGAGGAACATCTGAGCTTTGAGCTGCAGCGGCAGCAGATGAGGAGCCGGGAGCTCTGTGTTTTGGAGCCGGGCTCGGCGGTTGACGCTGCCCGGGCTCTGACACCGCGCTCCGATCGCTCGAGCAGCCTTTGTGTCCAACCCGCGGGGTTGTATCAGAGCAGGGAAGCAGTTGCGAGCAGTCGGGCTCACGGTTCATCTCCTGTGGGCAGGGACAAACACCAGAGCGGCAGTTTGGGCAGGAGCAGGTGTTGGCGAGGTTCCTGCTGCCTCGCCTCAACAGGGCACGTGCCACTGTCTGCGCTGCCTGCGCTGCCTGCACTGCCTGCTGCTCCAGTGAGAGCTTGGGGGGTGACAGGGCCAGGCAGCAGCTCTGCCTGGGGCAAGGAGCGGAGGTTGGTGTGGGTTTCATGGGACGCAGAGGTGAATGATGGGCTCTTCTCTTCCCCAGGTGTACAAGGGCTTGGACATCATCACCAACAAGGTTTCTCCCCAGGAGCAGCGTCTGTGCAGACACCACATGATCAGCTTCGTGGATCCCCTTGTCTCCAACTACACGGTGGTGGATTTCAGAGACAAAGCTGTGGCGCTGATATCCTTTCACGCTGCAGCCTGCCCGGCCGAGCAGATACCGACTTTCCCCTTCCACAGCCAGGCCTGCAAGAGAAATCAGTGTTTGCGCTGGCCTTGGGCTGTCCACATCGCAACTGCCTCTGTTTTTCAGAGGATGCCACTGGCAAAGGGGCTTGGAGCTTCTTTGAGCAGCTGATGCTCAGGGCAGCCTGTCCTCAGGGCTGGGGACGATCTCTGCTGCACAGCAGCTGTGCTGAGCCACGTGTTGGCCTCCCAAGCCATCCTTGGGTGTCCCAAGGTTTTGGTGGCAGCTGAGAGAGGACAGTGAGAGACAAGGGACACCTTTGAGCCTGTCCTACAGCCTCCATGGGGCTGGGACAGTGGGGTCTGGGCTCCAGGCTGCCTCTCCCCACAGCCCCTCCTCCCTGCTGCACATCTCTGCTTCTTCTCCTTGACTCTGGCACATTGAAGATATCTTTGCCCGAGACAAGATCCCAATTGTTGTGGGAGGAACCAACTACTACATCGAGTCCCTGCTCTGGAAGGTCCTTATCAACACCCAGGTACTGCTGGAAAGCTGCCTGTCCCTCTAGAAAAGGGTAAGCCCCACTTTCAGGGCACGCTTCTTGTGACTGGGCATGGTGCTCCTCCTGCTAGAGTGAGACCCAAAAGCCCCTCACTCATCCTGTGTGTCTGGGGGATCATTTTGCGTGTCTTGGCCTTGCACAGGGATGGGTGGCTTGACTCAGGGCTACCTTGTGCCCTGCAGAAGTCCAGCACGTCCCCGAGGCCCGTCACCGACAGGAAAGTGGAACTGGAGCAGCTGGATGGTGTCGAGCTCCATCGTCGCCTGAGCCAGGTGGACCCGGAGATGGCGGCCAAGCTGCACCCCCACGACAAGCGCAAAGTGGCCAGGTGAGCTTGGGGTGCCAGGGCCCAGCACCCCTTCCTGAGGGAATCGCCTGCCTGGGAACATGGCCGGATGGGCTCTCCTGTCCCAGGTGGGTGCCCCTAACCCCTTAGCAAGGTTCTTGGGGACCTTGAAGGTTTTGGGGAGATCTCTGGCATCCAAGAGCTTTGGCCGTGCAACCCCCGGCTTGACCTGCCTTTGGGGTCTGGGACAGTTTGTGAACCGGGGCTGCTCCCGCTGCGGTGCCCCAGCAGCAGGGTTTATCTGGAGCTATTTAAAGAGCAAGCTGCTGTGCTGGCTGAGTAACATACCTGAGCTCTGTGGGAACAGCACGGCAGCAAGACCAGGCTTGCTGCTTCGACGGGCCCATCCCAGCCGAGCCCTGGCCTGGGGGGTGTAGAATGCCGCCCACCCCATTCGCACGGTGCAGGAGGACAGAGGGCTGGGTGCCCTGCGTGGTTTCCTCCACCTCCCCGGCTGTGCAGGACTGAGTACAGCACAGTAATGCTTCCAGAATTGGCAGCGTTGGCCCCTTCCCTTGCAGCCCTGCCCGGCTGGAAAGGGCAGGGCTGGAGCCAGAACCGTGTGCCCTGCGGGGCTTGTCCCTGTGCCAGGCAGGAGTGGGTGGCTGTGCTCTGGGCTCCTCGGGTGCCATTGCTGTGGTCTGCGCTGCACCCCCAGGACCTGGGTGTGCTTGGGATGCCGGGCACGGGACGGGTAGAAACCCCCCACATGAGAGGGTTGGATCGCAGCGAGTGTCTGCGGTTCCCTTGGCTGGAGCCCCCGGGGCTGCTGGGGAAATGGAAAAGCTCTTCCTCGCCCAGCCTCTGAGCTCTGTCTGTCTCTGCTCACAGGAGCCTCCAAGTGTTTGAAGAGACGGGGATCCCCCACAGTGAAATCTTGCACCAGCAGCAGGAGGAGGAAGGGGGGGGACCCTTAGGGGGCCCCCTGAAGTACCCACATTCCTGCATCTTGTGGCTCCACGCAGACCAGGCAGGTGAGAGCAGGCCTTGCTCAGCTCCTGCCCAGCTGAGCACACTGTTCCTGCCCCAGCCTCCTCCCTGAATAAGGCACCAATTCCTTTGGCATCGATTGCTGTGACGCAGGACTTGCTCCCGAGTGGACTGGGAAGCTGCCATGCCGAACCGCGTCCCAGCATGTTGTCCAGGGCATGGCTCTGAGCGGCTGAGCGTGTCTTGCTTTCCTCCTCCCAGCTCTGGACCAGCGGCTGGAGAAGCGGGTGGATGACATGCTGGCTGCGGGGTTGCTGGAGGAGCTGCGGGACTTCCACCGACGCTACAACCAAGAGAAGGTGGCTGAGAACCGGTGGGTGACAAGCCAGCTCGCTCTGTGCTCCCAGTCCCACCTGACAGACCCCTGCAAAGCCCACCCCGACTCCTTGCAGCAGCTCTGAGGTGTTGCTGCTCACAGCTCTTCCCTGGCAGCACCTGCTCCTTTGGCAGGGCCAGCAGACGGGATGGGGTCGATTTTTCCATGATTCCATGATTTTAAAGCTGACATGGGCTGGCACTGCAGGCACTGATCTGTGTTCCTGTGCGTGCCTCGCGTGGCTTGTCCCCTGAGCCATGGGCTTGTGTCACCTGGGGAGGTCTCTGCAGGGTGAGGTGCAGAGAGCTCGGCTCTTCTGGGGAGGGTTGGGGTCTCCCACTGTTCCGAAGGAGGTGGCCTTGACCCCTGCCTCTTGTCCTGTTCTCCAGGCAGGATTATCAGCACGGCATCTTCCAGTCCATCGGCTTCAAGGAATTCCACGAGTACCTCGTCAGTGAGGGGAATTGCTCACCTGAGACCAGTGCCCTGCTGCTGCAGAAAGGTGGGAGGAACACCCTGCGTGCCCTACGTCCCTCAGCCCCACGCAGCTCCAGGTGACACTTCCGGATGGTCTGAATTAAGCTCACGCCCAGGGCAGATCTTGTTGGAACTGAGCTGCACCTTTCTCTGTGCATTTTCCACTTCTGCCAGCCCAGAGGGGCAGAGACTCCTTTTTCAGTGCTTGGAATAATGAAACAGAATCACAGAATCATTTTGATTGGACAAAACCCTCAAGGTCGTCAAGTCCAACCATTAACCTCACTCAGGCACTAACAGGTATCCCTGAGAACCTCATCTATACATCTTTTAAACCCCTCCGGGGATGGTGACTCCACCACTGCCCTGGGCAGCCTGTTCCAGTGCCCGACAACCTTTTCCATGAAGAAATTTCCCCTAATATCCAATCTAAACCTGTCACGTGCCATTCTGGAGTGTCTGGACCGATGTGCTGTTAGAGGGGAGAGCTGCTCCGCTTCTCAGCGGAGGCCCCAGGGGGAATTGATCTGTGTCGAGGAGGGTTCAGTGTGAGATGGAGATGGAGGCTGAGAAAACTGCAGAGATGATAAAAGGCTTGAAAACAAGTCTGGTGCAGAAGGGACTTGTTGTGTCTGCTCAGGAGATGGTTACAGAGGGATATGATAAGTCTGGTGCTAAATATTGAAAGGTTTTACAGTGGTAAACTGTCTGCTGGGCCCACTGTGGGTAGGACAAGGAGTCCCCCACTGGAGCTGACCTCCTCTCACTCTGCTCCAGCCCAGCTTGCAGCGTTGCACTGACCTTTGTTTTTTCCCTTTAATTTCAAAGGGATCCAGGCCCTGAAACAGGTGACCAAGAAATATGCCCGGAGGCAGAACAAATGGGTCCGAAACCGCTTTTTGAGACGTAAGTGTCACATCCACCCACCGGGCTCTGCCTTGATTCCTTCCCACCTGTTTGGGTTGCAGAGCAGCCGCTCGGCCCTCCCGTGACAGCCCCCCCGGCACCGTCCCTGTTTGTCTTGCTGCAGCCTCTCTGCCCAAACGCTCAGGAAGCCAGAGCTCCTTCTTACAGCTTCTTCTGTACCCTTGGCTGCTGTCAAGGGAAGGTTTTCCTCTCCCAACAGAAGTGCCATCAGGATGGTTAATACCCCAACAGAACAAAGTGAGCAAAGGCTCAGCTGTCTGGTGGGCAGCAGTAGATCATAGAATCACAGAATTGTTTTGTTTGGAAAAGACCTTTAAGACCATCAAGTCCAACTGTTCCCCCACCCCTGGCACTGCCCCATGTCCTGAGAACCTCATGTCCGTGTCTGTCCAACCCTCTGGGGATGCTGACTCCGCCACTGCCCTGGGCAGCCTGTTCCAATGCCCCACAGCCCTTTGGGAAAGAAATTAGCCCAAATTTCCAATTTCCAATCTCCATTTGTGATGCTGAGGGTGGTGAGACCCTGGCCCAGGTTGCCCAGAGAGGTTGTGGATGCCCCATCCATGAAAACGTCCAATGTCACGTTGGACGGGGCTCTGAGCAACCTGAGCTGGGTGCAGGTGTCCCTGCTCATTGGGGTTGGACTGGATGAGCTTGGAAGGTCCCTTCAACCCAAACCATTCCATAATCATAGAATTATAGAATCATTTTGGTTGGAAAAGCCCCTCAAGCCCAGTGAGTCCACCTGTTAACCCACCCCTGGCACTGCCCCATGTCCTGAGAACCTCATGTCCGTCTGTCCAGCCCTCCAGGGATGGTGACTCCAGCACTGCCCTGGGCAGCCTGTTCCAATGCCCTACAACCCTTTGGGGAAGAAATTGGTCCTAAATCCAACCTCACCCTCCCCTGGCGCAACTTGAGGCCGTTTCCTCTGGTCCTGTCGCTTGTTCCCACGTCCCTGCAGCCTGTCCTGCCCATGGCTCCTGAGGGGCTCAGGGAAGGGGTGCCCAGCAGGGTCCCTCTCCCCACGCGCCCACACACGGTCCCTGTGCAGGGTGAGGATCCCGACTCCCAGCTGCCCTCCAGACAAGGAGCAGGAGGCCGTTGGCCGCTCTTGGCCTGTGCCGCGTTCGCTACGGTGGCCCAGAGCCAGCAGGACTTCCCCATCCCAGCCCCAACCTTGGAGCAGGGCCAGGAGCAGCAGCTGGGAGCCGGGCACTTGTTGAAAGGTGCTTGGTACGGGCAAAACAACAATAAAAATGTAAAAAAAATAAATAAAAATAAATAGGCAGGGAGAAACTGGAGTCAAAAGACAGGCTTTGAACGAGGCGCAAGAGCCGTCCTGGAGCCGTGTGCTCGGTGGCTGTGGCTCACCTTTCTGGTGGCAGGTGTGCTTCAGATCAGCTTGTTTGTGGTTACGGCAATAAAAAGCAGCACCTGCCGGCGCCTGGCACGCGGTGGCCTTTGATGGCTTTGTCCGAGCGGTGTGCCCGGCGTCTGCGGGCAGGTGGGGCTGATCTCTGATCCGGCCCTGGCTGGGCTGCGCTGAGAGCCCCGTGTCCTCACACCAGGCTGGGTGAGGCCAAAGGGGTGGCTTTGTCGCTGCGCCTTGTCACATCGAGACATGAATAAAGCATCTCTTGCTGTGGCCTGCTGCTGGGAGCCGGCAGCGTTGGCCCCTGCAGCCGCACAAGCAATTTCAGCTCTGATTTGGAGCCTGCACCCGCAGATTCCTCGTCCAGACTATGTGCCTGCCTCTCCTTGTAAGCTCGGTGTGATGGCTTTGTGCTTGGATCTGGCTTTTTGATCTTCTGTGGCCTCCCGTGAACCACAGCCGTGACGAGGTGTTTGCTGCTGTGATGGGCTGTTGGCATGCTCAGATTTCCTAATGCTCAGACAACCAGGAAGATGCTTGAGCTCTTGGCTGTTCTTGCTCTTTATGAGAGTGCTGCCCCGCCAAGCTGAGGTCTTTGGTAATTTTGGCTCCAGAAAGGCTGGTGCTGTCTGTTTCTGAATGCTAAAGGACAGATGGATAAGAAAGAGCAGATGCCCCCATGGTGACAGGGTCACCCCATGGGTGCTGGGACATGATGCTGGGGGTTCTGGTGGTGATCGGCCTTTCTGTGTCTCCGTAGGTCCCGGGCCCAACGTGCCCCCGGTGTACGGCTTGGAGGTGTCCGATCTCTTGCGGTGGGAGGAGGATGTGCTGAAACCTGCTCTGGAGATTGTGGAGAGCTTCATTCAGGTAACCGGAATGACCACATGAGCCATGACTGGGAACCCAACTGCTCAGTAGTCTCCAAGCCTCATAACTTGGCACTTAGTGTCTCCCATGAGCCTGGCTGTCTGTGTACGTGTCCAACCTTGGGCTTTCCTTGGTTGTTGTCTAAGCTGAAAATGTCTCCTAATGCTCAGTACTCCACTTGTCTTGCGTGGTAGAACTGCAGTGTCTGTCCTGCTAACTCCAGTGTCTGGGTATGGCAGGTTCACAGCCCAAACTCAACCAAAGTGAACACAGCCAAGCGAGTCTTCATAGTAGAAACCACTTTGAGCCAATATAGAGGCTGAGAGAGCTGGGGCTCTGGAGCTTGGAGGAGACTGAGGGGGGACTCATTCATGGGGATCAGTATGGAAAGGGGCAGTGTCAGGAGGATGGAGCCAGGCTCTTCTGGGTGACAACCAGTGACAGGACAAGGGGCAATGGGTACAAACTGGAACACAGGAGGTTCCACTTAAATTTGAGAAGAAACTTGTTGGGGGTGAGGGTGGCAGAGCCCGGCCCAGGCTGCCCAGGGAGGTTGTGGAGTCTCCTTCTCTGCAGACATTCAAACCCGCCTGGACCCCTTCCTGTGGAACCTCAGCTGGGTGTTCCTGCTCCATGGGGGATTGCACTGGATGAGCTTTCCAGGTCCCTTCAACCCCTGACAGTCTGGGATTCTGTGAATATTTAATCTACAGGGACGTGAACCCCCGGTGGAGCCTGTGAAGATGGAGTACGATGTGAACGAGAACAAACGGAGTCATCGTGTGTGTGAGCTCTGCGACAGAGTCATCATCGGGGACAGGGAGTGGGCAGGTAGGACCTGGTTGGGGGTGAAGAGGGGACAGGGAGGGGACACAGCCAGGGATGGAGCGAGGCCGTTCTCTGGAGTGGAGCAGAGCGGCTTCCTCGGCTGTCTCTGCTTGGCTGGATGACCCTCAGCACCTGGTCTTGGGCTTTCAAGGATTGTTTACAGCCCGGGTGTACAAGCAGCCATTTGCGAGCCCGGAGGGGGTGCGGGAGCGGTGCCACAGCAGCCATCTGTCAGCTCCTCCTTCCCCGCACCGGGAAACGCTGCCGCTCGCTGCCGTCACGCCAGACCTGCCAATCTGTACGTACATTTAGTCAGGCCTGCTGGTCCTTTTCAGCGCTTCAGATACTTTGTCAAAAGCACAGAACAGAATTCTGTTGTGTAAAAGGAAAGTTCCTAATGTTTTTAATAGCTCAGTTTTGCTCCAACTTCTCCTATTTGTCTATTTTCAAAGTATTCCTAGCTGTAATGGTAATAGAAAGGGCTTTTCTATTTTCAATAGACTTACTTTAAAAGAGCTCAGTTGGAATCAGATTAACTCAGTGAGTTTATCTGTGCTGTGAGGCTCACGCTGAGAACCAGAAACAAAAAGTAGTGGAGAAACTGGCTGCAGAAACGCAACTGGTAAATCTCCACGTGTTGCCCAAATGCAGCTGATGCAGACACAATGCAAAGATGCATTTCCCAGCTCCTTGGTCATCGGATTTGAACGAGTTGCTTGTTCCTATTGATCCAGTGAACTGCTGAAAGCAAAGATGGAAGTTGGCTCAGAATAGGAAGCTTGTTGTAGTGAGGTTTTAGCCAGTCTCAGTTCTGAAGGAGCTTTAGCTGCTCCAGAACTCGAAGACTCCAGAGCTCTCAGGGTCCATGTCATCCTCCCAGATCCAGCAGGTTTAATGACCGAGCAGGAACTCCTCAAGGTCCCCAAAACCCCCGCAGCTACGTGTCCTCTGGGGATGTCACCCCAAAATCTGATCGATGGTGACAAGACCTTTCTCAGCCAAAATCAGCTGTTGTTCTCTGCATCCAGCTGAATTTGGCTCCAATCCCCACCGGGTGGGAGAAGAAATGGTCCAAAACCTGGGTGTTACTTGTAACTGCAAAGTGTAAAAGCTCAAAGGGAAGTGAAAACGGTCGTGGGAGCTGAGTTGATCTGCAATCTGCTCTGTTTTCTTAAGTCAAATTACAGATGGTTCTGGGAACTGCTTCCCATTACCCCCCTGGCTCTGGAAGATCTTTAAATTGTATCTAATTTTACAATTTGTGTGGACTTTAAAGACCAAACCTTCCCAGACAGCTGCACAAATCAGTGCTTCTTCCAGCCACCGTAAGCTTTACAAACCTTTTTTTGGTGTTGCTTGTGACAAATTCTAAGAGGTAAGACTTTATTTCGATCTGAGGGTGACCCTCCAGCATTGCAGCGGCAGGTTTGCAGGCAATTCCATCCTTTGGCAGAAAAGGACGACTGGAAAACACCCGAGGGCCTTGATTCGGTGAACACATACCCTCGTTTAATTAAGGCCCTGCGTGAAAAGTTTGCTGCCTTAATTGCTGCTCTGATCTCTTGGAAACAGCAGAACTGCCCTGCTAAGGTGGTGCATTGGGCTGGTTAGACAAAGCGCCTTCTCCTTAGATAACACCACTGATAGCGGAGGTTTTGCTGTCCTTAACTATGTGATTTCAAGCGGAAATGCAGCTCCTGCTGCCCCGCAGCGTCGGTGCAAGGTGCACCCCGGGATTGCGCCTCTGTTCCCATCCGCCTCCTGCTGAAGGAGCTGGAGGCCTTGCTCAGGAGTCATGCAAAAGCACCGTTCTGCTCTACACTCCATCCCTACTGCTCTGTAGCTGTTCAGGATATCCCGGCGCTGCGGTGCAGGTATCCGGGGTTACATATGATCCTGACTGCGCTCCACGGGCTGCCGGGAGTTGCACAACCTCACCCGCGATGTGCCGCCTCTTTGGTGACGCTTCCCTTTTTCCCGGTGTCGTGTCTCGCTTGGGAGCGGAGTTGATGGGAGAGTTGTGTCCTGATGATCCAGAGTCTTCTGCATATACAGGACCAGGACTTTTCCCTCTCCCGGTCCTTCTTGGAAGGGTTGGTGCCTTCCTGTGTAACCTCATCTGGGTCTTCCTGCTCTGGCGGGGGGATTGCACTGGATGAGCTTTGAGATCCCTTCCAACCCCTGACATTTTGGGATTCTGTCCCCCTCTAAGCCCTGGTAGTTTGGCCTAGAACTGTCCTGAAAACCCAGGGCAGGGCTTGGGAGTTCCACTTTTCAGCGGGAATGAGTTATACGGGAGGATGGGAAGGGAAGCTCGAGTTCCCCTGAGTTAAATGCTCTGTTTGCCTCTTCCTGCAGCTCACACACGCTCCAAATCCCACCTGCACCACCTGAAGAAGAGAAGGAAGCTGGAGGCCGCCAGCCGTGCTGCAGAGACCAAGGGGGACGGTGCGGGCACAGAGATTTCAGGCGAGGACAGTGTCCCACCTTTGCCATAAACCTGCAAACCACCTGGCGAAGGCAGCAGCCGCGCTTCCACCTGGACGGCGAGGAAGCGACTTAGTCCTGGGTGGCCTTGAACGAGCTGAGTCATTTTTTGGGGATGAAGCAGGTGTGTAAGTGATGGTCAAAGGCCATCGGGTGCGTCAGATCCTCTTCGTGTGGCCCCACGGCGCTGTGTTCCCGTGGAGGGGCTGGGCCCGGGGCGAGGCTGCGGGGAGCATCCTCCCATGCCGAGCGTTCATTCCTGCCAGGAGCGCAGCGTTACCCCTGGAGTGGCTGAGCCCATCCTCCGGCGTGCGAACGGGTCGTTCTCAGAGACAGAAACACCCCGCACTCCTCCAGCTTGGCCAGGAGTGCAACTCCAGAGCTGAGCGAGCTCTTCCTGCCTTTATTGTGGAGAGGATTTTCTTTTATATGGAAATAAAGTCGCAAGATTACTGTGAGTTCTCCTCACTATTAACAAGCGCAGTTTTCTTGCTCTCTGTTTCCACCTGGACACAGGGGTAGGACATCCAGACCTGGTTCTTTTTTCCAGCCACCTTTTCTGCCATTTGTGAGCAGATGTTCTCAGCTCGGTGCAGGCGGCCTGGTCCCTGTGCACACAGCAGGTGCAGAAGGAGCTGGCACCTGTTAAACAGGAACTTGGAAATGATCTCATCAAGTTTGCAACAGATGAGCCTTGTCCTACTTAAAGCTGAATTCCCGGGGGTTTACACTGTGGTTTGGCAGCAGGAACCGGCCCCGCATTTGAATCCAAGTTGCTGAGCAGCAAATTCCTCGTGCCGTGTCCGCGAGGCAGTTGGTCTCTATGGTCTCAATCCTGGGGGATGCGAGCACCGGCTGTGCCACCATGCTTCCCGCTCTGGTGGAACCAGGAGGGCCTTTCCCTGGCAAATGCCATCAGGATGGTTCTTCCTGGGTGGGTTTTGGGTTGGTAGAGCACATGGCAATGCACCATGTGGCGAGAGCGCAGCCTGCGAGGGGAAGGGCTGCGTGGGTGGATGCTCTGGGGATGTCTGCTCTGGTGGGGATTAGGTTAAACCTCCCATTTGCCTTCCTCGGCATTGAATTATTCCTGCAACGCCCCATGGGGCGGCTGCCTTGGGCCGTTTGGTAGGGGTATGGGGCGGCTCAGGAGCTCGGAATGAGGGGAATATGCAGGGAAGAGCTGGGAATTTGCATTGGCTTTTCTCTGGGCATCAGCTTTGCAACGCTGGGCACCGCGTTGGTGTTGCTGGGTCGGTCTGCAGCGCCAGCTCAACCTTCTCCTCCAGCCCGGACTTGTTTGCCATCCATGCTGACTCAAGCCTACGTGGATCCGGGCTCAGCCCAGCGCTGGAGTGCGTGGCCGAGGGGTCATGGCGGGGAACCGCGTTCTCCTGGCCTGGATGGACGAAATGCAGGTGAGGCCGAGTGTAAAAAGCCCCATTCCACACCGATGTGCTGAGTGTGGTGTTTTGATAGCGTGGACATGTCGAGTCATCTCCCCAGGCCCGGCTGGGCTCATGGAGGCAGCTCTGTGAATGAGGGCTGGGATTATCTGCTCTGCCTCCTGCGTGCAGTCAGATGACCAGACCCTTCGAAATGGATTTCATAGCCTTAATCGGTTTAATATGAACTTTGTTATCCCCACAGATAAATGTTATTCCTCTCCCACAATAGCTGCTGGTCTGTTTTGCTCGTGATCAGGCACTGCTGCAGCTGCTGCCGGGCAGGGGCTCCCAGGCTTTCCCCCTTCCCTGTGCCTTATTTTGGGGGCAGCAGCTCCTGTGTGTCCCAGGAGAGCGGGGGTCCGGCACACTTGCTCGTCCATGCAGTTGCCAGCCCGGTAAAGGATGATGGAAGCACGTCCCGGTCCTCCCAGCAGCACCAAGCAGGTGAGTTTTCTTTCTTGGAGAGGCTGGGGCTGTCGATGAGGACACAGCTTTGTATTTCTGCAGCGCCAGGACCAGCATCGCTGCCGTGATTTGCTTTGCGAGGAAGAAGCCGGTTTGTGTTGCGTTTCTGTTCGAAGGACTCACGTCAGGGACCCTCCTGGTGAGGGTCACACCAGCCCTGACACCGGCACGTGTTCAGCTCCTGTTCCTCCAGCTCTGGCCTCTTGCAGAAGGGACAAACAATGCGGAATTCCTGGCCAGGACTCACTGAGAAAGTTGTGGTGGCCTCAGGTTTCAGGCTGCTGTCAGTGCCGAGAGGTTTGGGGATGGGGAGCGACACTTGGCTCCATCTGCCCTCCGCTAATCCCCAGACAAACGCAGCTCTTCCATCTGTGCAGCCGCAGCCAGCGAGCCCATCACACCAGCCACTTAATCTAAATGGCTTTGGCCAAAGATAAGGTCATTAATTACACTGGGATTAGAAAACAGTCCAGGCCTGGCGTGGCTTGGCTCGCCATCAGTTAAAGTCCTCGGTGCCCTGGCCTGGCTGAGTGTTTGGGGATGTTCAGGTGGAGAAGAGAAGCTCTGGGAAGACCTTATCACACCTTTCTGTACTTAAAAGGAGCCCATGAGAAAGATGGGGACAGACTTTTGAGCAGGGGCTGTTGCGATAGGACGAGGGGTGATGGTTTTAAACTAAAGGAGGGAGATTCGGGCTGGACATAAGGAAGGAATTGTTGGCCCTGAGGGTGGTGAGAGCCTGGCCCAGGTTCCCAGAGAGGTGGTGGATGAACCATCCCTGGAGACATCCCAGGCCAGGCTGGACGGGGCTCTGAGCAACCTGAGCTGGTGAAGATGTCCCTGTCATGGCAGGGGGGCACTGGGGGACATTTGAAGGTCCCTGCCCAGAGAGGTGACGGATTCCCCGCCGATGCCCCGGCCATGGTTCGCAGGGGCTGTGGAGGAGCCGTGTCGCAAGAGCCTGAAAATGAAAGGAGCTGTTGGCTGGGGTTGTGCAACACCGTGCGCGTCCCGCGGGAGTTCGGTGGCTTTGGCGGCAAAGCCTGGGCGTGCGTGGCCAAATCCTGGCGCTGGGCCTGGGAAATGCCGGTATCCAAAGGGCGGGGGGCTGCCAGGTCTCCCTCTCTCTTTGTCCCCTTCTTGTGCTGCCCGTGGTCCCCTGGGGCTGGCTGAGGGGTGCGGGGCCATGTGAGGCTGTGATGGGCGGGTGGATGTCCCCACACTGGGGACAAACCAGTGGGGGAGTCGGGAGCTCAGGGGGCTGTAGGACCCTCCATTGTGCCCCAGAGGCAATGGTCATTACCCACTGCACAGATGGGGACACTGAGGCACGGGGACCCTGCCAGAGCTGCCACCCCACGGGGGTGCTGGTGTCACACACGGGGTGCCCATCGGCAGCGGGGGGGCCGTGTGGGGCAGCTGGGGGGGCTGGGCTGGCAGTGCAGCCGCTGCCATGGCGGGAAAGGTGGCGGGAGGGAAAGCGCGGGGGGGCAGCGGGACAACAAACCCCGGGCAGGGACTTGGCCCTGTGCCCCAGAGCCTGGCCGGGCTGGGGGAGCGCTGGGGTGTCCCTGGAGGGGGTGACACAGCCCCTGCCGCGGGCTGGCACAGGGCCCTGTGCTGCGGGGGGCACGTCGGGGGGTCCCGAAGCTTGGGGGGCTGCGGGTGGAGGCTGAGAGCCAGGGGGTCCCCTGTGGTGGGGCTGGCAGGAGCCGGGGGGCCGCTGGGGCGGCGTTGTCACGGTGTCACGGGGCCATCGGCCGGCAGAGGGACGGGTCCCGCGGCAGCCGCCGTGGCCTCCAGCAGCTCCCAGTGCTCCCAGTCTGCAGCTGCTGGGGCACTGGGGCAGGAGGGTGCCCTGGATGGGCTGGATCGGGAGCAGCTGGGGGGCCGCCCCACCATGGGGGGACCATCCTGGGACCAGCCCTTGGCTGTAGTCACCCTGAAGGCTCCTGGTCACCAGCAGTGTGACAGTGGCTGGGAGATGGGTCCCCAGGGTGTCACAGGGGGGATGTGGTCCCTGTGGGGGTTCAGTCCCTGGGGTGTCACACATGGGGTCCCTGGGGGGTTCAGTCCCTGGGGTGTCACAGATCGGGTCCCTGGGGGGTTCAGTCCCTGGGGTGTCACAGGGGGGATGTGGTCCCTGGGGGGTTCAGTCCCTGGGGTGTCACACATGGGGTCCCTGGGGGGTTCAGACCCTGGGGTGTCACAGATCGGGTCCCTGGGGGGTTCAGTCCCTGGGGTGTCACAGATCGGGTCCCTGGGGGGTTCAGTCCCTGGGGTGTCACACATGGGGTCCCTGGGGGGTTCAGTCACTGGGGTGTCACAGATCGGGTCCCTGGGGGGTTCAGACCCTGGGGTGTCACAGATGGGGTCTTTGGGGGGTTCAGTCCCTGGGGTGTCACAGGGGGGATGTGGTCCCTGGGGGGTTCAGCCCCTGGGGTGTCACACGTGGGGTCCCTGGGGGGTTCAGCCCCTGGGGTGTCACGGATTGGGTCTTTGGGGGGTTCAGTCCCTGCGGTGTCACAGCCCCAGGTGCCTCCAGCTGGTGTGGTGCCGGTTGGGACACGGCAGAGATGGCCCCGCTCCAGCCATGAACAGATTAAATGTCATTTTATTTCATACCCCCCCCAAAAAAAATGTAGAAAAGAAGAGGTGAGTGGAGATTTCACTGCTCGTATTAAAAATCTCCCAGGTGCGACTGAGCCGTTTCCACCAATCCGTGCGATCCACAGGGATGTTTGTTCCTCTTCCGGGTGCTCGGGGACACGGATGGGGACAAGGGTGCCACCCACCCCTTTCCCCCTCCCCAAGGTGCCCCCAGTGCTGTCACTGGCCCCATCAGCACATCCCTGCCTGGCACCATCCTGCCCAGCCCCAGCACCCCCAGCGCGGTGTCCCCATGGTGCCACCAGCACCTCGTGTCCAATAATTAGGCGCTGATTTGGGGGTCGGAAAGGGGGGGCAGGAGCATGTTGGGGGGTGGCCTTGGGCCATTTTGATTTTTTGTTGTTGCGTTTCTATGTATTTCTCATTGTCCCTTTTCCCTCTGTACAAAATGAGCGGAATGGTCATGGGTGTGGGTGAGGCGGTGAGGGTGCGCGGGGTCGGGCCGGCTCCGGTGCCCCCGCCGCGCTCACTGCAGCAGGGCCCGGATCTGTTTGGACGTGGTGTCGTCGTTGAGGTGCCGAGTGGTGTACCTGGGCGGAGAGGGGACTGTCACACTGTCACCCTGCAGCACCCCCACCTGCTCTGTCACCGTCACCCCACAGCGCCATCAAGGATGCCACAGCGCCCCCCGTGTCCCCCAAACCCTGGCTCACCTCAGAGCGTTCAGGAGCCCCTCGGTGCTGGTCGAAGGTTGGTCTTTCAAGACTTTGATGCAGCCTTTCATCTGGAGGGGGGAGTGAGAGAGGCAGTGAGCACCCAGACTTACCACAGGGGTTGATCCCCTTCCTCCCCATCCTCCTCCTCACTGCTTGGTAGGGGATGAATTCCCCTCTGGACCAGCTCAGAGATGTCCCCATAGGGGACATTCCAGGCATCATCACTGTGCTGGGATGGGTGGGATGGGTGTTCTCGCCGCCATGGCCACTCACGTCAATCTTAGAGGTCTTGGCGAAGGCCCCCACGGGGTGGACGTGGTCGTAGAGGATGATGACGCCGACCATCACCCTCATGCAGAAGAGAAGGGTCTCGGTGTTGGTGAAACGGCTCCGGTACTCCCTGTGCCGGGAGAGGGGTGGCTGAGCCCTGGGGGGTGGCACAGGGGCCACCGAGATGTCCCCATGTGTGTGGGGGGTACTCACGGGGTCTCCAGCATCACCCTGCAGACACAGGCCATGGTGCTCAGGCAGTCGGTCGTGTCCTCGATCGGGAGCGTCTTGTTCTGAAACCCAACAGGTCCCGGCTGCCACCTCCTCCCTGACCCCCACATAATGCCAGGGGGGGGTCCCCCCCACCCCAAGGGTCCCCCTGGCCTTGCTCACCTCCGAAACAAACTTGGTGGTGGCATTGCTGAGCGTTTTGAGCATGGGGGTGGCTTCAGCGTAGAAGAGGGACATCCTGTTGGCCATCTCATTGTTCACCTCGCTCTCCGCATCCAGCTGTGATGGGGATGATGGGGACTATTGGGGTGACTGACCCCCCAAGGCCATCCCTGGATTGGGGGGCCAGCACCGTCCTCTCACCTGCAGGTTGTTGATGCGATTTCGGCTGATGGTCCTTCTGTAGTAGCTGAAGTCGTTCTGGATGGCGGGGTTGGTCATCTGGCATTAGGGTCTGCCATTAGGGTTGGGGTAGGGGGCCACGGGGGAGCCTTGGGCGCCCCGAGGGACTGGGGCTTTTGCACAGTCCCAGTTTAGGAATGCCACGGGTCCCCACAGCCCTTGTCCCACCCCAGGGGGGCATGGGGAGGTACCTTGAGCTCGTCGAAGCTGAGGGTGAAGTGCAGGATCTCTGCAAACTGCTTGGCTAAGGCTTGTTCCCGCTCGAGGTGCTGGGTCGGGGCGTACGGGGGGCTGGTGAGGGCCTCCAGCAGGCTCCGCAGGGCGTTCTCTGCGGACAAAGCACTGCTGGTCCCCCCCTGCACCTCCCCAACCCCACCTGGGGAAACTGAGGCACGGGGCAGCACCTGAGCACAGCCCATGGCCAGTGCTCCCCAAACCCTGCCCCGCTCCTGCATCCGAGGAGGGATGTGGTGCAACGGGGGGATGCGGGGAAGGTGGATGTGGGCTCGGGGCGCTCACCCAGCCGCAGGGAGAACTCGTAGAAGCGCTTCAGCTTGGCGACAAGCGGGCAGACGGCGCTCCAAGCCCGCTCCTGCAGCCGCAGGTCCCCCGGGTTTTGGATGGCCTGTGGGGACGAGAGCAGCGGCGTTGTCCTGAGCCACGGCGGGTTGGGGGCGGCGGGTGCCAGGGGCTGCACCCACCTCTCGGATCTCCTGCCCGGCGCCCGTGTAGGACTGCAGCTCGGCCAGCACGGCCTGCGCCTCCTCCAGCACGGCGTTCACCTGGTTCCACACCGCCGTCTCGGCCTCCGTCGGCTGCGCATCTGCAGGGCAGCGCCCCGGGGAGAGAAACCCGGAGGGCTCTGAGCGGGACCCCGGGGTGGCGAGAGCCTGGGTGGGGTGTCAGCACCCCGACCCCCGGCTCTCCCGCCAGCCCGCAGCCCTTCCTGCTGGGTTTTGTCCCCCCGGATCGGTGTCCTTGCCCAAATTTGAGCCAAGCCGTGGAGGGGGGGGTCAGGCGGGGGTGTCCTGGCTGCCCTGTGACCGTTGTCCTGCAGCCCCAACAGGCTGCAAATTGCCCCAGGGAAGAGATGTGGAGCGATAGCTCCTGTCCCACCGGCCGTGGGCCCCCCCTCTCCTGGGAGACCCCCGGGTGGAGAAGGTGCGGTGGGGAAGGACATCGGGGATGGCTGCGATGGGATGGGTGACGGGGTACGAGAACTCAAAAACGGCGTGGATGTGGAACTCAGAATTAAGTACGGAATGGAATTTAGCTAAAATAAAAAGGAAAATAAAAATCCCATCTCACTTTCAAAGTCAAGGAAAAAATTAGGGCCTTGGTCAAGTTCGTTATAAGTCAACACTTTAAGAAGGTTCCCCATGTGAAACCTGCAAGAGAAGAAACAAGAGGAAAAGCAGCGTGATGGGGAGGTGGTGCGTGCGGAAGAGGTGCTGGGGGGGGCAGGAGCCGGTGGCCGGAGCCCCCGTGTCCTCCCCCCGCTGCTCCCGGGGGGCTCAGGGCGCTCCCAGCCCCGGCTGCAGCCTCTTCCCCCCCTCGATGGCGATGAGCGCTGGCAGATGGGGTGATGGAGAGGAAGGAGCGAAGGGAGGAGAGAGCCGCCGGGCTCCGGCGAGGAGGGCGAGGTACTGAGTGAGTCCCCAGAGTCTCGGCTACGGGTGTCCCCCCTCTAGCTGGGGGGTCCTAGGGAGCCCCATAGCCCTGTCCCCATGCGGGGGCTGCGGAGGGGGCTGGAGGTGGGTGGAGGTTGTTGCTGTCCCAAAGGATGCATGAGGAGCCCAGAAGGTCCCTCGCCGTGGGAACAGGGTGGCTGTGTGACCCCAATCCCCCAGCCCAGCCCCACAGCCCAGCCCCGGCTGTTTCGGCTGTGCCGGTGCCGGGGACGGTGTGTCTGTCCCCGCAGGGGTGAGTGGTTGCTGCTGCACTATTTTTACCCCCCTTGCTCTTGCTCTGAGCTCTGTCCCAGGAGGAAGATGGGGCAGAGGGAGGAAGCGGGGGGCACAGAGCTGTGCTGGGTCTGGCACCCCGCCTTGGTGGCTGTCACCTCCTGTACACCCCCATGTCCAGCCTGGGAGGTCCCCAGTCACGCTCTCCTGTCCCAGTTAGCCCAGGCCAGAGAAAAGCTGGGATGGGGGGACCTGGGTCCCTGTCCCACGGGTGCAGGATGTGACCCCTGTGTCACCCCTCCCAGCACCTCAGGCGGCACAGATCCTTCCCTCCTCCTCCCCCGGCATCCAGGCTGTCCCTGCCGTGGCGGTGGCGGGGGACATGCCACACAGCCCCCTGGTGCCATCAACTGTTCCTGAAGTCCCCATGGGCGGGGACATATCCTGCATCCCTGTCACTTGGCCAGGGACATCTCCCTGTGCTTTCAGATGGGGTATCTCTTTGTGTCCCACTCCCCTGCCCCACTCAGCCCTTTGTGGGGCACAGCCAGGGCTGCCTCAGGCACCTGGGGACACCGAGGCTGCTTGGGGACACTGTGGCTGTCCCCCTCTTCCATAGAGCAGCCCCGGCGGCAGCCCCGGGCCCCTCCCCATGCCCACCCTGTTCATGGGACTTACTTTCAAAATCCAGGAAAAAATGAGGACAGTTTTCTAAATCTTTGCCCAATACCTTTATCAGGTTGCCCATGGCCAGCAGACCTGAGCGAGAGAAACAGAACAGAGTGGAACAGCACCGGTGCCACCGGCCCGATGCTCCAGCACACCCGAGCCCCCGAGCACCTACCTGCACCCGTCCCACCGGGCTCCACACCCCACGGCCCCAGCCCACACCCCCTGGACAGGACTCGGGGTGTGAGCTCTGCCCAAAATGCTTTGGGGAGGGAAGTGGGGTGGGGGTTTGTGTCAGTGCTTCCTCTGGGTGCCCTTGGCTGCGCCACCCCCCTAAAACACCCCAGTTCCCCCAGCCCAGCCCCAATGCAAAGCTGGGGGGCTGCCCCAGGTGACCCCTGTGGGGCTGCGCCGCTTCCCCTGGGTGACAGCGCTGGGCATCCCCAGGGAAAGGGGAAGAGCCCAAGTGGGATTTCTGCCCCACTGACCCCGTTTGGGGGTCTGGTACCCTCACCAGAGCATCCCACCCACCCCACAGCCACAGGTCCTTACCTCAGTGACTGGTGTGGTGGCTACGACGGGATCAGGGGCTGTGCCACCCCCCTGGGTCACTTCATGGGCCAGCAGGGACCTGCAGGCGGGAGGATGGGAGGGTCAGGCCACCCCCAGGGATCCCCCCACCCGGGGGTAAAAGTGGGACACTGGGTCCCCCCACTCCGGCTCGCAGCCCTGCACATCCCCACCAGCCTTCACCTGATTTGCTTCAATCATTTCATTACTGCCAGAAGCCACCCGGAGCTTCCCAGGGCTGCGGCGCTCTCCATGTCACCGGGCACTGACCGAGCATCTCTTCCCTCTGCACCCCTCGGGGACACCTGCCGGCTTGGGGACAACCCTGGGTGCTGGGGGGACTCTGGGGTGCCCGGGGCAGCCCCAGGGGTGGGAGATTCACACCCGTTTTGCTCAGAAATGCTGCGACCGGTGTCCTCCCGCCCATGCCGCGGTTGTCCTTGATGGGCGACTCGGGGCTGGGATTTGTCACTGCTGAACTCTGCCTGTGCCCAGGGAGGGGCACGAATGGGTCCCCGTGGTCCTCAGCATGGGGACACCCCGGCATGAGGCCTGAGCTGTGGTTTGGGGATTGGGTAACCCCCCCCAGCCACACCCGAGGTGGCCCCGGGTTTTGTTCCCCCCCTGCAGTGGCCTCCCAGCACCCCAGCCCATCTCAGCACCCGCTCCTCTCTCTGCTCCCCATGAGCATCCTGCCACATGGGGACCCCACGGTGGGTGTCACCTCCACGGGGACATCCCAGCTGACAGGGAGAACCACCCCCCACGCTCCAGGCAGGGCCGAATCCTGCAACCAGGAGCATCACTCCCCCCCAGGAGCAGCAAAGCCCCTGGATCTGGCTGTCCCCGTGTCACCCGGGGCTGTTTTGGGGCTGTGTCCCTTTGCATCACCATGGGCACTGCAGCCTGGTGCAGCACCGTACCCACGGCCAGGGTTGCCCCTTCCCCTTGGCTTGGTTCTGCACCCCGCAGCCCCCCCTGCCCGCTGGGTGCCCACTGTCACCACCGAGCCTCCCCTGCCACTGTCCCCCAGCCCTGTCCGCGCTGGCATCGCCGCAGCTGCTGCAGGGTTGGACGCACGGTGCCTGGAGGATTTTTGGGGTGGGGGGGCACATTATCCCCAGCAGCCAGATGCTGCCCCAGGATCAGCCAGGGCACCCCCAGCCCTGCCCAGCGTGGGGTTGGGGCTTCCCAGGGTTGTCACCCCCCCGCACTTTGGGGACATCCCTGGCTGGAGAGAGGCGAGAGGCTCAGCCCCCGGGAGCGGGGGTGCTGGGGCCCTGGCTACGGCTGCGGGCGAGCGGCAGGATTTACCGCAGGGCTGCCGGGGAGCGGAGCCGCAGCACCCGGGCGGCACCGGGAGCACCCAGTGTGCACCCGCACCCACCCGGGGACACCGCGGGGCTGCAGCATCCCCGAGGGGACACACTCTGCACACAACCCCATCACTCCCAGTCCTGGGGGGCACCAGGCTGGGGGTGCAAAGGGAGAGGGACTCCCGCATGGGGCTGCTGCCAGTTTGGGTCCCCAAGGGAGGCAGCCAGCGGCTCCCACAGCCCCCGCTCCGCTCTCAGGCCTGGTGACATCCCTGTCCCGTCCCCCAGTGCTCACCGTGGCGGTGGGGAGCTCGAGGCGTGGGCAGGCGGTGGCCGCGGCCGAGCGTCTGTGGATGCTGCCGGAACGCGGGGTGCCGGGGACGAGCCCCCGCCGCGTGCGTGAGCCGCCCTGCGCCAGCTGCCGAATGCACCACAAAGACCACCATGGCCCCCCCGCCCCACGCCACTGGTGACGGTGACGTCTCAAGTGTGAGGGAGACGGGGACGCTTAACCCCCTGCGTGCCGAGCCGCAAACCTCTGCAGGCTGCAGGGATCAGGGCTCTGCGTCCCATCGGGGTGCTGCTCTTGGGTTTTGGGGGACATGGTGACACCGCCTGGGTGCCTGTCCCACCCCCCGATGGAGTCAGTCTGGCTCTCGGCAGCCCACCCTGAGCAGGGAGAAGGAAGCCCCAAATTTTCCTTTCCCCCTGCCCCAGCTCATGGATGGCACTTCTGCACAGTGTGTCACTGGGAAATGGGGGATTTGGAGGGGTCGCACTGTCCCCAAGGTCCCCCCATCGGGCACAGCCCCCCAGGCTGTGCCAGTGCAGCCCGTAGCCGCTGGGGGAAGCTGCAGTCCTTTGCATTCAGCAGCGTCGCTGGATAACGAGATTTTTCGGAAGCTGCGAGGCCCGGCAGCTCAGCACCCCAGGGCAGGGGGCTGCGGCGACACTGTGCAGGGGTGGGGACCAACGGGCTGTCACAGAGCCAGCGCTGTCTGCAGAGCCGGTCCCCCTGGTGCCCCCTCTGCAATCCCAATGTCCCGTTTGAGCCTGGGCTCACGACAGGGTTTGAGGTGCCCCGATCTGGGTGCTGGGCTCTGCTGGGTGCTCCAGCCCAGGTACTCAGGGCCACCAGTGCCACCAGCCGTGCATGACCCTGGGCATTTCCCCAGCATGGGGACTCGGGGTGTTGCAGCCCCAAGAAGCTGGACACCCCCATACCCCACATCTGCCCTTGTCCCCATCCCTGGAGGGTCCCTGTCGCACCCAAAGCCTGGCGCTTCCCCAGCTCTTCCAGCACCCCTTGCCCCTTCAGCACACCCTGTTCCACAAGCTGAGCTCTGGCAGTCT